>NC_090926.1:900247246-900550596 GCF_040938575.1 Ambystoma mexicanum
TAATTAGCTCCCTGGGTCCCTTTGCGGGTTGGTTTTTAACGCCTGCAAAAAGCAGGCGTTAAATCCCCCAACCCGCAAAGGGACCTCGTAGTAAGGCGGTAAGGATTTACCGGTACCAGTATTTTACGGGTACCGGTAAATCCTTACCGCCATCCGTGTAATGAGGCCCTATGTCTAACTGAAGACATGAGGTTGTTTACTTGACCTGTATTTGTAACTGGTCTAGGGAAACCAAATCGGCATTTGGTGTAGTATTTGCCTTTGTTTTTGTATTTGCGACGACAATATTTTCCACATTTGTGTCTTTGAAATTGTAAAATTTGTGCATGAAGATCACTATTTGTGGCTTCTGATGGAATTTCACAAGTGACATATTATTCAATAAACTGTAAAACAGTGGCATCACTGTCTTGACCAAATTTAGGAGCATCTTTAATCCATAAAAGCATGTGCATATGTGGTGCTCCTCTGGCTTGGTATTCTTTTCTCCAAAAGAAGTGTTGCACTTCTCCAAGGGGAGGAACAGTTTTATTACAAATAAAATGTAGCATAGCAATGAAGCAATGGTGAAAATATCTTGAAACATTAACAGGATCCAAAGAACAAAGTTCTCCAGGTGTTAGAATATCTATGTTTGTTTTGTTTTTATTTCATATGCGTAGGAAATCATGTAAATCTTCCCATGCATATTCTGCACAACTTAATGTAACAAACCAAGTGGGTGGGCCAAGGTTTCTGATCATACAACGTACATCTCCATGACGTCGAAACCAGTACTCTTTAGTACCACGCATATTTGCTAATAGATTTGTAATATTTGATTGTAAAACCTCATCCTTTTGTTGCACTTTCTCTAATAATTGTGTAGCTGTCATATTTTGAAAGTGTGATCCTGATTTTAATATGTGTGCAACTCTGTAACATAAAGTTGCTAGTTCACTTTCAAAGAGTATGTGGAATATGTATTCCACATTTTGTCTAAATCTGGGATCTTCAGAATACATCCCTAATGAGCTGATATTTGAATAGGTCTATCATCATACCTTCCTCCTTTGCCAGTAGGAAAGAGTAGAGGAAAAGCACGTGCTTCTATACTTTTTTCCCATATACTGATTGGCGATCCTTTTGTTTGACGCATTTGGTAAGTTTCCAGTACATCTTGTACGGTGTCATTACAGTGCAAAGGATGAATTTTATAATGGTCTAAAGTATTTGATATTGTAGCAGGATCTAGTAGCTCAAATTGACCAGCTTCTTGTGTTTCTTGAATTATTTCAGTTGTATCTTTCAAGTTTTCTTCAATATTAATTTCTTTGTAATATTCATTATTCTCTTTAAGATATTGGAAGGCTTGTCTAACTTTATATAAATCTACCAGCTGTTGCCATATTTTTTTGTCTTTTGTAGGTACTCCATTTACTAATATAATTAAAGATTGCTGCATTGGACGTTGCACTCCTAGAGTATGCACATTTTCGTTTAGATTTAATGGTAAATAAACTACTTTTCCACGAATGCCTTTTACCAATTCAGAGGGAGGTAATTTTGCTGTTTTTGGTTGAAGGCGTATTATTGCTTGAAATGGGTGTACTGTTCTCATATAAATTAAGTTGTTGTAGAGGTTTTGGTACTGGGTATAATTCCAAATTATTTGTGATAGAACGTGAAGGAGTTTGGTTGTTGTCAAGTTTTGTAGTGCAATAACTGCAAAGTATTAAGGGCTCAGTTATTTCATATTTGTTTTCTGCTACAAGGTAGAGAGCTAATTCAAACCATTTAGAATCTTCATTGTCTTCTATTTTGTATGATAGGTCCACAGTTTTTGTGTTACTTTTATAAAAAATTCTACGGCAACATGGTTTGGTACTTCAGCTGATGTACTTTTAAATTTTAGTATTTCTTTTTTGTATGTGTTTAGCAAAAGGTTGCCATGTGTAGAATTGTTGCTTAATTGGTTTAAAGCTATTTCATTCTGTAAATGGCTTTCACTTCCAAAATATTTTTTCTGGATATAGTGATTTTCTTCAAGTAGGTCTTTTGCTGTACCATGTAGAAGGATGTTATTTAACTTTGCTAGTGCTAAAGCAGGACTTTTAGCATAGTACAGTTTATAGACTAGATTTCTTATAGTTGAATGATGTGTTGATATCCTTTTGATATCATGGAAAGTGGTTTTACAAGTAGGTCCTGTAATGCAGGCCAATTAATGTCCTTGTAGTCCTGTGTACTTGCGCACTGGACAGGTATCTGTATTTTGCAGTAATTTAATTTTGATTTTGTCTTTGCTTTTTACATATTTATTGAGGAATTGGCGTAAAGATTTGAAACATTGTTTGGGAATGTTACACATTGATGTGCATGGCCATTTGTACACTAGACGTTCTGATTCAGTTGAATGGAGGAGTAATTCTAAGTTTTCAGGGCATATTTTTGTAAGAAGTACTTCTTGTTCCATTATGGTATTATTGACTTTTTCATAACCTCGACCACTGCTATGTATGGCAATTGTATTTGTTTGCTTTTGTTTGTACGCTTCTTCATTAAAATATGGTTCTGTGCTTGTAGTGTGATTCCATTCACCTCCGCTGATACTTAAGAAGTTCTTTCTGTTGATATTTCGCTTATTGAGAAGTCTTTTTTGTAATTTAGTTATTAGTTTTGTTAGTGGTTTCATTTTGTTTAACAGTAAAATAAATACATTTCTTTTGAGAAGAATTGCACTGTCCATCAATGCTTCTAAGATTAATTTCCTACGATAGGTTTTAAGCTTTGAACCTGATTTCTCTCCTGTTTTTATAAGATTTTGAAGGACTTTGTGACAGTATATTTTGGCTAAAATACTTTTCTTGGTATGCTTACTTTGCACTATATTAAAATTTGAAGAAGTAGTTTTATCTGTACTGATAGCTGATTTTCTGTTAATTGTTTTTTTGTTTGTTTTACATTTTGATAGAGGAAGCGAAGTTGTACTTGAAACTTCTTGTGTTTCACTAAATGATTGTATTAGCTGTTTTGTTTCAACTTTTTTTACAAATTCTGCTAGAGATGGATGCTTATGTTGGACACCTTTATTTTCATTTGCTGTACTTATGCGTTGCTTTCTACGGACTTGACTTTTGGTAGGCATTCTTTAGGGTCTGTTGAAAAAATAAAGAAGATATGGGTTGGGGTGTTCTGGAATGTATGTGTGCTGTGTGCATGAGTGTTTGAGTAAGATGATAAAGATGTATAATGGTGTGTGATTGTGCATTGGGAACTAAAACTAGTAGGGATAGGTATTCTTGAATTTATGTGTTACTAAACTGGGGTTCAGATGACAAAAAAAAAGTAAGCTAGTGGTGTGGAAAAGTACAAATAGTAAATCTAATGTATACAATTAAAACAGTTGTTTGTTCTATAATATGAAAATTGTAGTGGTTCAGTTGGCTAATTTGTGTGTCCAAAAATAGAAATTTGTGGGCCATTCTGGCTGTAAATCGCTGTTTAAGACATGGAAATTTTTGGACAAAATGGTACAAAATCTCTATTTTTAGAAACTGAATTAGCTTGTATTAATGTTATAGTATATTTGATTAATAATACAAATATTATGGTGATATTTTACTTACTTTTTTTTAAATTAACAGGTAACTTCTTAGTTTTTCTTTCTTCTTCGAATTCGGCTGCTTCTTTTCAGGAAACTGGTCTTCATTGCAATTGTAAAAGCTTCAAATTAGTAACTTTGTTTGTATATAGCACTGTTTTTAATTTAGATATTGATTTTTTTAATTGAAATCCTCAGTGCCTTCTGTAAAACCATTAAACTAATTTATTTACATAAGATACATTGCATCAGTTCAGTACATATGATATGTTCTTAATGAACAAATTGTATTCAATGACTAACTGTAGCAAAAAAAAAATATCTTTACTATGTCTTGTGAAATTTATAATATATTAGTGAATACCACTATTTCTGTAAGTAAACTGTTCTAGGTAATAGCGCCTCAATGTCATGTCTAATTTAAAGTAATTAAGTAAATAAATAAATAAAAACAAAAAATATGAAATTGTATAAGTATTTTTATAAAGGTTTAAACATAGATTGTGTTTGCATGCAATTTTGTTTGAATATATGTAGTTATATATTTCATTTAAAAAATGTTAGTTTAACATGATTTGAGTGTGTGTGTATAAAGAAAGTAAGTAGTATAAAGGTTTATAAGTGATAGTTGATTTTAGGAAATTGAAAAAAGTACAGTAAATTCATTTTACAGATTTTACAAGGTAAAAGTCTGTTTGGAAATGTGTTCATCTACTATACAGAAAATATGCATTCCTGAAGTTTGTGTTCATGCATATGGATATGCATGGAGCTGCAAGTAGAAATCTTGAAGACTTGTACAGTATTTCTGGTAGATGCTGCTTGCCAATGATATGACACTTGTACTCAGAGAGATTCAGAGTACATTTGCAGTGCTGATCTATGATGATGCAGTTATATGTAGAGGTCTTGAATGTGATTGGTGCATGGTCATGTGATTTTTGAGGTACATCCAATGAGGGAATGGCAGAGAGAGTGTAGTGGAAATGGTAGAAGGGCTGTTCATGTTACGATATGTCCGCAGACATGGCGGTAGTTTGCGGACATCGGGAGTTACATCCGGGGATTTTTGGGTTCAGAAGTCATGCAAATGAGAATAAGCACTGAAAGGGATTGGTCAGGAAAGTTTGGTGGGTGTGTTGTGCCAGGAGAGATTTTCTCAGATACTCTTTTTGCTGAGAGAACAAAAGATAGCTATGGCTGTGTGTTTCAGAAAACATATTGTTTGGATTTTAGGAGATTCGTGGATACATTGGTTGAAGGTGCATGCAGAAAGCTGTGGAGTAGCTGTAGATCTTGGATTCCCACATGTGGAAGTACACTGGCATGGAGTACTTGGAATGAAGTGGTTAGACTTGCTACCTCTCTGTGCTACTTTGGAGACAGAGCAACCTCCAGACATAATTGTAATTCATTGTGGAGGGAACAGTTTAGGACATGTGACTGGAATTTTTTTGCAATTTGCTATGAAAGAAGGACTTAGGAAGGTTATGGACATGTTTCCTAATTCTCAAGTGATGTTTTCACGGATTGCGCAGAGACAAATGTGGCTTTATTCTTCTTCATTTGGTCCACAAATGGAAAAAGCAAGGCGCAATGTTAATAAGGCTGTTTGTGCCTTTCTAAGAGATTTTGGCATGTCTTCTTTTCACAATGAAAATATTATGTTTTGTAGTACATACATTTTTCGCAGAGATGGAGTCCATCTTACTTATGCTGGCAATCAGATTTTTCTGAGAAATGTACAAAATGCATTGTGACCTTTTTTGGAATTACAACAATGATTTTGAAGTAGATGTTAAGCATTTACAATTTTTGACTTACAAACACCACCCAAAGGCTCTTTTCAGAGCCACCACTTCTTTCCAGAGAAAATTACAATGTTTGTGATGGAGTAGCAACCCAATTTTTTTAATGTTCGTGAACTGTCCGCGGACTTCTAAAAAATACAAAGAGCCCTGCTTCATTTATTTTCACTTCTATTTTTTAACTGGGAAAGGCGGCTCTGAAAAGAGCCTTATTTCTTTTTGATTTTTGTAATTTTGTATTTTTTTTGGTTTTTCAGACACGACACACTAGGAGAGGAGGGTTAAGGAGGGTAAAGGGGGGGACACCAACCACAGGGATAAGAAAGGGCGAGCTGAGAGGAGAAGATGTAGAGTGGGTTTTATTTGGGTAGTGAGCAGGTCTTCTCGTGCTCTGAGACGATAATCTCAAAAGCACTCCGAAGTCGCTCCCCACTGCAGAGTACTGTGTCACAGTACATACACACAACTGTGACCCTCGAAAGGTAAGGGTCATCAGCATTCTGTATGGCCTGTGAGGCAGCTTGAGGAAGACGCTGTCCCACAGAGGTGGTCCTTGTGGTGACAGGATCAGAAACAGAGGATGATGTAGAGGAAATCAACCTGCTACGTTCTTCGCAAGGTACAACCCTGCGAATAGCCCCAGAGTGAAATTACCTCAGGTGTCGCTTCATAGTAGTGGTCCCAAAGCTGTACTTACCGTGCCTCCCGCGACTGAGTATCATTTTGCACTCATTGCAGGTAACACGGTTCGCACGAGCCTTAGGAACATTACCATGAATGGTAAATAACCGCCACACCCAAGACTCACGCCTAGTGCGGGTAGTAGGGTTTTCCTCTACCTCATTCTCATCATCCTCTTCTTCCTCCTCCGCATCCTCACTCCTGTTCCCCTCTTCAGGCCCTTGGGGAGGTGGTGGTGGTGGAGGGGGTGGGGGTGGTGCTGAAGCAGGTGCAGTTCAGCAGCCAAGGATGCCATCTCGATGATGGTGTAGTCTGCAGGTGGCAGCAAAAATCACTGAGTTCTGAAGAATAGCCAGAAACACAATGGGAATAAGCTCTTGGGCGTGGTCTTTTATAGGGGTGCTTGTGCACGGTTCGCAGACATGCGCACTGTCCGCGGACAGATCGAACACAAAAAAAGGATCGGAAAGTTTCAAAAGGTATATAGAAACTCAAGATTGCTATGTGGGACTTGTGCCATGGTGAGATTTTATTGAAAAATATTATGGATTAACTGAAAATGTACTTTTAAATTGTTCGGGGACACGAACAGTGTCCGCATTTCAGGACACACGATGAGCGTGGGCGCGGTCATATGATCCGTTTGTGAACTAGTCCGCGAAGGAAGCGCCTGTCCGCAGGACACCAAGTGCACGGAGATTGGTTAGCGCATGCGCATTGATGTCCTACGGACACTGTTCGGGTTCTGAAGTAATTAAAAGTGCGTCACACGTGAAACGAACATTTCAGGACACCGCGTGTGTTCTTAGAACAGTTTAAACTTGGTAGCGAACAGTAAGGACAGATATAGTGTTCTTCAGGACACGTGTAATTTTGTTTATGTACGAACATTTCAGGACACCAATTGTGTTCTTAGAACAGTTTCAATTGGGTAGCGAACACTACGAACAGGTATAGTGTTCTTCAGGACACCTCCATTTTCGTTTACGTACGAACATTTCAGGACACCAATAGCGTTCTTAGAACAGTTTGAACTTGCTAGCGAACAGTACCGGACAGGTATAGTGTTCTTTAGGACACTTTAATTTTTGTTTGTTTACAAACAATTCAGGACACCGCGTGTGTTCTTAGTACAGTTTCATGTTGCTAGCGAACACTACGAACAGTTGTACTGTTGTTCAGGACACATCATTTTCGTTTATTTACGAACATTTCAGGACACCAATTGTGTTCTTACGAACAGTTTTAAGTTGATAGCGAACATTACGGACAGATATAGTGTTCTTTAGAACACTTTAATTTTTGTTTCTTTACGAACATTTCAGGACACCACGTGTGTTCTTAGAACAGTTTCAACTTGCTAGCGAACAGTACGAACAGGTGCGGTGTTCTTCAGGACATCTCTATTTTCGTATATGTACGAACATTTCAGAACACTCGCACTGTCCGCGGACACTTTTATTGTTTTTAAAAAAAAAATCGGAAACTATTCACAATACAATATAAAAATTAAACTTTATTTAACATATAGTCATAATTTATGACAGAGAAGGTGAGGCAGAAACAAAAACAAAAACAGGAGAATTTGGGGTTTCAACATGATTGGCATTAGGTGAAGAAGGGATGGAAGTCTCATCAAAAAGTTTTGGATTATGGAGAGGGCTTGGGGATAACTGACTGGGATATGGTGAGGAGGGACAAGTACATGTGGGGCAATGGTACAAGGTTTTTGGTTTGAAATGATTTTCTACAAAAGTTTTTAAATTATTAAAATTAGCCAACAATACATCCATTTTTTCTTCTATATTTTGAAGACTGTTATCCATAACAGGGTTTTCTGAAGTTTTTTCTATTTTGGTATGCTCTGTACAAAAAAATAATATATATGTTAAATGTATAAAAAAAATAATAAATAAATGGTTTATATTATAAAGTGTTTACCATTAGTTTCACTATCTTGTGACATTTCTTCATGTGGGAAATTGTCCTCTAGCCATTCCAGAGTACTAGACATTTCTGTGAGAAAAAAAAAGCTAATATATTTTTAAATCTAATACAGAAAGTTTATAAATATATGAGTAAAATGAAGTACACTTACTATTTCTGGTAAGATAAGTCCTATGTATTCAATGGGTCTGGTCTTGTTCTCAGTTCTGTTGTGTCTTTGAGGTAATTATGTTGGAAGCCAATTTATCTTCTTGTGGTATATTCCATTTCAGAACATATTGTATTTAAATGAATGGTTAGTGTGTTACATATATGGGTTACATTTCTTATGTATTACTATATATAATGTGTTTGTGTGCTGCTTTTTGAATTTGTTAAATGTTCCTATATTATGATATAACAATCAAACATACCCCACCCCCCCCCCCCCACAGTTTTTAGGTAGTGGTACTGTTCTCCGAACATGTCCGCGAACATTAAATAAGTTCGCGGACATCAAGTTCATAAGAAGAGATCTAGTCAGTTCCATATGACATGTATATAAAGTCAAAGTCATTATTGTTAAGTTGTGCTACTAAAAAACTATGAAATTCAGTGAAAAAACTTTGTTAAAGGGACGTTATGGTTAAGTTGCGCTACTAAAAACCTATGAAATTCAGTGAAAAAAACTTTGTTAAAGGGACGTTATGGTTAAGTTGCGCTGCTAAAAACCTATGAAATTCAGTGAAAAAACTTTGTTAAAGGGACGTTATGGTTCCAAGTAAAACCGAAAAACCCTTGAAATTCGCAAGTTATGGTAAGCTAAGCAACCATAACTCGCGCCACCACCGTGCACTGCTAAGACTAACACCCAGGACATCAAAGATGACATCACAAATGTCAATGATGACATCACTGATGACATCACATGTCTGGCTCACTATTTTTTCTTTTGCTGACATATCTAGGCCACATGGTTTTCTTCAGTAACAGTCAGAAATTAATAATTTTATTTTATTTGTAGACATATCCTTCTAGTAGGTTCTTACAGTAATTCCCTTAGAGTACAGTCACATCATATGAAACATATACATATGGGAAAACACAAGCTTGAAAGACAGCAATCCTTTTTGTGCATAAAGATAATCACTAGACTTATGAGCACTTTCTGATAGTTCTGTTGTTTTTTTATGGCTGTACTTTCCCTGTATATGGTCATATTTGTATACATTGTACTCACACTACTTTCCTTAGGGTCCAATCACATCAAGTGATACATATACATAGGGTAAATAGCAGCTTTGAAACAGAGCAATCATTTATTTGCATGAAACTAATCAGTTAAGTTATGAATTGTTTCTGATACTACTTGTGCTTTTTTGCTAACTTCACTTTCCCTGTATATACCCATATTGGTATGTGTTCTTGTGTCTTTGTGTTTTGTCTATAGTAATGCAATTATGTAATACATGGGTTTTATTAGCTACTTATTACATATTTCACAGTACACAAAAATCTATTAAGAAAACAATTATCATTTCATTATTCAACATATTAACATTACGAATATCATACCTTCATCTTGTACGCTGCACACAATGTTATGTTTCTGTATGAGTAGCTTAGTATACTAGATATAACCCCATAATAGGATGCTATTTATATCAATGCATCATTCAATGCACTTATTAGGGTATATTTCTTGCAATGATTCTTGACACTTTTTTCGCAACATAATAAGAATCCCTTCTACACATATTTCATGAGAAGTACATACACATGTGATGTCATCAGTGATGTCATCAATGACATTTGTGATGTCATCTTTGATGTCCTGGGTGTTAGTCTTAGCAGTGCACGGTGGTGGCGTGAGTTATGGTTGCTTAGCTTACCATAACTGGCGAATTTCAAGGGTTTTTCGGTTTTACTTGGAACCATAACGTCCCTTTAACAAAGTTTTTTCACTGAATTTCATAGGTTTTTAGTAGCGCAACTTAACCATAACGTCCCTTTAACAACGTTTTTTTCACTGAATATATATATTGGCCAAATTTTTTGCCAACACAAACTACAATGAAAGGTCAAGTAATATGGAACTAGAAGTACCATCTGAACTAACGATCAGAGATATACCTACTCTGTGTACTTTAACCTCATTACAAGAAGAAAACGAGTTGGCAGTAAAACTAGCATCACATGAACCTGAATGGAGCACTAATGTACCGGAGGATCTATCCACTAATATACCGGCACCAAGTCTTTTAAAGAAAAAATCAAAATGTATTCCTCCAAATAACAACATGACATATATAGACCTCTTTGAAGACCTTATCATAGACGATTTAAAGAAACTGGCCTCCGTCAATCTAAAACTGAATCACAATGTGACCTCAGACGAACGGACAGCAATAAACAACTTGAAACAAGACAATTCAATTGTCATTCGTCCCTCAGACAAGGGAGGAAACATTGTAATTTTAAATTCAAGTGATTATAAACGGGAGGCCATGCGTCAACCTAATCAAATCAACAACTATGAAAAGTTACCTGCGAATCCATATAAAATGTACAAAACAGAATATGATTTGAAACTGTCCAATTGGCAAGCAATGGGTCTACTAACACAACAAGAAATGGCATTCTTATCAAAAGATTTTCCCATCTTACCAATCATACATTTCATTCCCAAGATCCACAAAAGCATGAGAAAACCGCCGGGTAGACCGATAGTCGCATCAATTGACTCCCTACTTGAAAATACATCCAAATACCTGGATCATTTTCTTTTTCCATTCGTTCAAACTCTGCCCTCCTACATCAAAGATACGTCTGATTTCCTCCAGCAGATTGACCAAATACCATGGAAACCAGGATATTTACTTATAACCTTAGATGTCGTGTCATTGTACACATGTATTGAACATCAAGAAGGCATGGAAGCTGTCAGAAGATATCTATCCACCAGATCTCTTAGTTTCAGAGATCATTCACAGATGTTACTGGACATGCTCCTTTACTGTCTTACTCATAATGCCTTCATGTTTGATAGACTACATTACAAGCAATTGTGTGGTACAGCTATGGGTACTACAGTTGCACCGACATACGCAAATTTATTTATGGGCAACTGGGAGACAAATCTGCTGGCTGATGAAACAAGGCATCGATATACCAACAAGGTAGCTTTATGGCGTCGCTACATCGACGATCTGTTTATAATATGGGAGGGCAGTGAATTGGAATGGATGAGTTTCTTCAATACCCTAAATGCGCAGAATGGCAGTCTCAAATTCACTGAACATCATGATCCAACAGAAGTGGTATTTTTGGATATCAAAGTCAAGATTAAAGATGGAGTGATCACTACGGAAACATACCGAAAACCAACTAGTACTAATTCATTACTCCATGCAGATAGCGCACACCCGAGATGCCTTAAAAACAGCATACCATATGGTGAATTTCTACGTATGAAAAGAAATTGTAGCGAGAGTGAAACATTTGAAGAAAATGCAATCAGAACAGCGGCTAACTTTGTAGCAAGAGGCTATAAGAAGTCAACAATCAATAGCGCATTTAATCAGTGTGCTAAACTAACCAGAGGGGCTATCCTAAGAAAAAACAAAGAAAAAAGCCAATTGAAACTACAGGATACAAAAACTGACAATATAAGATTTATTACAACTTACAACAATGGGGCCAGAGAAATCCAAAAAATTATAGGTAAACATTGGTCAATACTAAAGAAAGATTTGGATATTAAAGAGCACATCCAGCCAAATGCAAGTGTAACATTCAGGAAGGCCAAATCATTACAAACAGAACTGTCGCCAAGTCTTTATATTACTCCTGTTCAATCTACAACTCAGTGGCTAGCAAGCAACCAAAATGGTTTTTACAAATGCACTAAATGCAAAGCTTGCAAATATGGGATTTCTCTCAAACATTACATACACCCGCGGACAAAGAGAAAGATTATGATAACTAAACACATTACCTGTTCTACGTCTTACGTAGTGTATGCAATTACATGCGACTGTAACCTCTGGTACATCGGAAGCACAAAGTTGGAAGTGAAACTACGTGTATTGCAACATCTTCGGGCCATCAAAAATAAAGATCCGTCTTATCCTCTCGCAAAACATTTTGAAGAAAAGCACAATGGTAATATATCATCTTTAAAATATTTTGGAATAGATAAAATATCCCCACACCCAAGAGGAGGCAATCGGGAAAGAAAATTACGACAAACAGAATGTAAATACATTGTGGATTACCATACTAAAAACCCGGGAGGTCACAACAAAGATGAAGAACTTTACACCTTTGTGGGGGAATAGAACTTCCTCGAAATGATCTATGTTTGAGTTAATACTTGTCTACACAGTGCCAATATGTATTCATAATACCCTTTCTTGGACATAAGATTTGGTTTTAAACAAGTATCAATGTTTGTATATATTGTTGCAAAACAAATGGTTTTAACAATTTTCTAAGAAGCTTCCTTAAATATATTGTGATATGTGTGTTAAATTACAGATCTCCTTTTTTTAACATTTACTAGTCCACGTTTTAAACATCTATGCATTTCAATTAATGTAGATCCTGGAAACATGATGAACAAAATACAAAAAATACAATCAATGAAAGAGTACACCATTATAAGATATTATACCTAAAGGTGAATAGTCATATAATGGGACTGATCCAATACTAAGGATATTAATTTTAAAGTGCTAAGAGGTAATTTAATTAAAGTATGAAATTTTGTCATTACTGTCCATCATAAGAAATTATGAATGATAATCACGTATCAATTGTATGCCATATAAAATGCAAGCACTATGCACTTTATTGAGGCGATCATGGAAAATAATATGTACTATCATTAATTTTTCCTTTTTTGTATAAAAACAGTTACATGACAGTTCATCTAACTTAAGACCATATTAATTTTTGCACTATATATCCATATATCAATGATGGAGAGCAAATAATAATGGCGTCAAATATATGCAAAACTATAAAATTGCTTTTAATTTCTAGCATCGTGCACTTTAAGCACAATGCACTTTAAGGCCATAATACATCATGCACCTTTTAGCTATGACAACTGTGTAGAGTATGTGCAAAAATATTTTAATATTGCTCCAAACCTCTATTATTGTGCACTTTAGGCACCATGCACTTCAAGGTTATGATCTAATAGTATACACTCTACGGTTTCTTAATAGAGCAATTTTATTTCAAGAACTATGCACTTAAAGCACAGTGCACCTTAAGGTCTTATGCACTTTATGATCATGACATTAATGTGTAAATATATGCAAAATTATATCATGGTTTTTATTCCTTGGCACTATGCACTTCCAGCACCATGCACTTTAAAGTTAAAGTCAAATTAATTTAAAACAACTCAATCATGTGATTTGGAATTCAATTATAAACTACAGCCATGTATAGCTTATGTATCTAAAAGAAAAGACATTTTTTTCGAATGAATTGTATAAACAACTGAAATGATGTCAACATAAGATGCATGATAAAACTGCCAATATACATTACAAAGAAACATTTTCAATATGGCACCCATGTTAACCAGGTCTAATGCTATGCATTTCTTCACATGAAAGTGAAGAGGGACTATAACATCAGAAAAATGTTAAAAGGAGACACCTGTTTTCTATGTTTACAATCCGACGAAGCCCGGAAGGGTGAAACGCGTAATTGTTTGTTCTCTCCTGAAACTGCTTGTCCACCGTGTTTTTCAAGGCAAAATAAAGGACGTACGATGGAGATCCTACTTTGCATCTGGTGCATTTTTATTTGGGAGAAGAGTGCCGCCTAAAAAGCTGTGAACAGCTTTTCTTTTTTGTTTTCTTTCCCTTCGATATAAACGCGGCCGGCCGCGCACAGAGGCTGGCACCCATGCTCGACATGCTATCTAGCATTTAATTCCAAAAGGCAGAGCGCGACGCTTGCAAGTCGGCAGAGACTTTTTTTCTTTTTCTCAAAAGATCCGCGACGCAGCCGCCCATCGGAGGAAACGTTCCAAAAACGAAAGGAAGGAAAATACACGAAGAACGGACACATCGTGTAAACACGGCTTTACTGCAGCGCTACTCGAGTCGGAGGACCCGGATGGCACATGCAAGGTAAGCAGTGTCAATGCACAATTGATCGTGTTATTGTCTTAAAGCAGCCTGTCATTTGGATTGGTTAGACAGATTATCTGTCAAACATATTGCCTTTCCTAAATCGTTTATTTTTGGAAAACTCCGATGTTATAGCATGAAACTCCCAGAGACATTTTAAAAGCAATGAAATAAGACTCAGGGCCAATACCAAAACACATTGCCCTTAGAGAATTCGGAACCTTCTTACATACTGAGAAAGTGAAATTGTTCATTGCTTGCAACCAGATTTTTTACAAAATAGAAATTAACGGCAACAATGGTGGACAAGGAGCGAAGTAGGGATGCAGAAGCTTCTGCTTTGTTCAGTGAAAATATCAATGCCAAGAAAGTTATACAACAGGTACAAGATGTGCAAACCAAGACACTACAGCAATCAATGGCAACCCTGGAAAAACTACACAAAAAAGAAACAAATAAATGGTGGGAAATAAAATCCCTACAAAATTACATTGATAACAAACGGATCCCAAGGGGCTTAAGAATTCTGACAATTCCAACTTATGAAGACCCGGATCCCCAGATGCTACAGGAATGGGGGGATGCCACCAATGAGTGTTCTTTTAAAATGCTAACGACTTTAGTAAAATACGCCAAAAGTGACAGACTGAAAGCCCTTAATGAAATTGAGGCCCTTGAAACAAAGGTTTATACAGGAGCAGAGTCTAATACAGCCAAAGAGTTAAAAATACAAATGGATAAAAATGTCAGCAAGTACGAAGAGGAAATAAAAGAGAGAAAACAGAGGAAGTTTCTCCGTGATAAAGAAGACTATGCTAGTGGACGAATTTATACCTTTTCTAAAAAATATGATACAGTTAGAAAAGGATTACAGAGTCAAAAGAAAAATCCTATACCGGTTACTATAGATCTAGACTCAGAAACAGAAACAAGTGCAGGCTCATCAACCGATACTTCAATCTCAAGTAGTACCAACGAACCTCTTCCAAAATTAAATTTTTTAGAAGAAATGAAACTCCTACACCAAGTAGGGAAGAACACGCAAGGCAGAAATCAGCCAAGGTACACAAGAGGAAGAAAAGACGAGGGACCAGAGGCCAACCCAAAAAAAAGAGGACAGTCAGAAACCCGGCTGACACGCTCTGGCAAGGCCAAAAAACAGAAGCAATAATGTCAACTCAAAACCCACAAGTTGTCAATTTATCAGAGAAGACACTAACTGATGTAGAAATCAACATCTTGTCAAAGGGGCTGTCATTTTGTCCAATATCAAACTTCGACTATGCCCAATGCAGAGTGGACGTGCATCTATTTATCAGAAAAATCAGATTGGCCAAATTTTTTGCCAACACAAACTACAATGAAAGGTCAAGTAATATGGAACTAGAAGTACCATCTGAACTAACGATCAGAGATATACCTACTCTGTGTACTTTAACCTCATTACAAGAAGAAAACGAGTTGGCAGTAAAACTAGCATCACATGAACCTGAATGGAGCACTAATGTACCGGAGGATCTATCCACTAATATACCGGCACCAAGTCTTTTAAAGAAAAAATCAAAATTTATTCCTCCAAATAACAACATGACATATATAGACCTCTTTGAAGACCTTATCATAGACGATTTAAAGAAACTGGCCTCCGTCAATCTAAAACTGAATCACAATGTGACCTCAGACGAACGGACAGCAATAAACAACTTGAAACAAGACAAATCAATTGTCATTCGTCCCTCAGACAAGGGAGGAAACATTGTAATTTTAAATTCAAGTGATTATAAACGGGAGGCCATGCGTCAACTTAATCAAATCAACAACTATGAAAAGTTACCTGCGAATCCATATAAAATGTACAAAACAGAATATGATTTGAAACTGTCCAATTGGCAAGCAATGGGTCTACTAACACAACAAGAAATGGCATTCTTATCAAAAGATTTTCCCATCTTACCAATCATACATTTCATTCCCAAGATCCACAAAAGCATGAGAAAACCGCCGGGTAGACCGATAGTCGCATCAATTGACTCCCTACTTGAAAATACATCCAAATACCTGGATCATTTTCTTTTTCCATTCGTTCAAACTCTGCCCTCCTACATCAAAGATACGTCTGATTTCCTCCAGCAGATTGACCAAATACCATGGAAACCAGGATATTTACTTATAACCTTAGATGTCGTGTCATTGTACACATGTATTGAACATCAAGAAGGCATGGAAGCTGTCAGAAGATATCTATCCACCAGATCTCTTAGTTTCAGAGATCATTCACAGATGTTACTGGACATGCTCCTTTACTGTCTTACTCATAATGCCTTCATGTTTGATAGACTACATTACAAGCAATTGTGTGGTACAGCTATGGGTACTACAGTTGCACCGACATACGCAAATTTATTTATGGGCAACTGGGAGACAAATCTGCTGGCTGATGAAACAATGCATCGATATACCAACAAGGTAGCTTTATGGCGTCGCTACATCGACGATCTGTTTATAATATGGGAGGGCAGTGAATTGGAATGGATGAGTTTCTTCAATACCCTAAATGCGCAGAATGGCAGTCTCAAATTCACCGAACATCATGATCCAACAGAAGTGGTATTTTTGGATATCAAAGTCAAGATTAAAGATGGAGTGATCACTACGGAAACATACCGAAAACCAACTAGTACTAATTCATTACTCCATGCAGATAGCGCACACCCGAGATGCCTTAAAAACAGCATACCATATGGTGAATTTCTACGTATGAAAAGAAATTGTAGCGAGAGTGAAACATTTGAAGAAAATGCAATCAGAACAGCGGCTAACTTTGTAGCAAGAGGCTATAAGAAGTCAACAATCAATAGCGCATTTAATCAGTGTGCTAAACTAACCAGAGGGGCTATCCTAAGAAAAAACAAAGAAAAAAGCCAATTGAAACTACAGGATACAAAAACTGACAATATAAGATTTATTACAACTTACAACAATGGGGCCAGAGAAATCCAAAAAATTATAGGTAAACATTGGTCAATACTAAAGAAAGATTTGGATATTAAAGAGCACATCCAGCCAAATGCAAGTGTAACATTCAGGAAGGCCAAATCATTACAAACAGAACTGTCGCCAAGTCTTTATATTACTCCTGTTCAATCTACAACTCAGTGGCTAGCAAGCAACCAAAATGGTTTTTACAAATGCACTAAATGCAAAGCTTGCAAATATGGGATTTCTCTCAAACATTACATACACCCGCGGACAAAGAGAAAGATTATGATAACTAAACACATTACCTGTTCTACGTCTTACGTAGTGTATGCAATTACATGCGACTGTAACCTCTGGTACATCGGAAGCACAAAGTTGGAAGTGAAACTACGTGTATTGCAACATCTTCGGGCCATCAAAAATAAAGATCCGTCTTATCCTCTCGCAAAACATTTTGAAGAAAAGCACAATGGTAATATATCATCTTTAAAATATTTTGGAATAGATAAAATATCCCCACACCCAAGAGGAGGCAATCGGGAAAGAAAATTACGACAAACAGAATGTAAATACATTGTGGATTACCATACTAAAAACCCGGGAGGTCACAACAAAGATGAAGAACTTTACACCTTTGTGGGGGAATAGAACTTCCTCGAAATGATCTATGTTTGAGTTAATACTTGTCTACACAGTGCCAATATGTATTCATAATACCCTTTCTTGGACATAAGATTTGGTTTTAAACAAGTATCAATGTTTGTATATATTGTTGCAAAACAAATGGTTTTAACAATTTTCTAAGAAGCTTCCTTAAATATATTGTGATATGTGTGTTAAATTACAGATCTCCTTTTTTTAACATTTACTAGTCCACGTTTTAAACATCTATGCATTTCAATTAATGTAGATCCTGGAAACATGATGAACAAAATACAAAAAATACAATCAATGAAAGAGTACACCATTATAAGATATTATACCTAAAGGTGAATAGTCATATAATGGGACTGATCCAATACTAAGGATATTAATTTTAAAGTGCTAAGAGGTAATTTAATTAAAGTATGAAATTTTGTCATTACTGTCCATCATAAGAAATTATGAATGATAATCACGTATCAATTGTATGCCATATAAAATGCAAGCACTATGCACTTTATTGAGGCGATCATGGAAAATAATATGTACTATCATTAATTTTTCCTTTTTTGTATAAAAACAGTTACATGACAGTTCATCTAACTTAAGACCATATTAATTTTTGCACTATATATCCATATATCAATGATGGAGAGCAAATAATAATGGCGTCAAATATATGCAAAACTATAAAATTGCTTTTAATTTCTAGCATCGTGCACTTTAAGCACAATGCACTTTAAGGCCATAATACATCATGCACCTTTTAGCTATGACAACTGTGTAGAGTATGTGCAAAAATATTTTAATATTGCTCCAAACCTCTATTATTGTGCACTTTAGGCACCATGCACTTCAAGGTTATGATCTAATAGTATACACTCTACGGTTTCTTAATAGAGCAATTTTATTTCAAGAACTATGCACTTAAAGCACAGTGCACCTTAAGGTCTTATGCACTTTATGATCATGACATTAATGTGTAAATATATGCAAAATTATATCATGGTTTTTATTCCTTGGCACTATGCACTTCCAGCACCATGCACTTTAAAGTTAAAGTCAAATTAATTTAAAACAACTCAATCATGTGATTTGGAATTCAATTATAAACTACAGCCATGTATAGCTTATGTATCTAAAAGAAAAGACATTTTTTTCGAATGAATTGTATAAACAACTGAAATGATGTCAACATAAGATGCATGATAAAACTGCCAATATACATTACAAAGAAACATTTTCAATATGGCACCCATGTTAACCAGGTCTAATGCTATGCATTTCTTCACATGAAAGTGAAGAGGGACTATAACATCAGAAAAATGTTAAAAGGAGACACCTGTTTTCTATGTTTACAATCCGACGAAGCCCGGAAGGGTGAAACGCGTAATTGTTTGTTCTCTCCTGAAACTGCTTGTCCACCGTGTTTTTCAAGGCAAAATAAAGGACGTACGATGGAGATCCTTCTTTGCATCTGGTGCATTTTTATTTGGGAGAAGAGTGCCGCCTAAAAAGCTGTGAACAGCTTTTCTTTTTTGTTTTCTTTCCCTTCGATATATATATATATATATATATATACATGTGAAATTCTTGAGGCGGTGCATGATTTCACATGATCTGAAGACACTACTTTATTTGCAGGAGCCAGCTTAAAACCTATGCAACTAGGAGCAGTCTACCACAAATAGAACAACGTCTATTAACTGCCTATATCAAATGGTTCTTTTAAAAAAAAAAGTTTTAATGTGTTTTAGTTTAGAAAAGCTTTACGCAATAAATGTATAAATGATCAATCAATTAAATATTGACACAATTTCATCTCAGTATTACATCTTAATCATGATCACAAATGTTAAATGTTAAAGGTATTTGTACTGCGCACCGTCACCAACGTAGTTGGTCCCCAGGCGCTCTGGCGGTGGGGTGGGCTAGTAAGGTGAAGAGGGAGTAGGATAGTTGGAGGAGTGGTGTTCTGTTGGCAGCTTCAACTCGGTATACACCGGGTGCTGTGCTTTGGTGCGAGTATTGGATCGATGTCAGTCTGCGTGTGCTGTTGGTACAGCTTATGTGTTGTTGCGATGCAGTGAAGTGCGTGCGGCTTGTTGTGCGAGAGATGTTTGTGTGAGTTTTTAAGTGAGATAAGTATGCAGAGAGTTTGAGCTTATATTGGTTAGTGGGTTATATGACATTTAACATGCTAACATTCACAGTTCTGTCCAAGTGTGGCACTTGCCAACCTTCACAATCCTATCTAGATGCGGCACAGGTTAATGTTCACAATTCCATCTAGGTGTGGGACATGCTAACATTCCCAATTCCTTTTAAGTGTTGCACTTGGTTATCTTCATAATTACATATAAGTGTGGCACATGCTTCACCAAAACACAATACGGGAGAAATTGGCATTAGAAAAATCATTTAGATTCTGGGAAAAACGACCCCTCTCTGTGACAGGAATAATTGCACATATAAAGATGTTTGCCCTTCCCCGATTGTTGTACCATTTTGTTAATGTTCCGTATCTCATACCAAGGTCGTTTTTCAGAGAGTTGAATACTATGTGGGGAGGGTTATAGGGAATCAAAGTAGACACAGTAGCTATGAATACAATGCAGAGAGACAATGTGAATGGAGGAATGAGGCTTCCGCATTTTGAATTCTATTACCTGGCCAGACAATAACAACACATAGTGGGATGGTTGGGTGCCCTTCTTGTTGAGGGAAGTATTATGGTTGGGGAATATTAGAGTAAGGGTTCCTTCAATGCTATAGAAATTGGGAAGAGAGGTGTGGGCTAGAACCAGAGCGATAGTATAGGGGGAAGAACTTTGCTCGCCCCAAATGCTGTTGGCAGCTGTATGTGGGAGCAGTCATACAAACCTGGCACAGATTAGGAATTATTGGGAAAGTGCGGGAATAGTGACAATAGGAGACCTGTTCCTTTCAAACACACTGCTAATGTTGTGGGAATTGGTTGATAGATTTGGAATGCATCAAGAGCAATTTAGGACTTACGCTAGAATAATACATGCACTAGCTAGCATATGGCCAAACTTCTTTAAATCCGTTGACGAAGAGAAGGTATGGGCTTAATTGTACGACATATCCGAAGGGGGACATGGGGTCTCCAGATTGTATCAGGGCCTCTTAGAAGCGAATCGTAACGGGCCACCAAGGGGAAGGAACTATGGAAATTGGATATAGGTAGGGAGTTTACAGAGGGTGAGTGGTCCAAAGCGCTATATACCCCTAAAAATGCTAGATTTAAGCACACCCAGTTTTATATTCTCAATGGGGCTTACATGACGCCGAAGCGGCTGGCAAGTTTCTCAGGTTCGGATATTACCGGGTGCCCACGTTGTAAGGAGAATGAAGCTGACCTAGCGCACATGTTTTGGAGCTGCCCCATAATACGAGTATTTTGGCAAGACATGGAGCAGAGATTGAGAATAGGATGCATAACTAGATGCGTATGGACTCCAAAGGCCTGCCTTTTGGGGGTTGTTGTAAGATCAGACGGCTAGGTCAGAAAATAGGCTGATAGACTTGTCATGGGTCCTGGCAAAGAGGAGGATTGCCATAACATGGAAGTCACAACAAGGTCTGAGTGGAGATCGATGGTGGGATGACTTAAAGAGATGGAAAAAGGCGTAGACAACAGTCTGGTATGAAGCAGTTAAAAGAGGGGGAGGAGCGGGCACAGCGGATGTAAAGTCCTGGAATACTTTGGTACACACACTTGCTGTGGTCCCCCTGTTGTTGGCTGCATTTCTGCAACCCTCCCTTGGACATCAGTCCCAGTACCTGATGCCAATTCATGGGAGGGTAGCCTTGCAGCCGTAACCACCTTAGACAGCGCGCCCACCATTGACTGGCCATGTGGAATCAGCTGCATGGCCGCAGACTCATAGGCCCCATCTGATCTTCCCATTGAGGCACTCACCTTCGCCCTCTTTGAGGCATACGCATGTGGTTCATCATCAAAGTCAGTTGATTCTGAAGAGTCAGAAGAGTCTGAAACACGACTGAGGATGGTCTGGAGCACCAGTGGGTTCTCATAGCGTACAACACCACGTCCTCCATTGGTGGTCTGATGCACCACTAACTCTTCTTCCTCCTCCTCTGCACCTGGTGCATCCTCACCTACATATGGATAGAGAAAGGCATTTTAAGTCATGTGACTCGAGACACAAATGCACATGTGCATCAAAGAGTTGGTGTGCACCAGGGTGGACTTTAGAATGAAGCTGATGGCAGAGCGGCTGTGGGCGAGGATGGTGAACTGGAGGCTCCGTCCAGCCCTTTAAGATGAGTAGTGGTACCCTGGATATATTTGACCGGCCACATGTACTACTCACAATCTTTTCTTAAGACTCGTCTTACCATCTAAATCTGCTCCGATAGGAACTTAAGCTAATTGCTTTAAGACTGTCTTAAACCAGTCTCGTCTTCTATATGTCCCGCTATGGGGCTCTGAATTAAAGCTTCCGTTAGAACTCTTGAAAGTCTAGGAACAGGGCTTATCCTCATAGCGTGGCCACTCTCACGACTATTCTTCCTCATATATTGCTCAGCCACACTCAAGTCATTGGGCCTCATTATGACAATGCCAGTCCGGAAAAAATGGTGCCAGTAAATCTGCTGCCACCGTTGTCTCCGGACTGCCAGATTAAGAGCTCTGCAGGCGGGTGGTGTCACTCCCTCGAGGTCTGATCTGGCGGGAGTAACACCACTCGCCTGCAGACGGAAATGGAAACACCGGCACCCTAAATTAGTGTGCCGGTGTATCCATGGTCCCCATCACCATGGAGTCTTATCGGACGGACTCCATGGGAATGGGGACTAACGTTATTCTGCCTCCAGAATTACGGGACCACCAGGGCTGTAATGCCCCAGTAAATACGGCAAGTCCGGAGGCGGAAATTAATTCTGGGTCCAGCGGCAGCCTGCCGCTTTTTCCTGCACGGCTAACACTAGACTCGTAATGAAGCCCAATATCTTGTTTCCCATATACATATATATTACACTCTTACTCTAGCATTATATTTTATCCCACTTCCCTCCGTTACTCTCTGCTATTCACTAAGCATGCATCCCTTTGCTACACTCTTTGGTCTATTCACTCACCGTTCACATGTTTTTCGTCTTTGGACCCTCGGGATCACCGCCTTCGTTACGCCTCTTCAAGCCACTTTCCGATCTACTTCGCATAGATGTGGGAGGGTTGTCTATCTTAAAATAGGGTTCCCGTCAAACTGTCCCTTGCAAGGAGTTACCTATTCTAACCGCTTCTACGGGGAGCTTCATGTCCTGTCAGCCAAATGGCAAAGGTCGCGCAATATTGCTGAGACTCTTAAGTTACTTATGTCGACGGCCAATGGTTTATCTTATCTAACCATCTTATCTCTGCTACCAAGTGAACTGGAGGCTCCGTCCAGCCCTTTAAGATGAGTAGTGGTACCCTGGAGATAGATGGGGATGCAGATTTTATTCATACATCAATAATCAAGATGACACAAATAGATTGGCAAAAGTTTGTCTGTTTTAATGTTAAGTATCTAAAACAGGGAGTACAGCGAACATCAGCAATCGCTCGATACTCTGACTCTAACTACTTCATAAAAAAAGCTGGTTTCTTATACCCATAACTGGTCATCATCGACGTTTTGACCTGCGTCATTACCAACGTCATCCTACGTGGCAAACTACAAAAACCTATCGGGAGGTGGGATTGGTTCTAAGTGAATAACTAAGCATAGGTTCTATATCTGTATGGAGTAACGGAGAGAGCTAATTGGATAGTTAACATCAGGTGAGGCAACTAAGCCCTCCCATCAAAATGGCCACTATGAACGTCACTAAATGTACGACGTCCCATTGGTTACACACACTATAGGACCCCCAACTACGTGGTCCCCTACAATCGGTTGGCTTCTAACCCCTGTCAGTACTTTTCCTACCTACGTTAGCAGCATGCAGACTGAGCAACAAAGGTGCTTGTGCGCTTGTCTTTGCACCATCTTCCCACCAATTAAAATATCCATCATCACCTCAATGGTCCAGTGTCAATTAGTGCTTTGAATTTGGCCTTGAGTTTGTAGTGTTCTCTGAGAACTTTTAAGGAGTAAGGGCACCAGCCGGCTTCCGTGCGTAGGTGTGATCATCTCGCTCGACCAACTTCCTTCTATCACATGACTGGACACCATGAAATTGAGCCTTTTCGTGTATTTGATTTTATTTTCAATAGTGCTCTGACATCTTTGTTTTTGCTTGACCTCTCTGAACTGGAGCTTCTGTTCTTTCATGTTAATTGTATCCAATGTCAGCCAATTCCAGTTTGTTAAGACCTTGGCTTTCTTGGCTCAGTGAACTCCTTAACTGAACTTTTATTCTGTTTAATTCAATTGCTTTTCTCAACTGTGACACTAAAATGAGGCCTTCTTGCTTCGTTCAGTACTGCTTATGTACGTAGCTGAAACATTCATCCTTTACTTGTCCATATGTATCTATAGAGGTATATATATGTATATGTTGGCGCTTGCCGTGGTCTAATCTATTTAGAAGCATGTGGCTAGCTTCATGATTGCTTTGCTACTTGCGTTTCATTGCATCTGTACACGTTTAAACTAAGTATCTGCATCAGTTCTGTGGCATAAGTCTCTTCATCTTGATCCCAAGATGTCACTTATCCTTGGTAGTTCGTTGTTCTTTATAGATCGTCTGCCTCTCTGGTCCGGTTATCTTTTTATATGGGTGTCGATTCAACTTTGAATGACGTCACTATTCATCTTTGTCATTTAATTTCTTTGTTTCTTCAGGAATCTCGTTCAAATGGCCATCATATTGTCTTGGATGCAGGTATGGTTTCCTTAATGGGTGCTTTGCCTCCCATATTCTCTTAGGTATAGGTATTCTTTTGGGTACTGCACAGAGTCCACGCTCTTATCTTTGCTGGTTTACCTGTTCAGTATACGTCACATACTTTGGTTCATACGTTTCAGGTAATATAGGTGGGGCAGTTGGAGTGGGGGTACTTGGCGCCTCCTCTACAATGGCACGGGTGGCTAGGGCAATGGCAGAGGTGATGGAGGGAAGGAAACGGAGGTGGGTTGCCATACTGGAGGAGGCTTGCAGGGATACGGAGGCCAGCCTCCAAATGGAAGACGATGACTGTGACTCTGACCCGGAGTATGTCATGAGAGACTATTGAGCCTGCTGCCTATGCATATAGTTCATTGTGTTGTTTTGATTTTTGGACCTTTGTACATTTTTACCCTTGACAATCATCTATTGGGTACTTCCACCATCCCATTAATCTGGCCCATTCACTTGTCCGGCGTGAGTCGCATCGCCTTGACAACGTCCAAACAACTAATGAAAAATATCTGGCCACCCAAGCCTCGTTTCCATAACGAGGCCTGGAGCGCATGGTAACCTAGGAAACATCTAAAAGCGTCGCTTCCGGCAGTGTCACGGCCACACTCCGACGGCCGGCAGCTCCACTACAACGCACAAGCAAGCGGTAAGCCTGTGTACTCTGTACTCTATGACACACTGTTACTCTGATTAACTAGATCTGAGTAATTATATCTGACATAGCCACATCACGTCTGCATATGCAGTTACCCCTGTTCTGCTAAAAACATTCACACACGTATCTTATGTTTGACTAAAAGTGAACAGCAGAACCACGCGGTATTCATAAAAAAACATGAGAGGCATGTTTTGTTGCATCTCATTGCCAAAGCTACCCTACATTGTCTTGGATGCAATATTTTGACAAAAAAAGAAACTTATACAGTTAAAACATCCACAAGCGTTTCGTGTGTTTGACTAGAAGTGAACAGCAGACCCACGCTGTGTTCACAAATAAGCATGAGAAGCATGATCTGTCACATCTCACTGCCAAGCTACCCTACATTGTCTAGGATGTGATATGTTGACTAATTAAGAATTTGTCTTCTGCCTTATGAGTGGTAGGCTTTACCAAGTTTTTACATCTTGTATGCAATACAGTAAAACAAGATTATCGATTGAAATTCCTTCTGTCTGTCATTACAGAGCAGAAAGCCCGCATTTGCTGGAAACCAAGCACACCAGCAGGATTAACTCACCGTCCAAGGATAGTGTACCTCCATAGGACCCAACTAGAGGTAAAAAGCTCTCAACTGAATAACAAAGATGATTTTCATCTGTACCTGAAAACAGAAAACAACAGACAATGCATATGTCTTTAATCCACAGTAGCAAGACGATGTTGCCCAAATGTAGAAGAAATCTGAAATCCGAGTACCTAGGACCGGAAAGCAAACTCATATCTCCCTACTCCGTCTACCTTGTTGTAAGATAGTCTTCTTTTCTTGGATTGTCATAATGCAAAAAAAGCCACACATTATGTCCTTAAGTAACTAGAGACAAACACTTGTTTTTATGTATTGTAGGTTGTATACGTAACAGGGAAGTTACTCTGACTATTGCTGCACTAGAATTAACTTTATGACCTGAAATTAGCTCCCTAACTAACCAACTGTGTACACGCGAGTACAGTGTAACACATATTGAGAGTCGAAACATTTGTCGACAATTGGAATAAGGAAATCTGACTTATTCGGTGCTCCTCAGAATAGAAAAGACATCATGTACATCAATGTGTTCTGAAAAGATAGCAGGGATATCACTATCATACTAACCCCCAGTCACAATGTTTTTGTCTGTTTGTAAGTGTTACCGCATCTATTCTGTTTTGTATTCAGCATTTATGTTTATATGCACACAATCTGAATATTGATGCTGTTGTGTTTATATATATTTTTTGGACTGAGTGATGAAGCTATTGTCTAGGCTTTTTTATGCATTGTAAAAATAAAACTGTTTTTGGAATACAAAAACAACCGAGTAAAGAGATACTCTCTCATAAACCAGCAGCACAAATAACAGTTGATGATTAGGCAATCTGGGAAGGGAAAGCATTTAGTGCCCTGTATTAAGTAAGGGAGGGGTAGCAAGTCTCCCTTTTTTGACTCATTTTTACCATTGGACATTTCCCCCTTCCACATAGTTTTGTATCATAATGTCAATAGCCAGTCCGATAGCACAGCGAGTAGAGCGCTTATGCAGAGCCTGCTGATGCAAGTTCGAATCCCAGCAGGGCCAAACTCAGCCTTTCATCCTTCCAAGGTCAATAAATGAGCACCACACACCGTGGGTAATAAGCAGCACTCAGATACCTGAGGGTTCGCTGCGCTATATAAATGCTAAATTATTATAATTAATATTGCTAATACAGTTTTCTCTTTCTTCATCACACAGTTGTTGTCGTCTCTTTGTTCATGTGCTGCATTTAGTTTACTTTTATTTCGTTATGCATTTGTTCTGTGAATGTCCTGTGGGTTGGGGGCTAACTGTGGAGGTGTGTCACACACTCTTTAATTGTGTAGTGGGGGGTGCCTTCCAGGGTGCTTTCATGTCATGCTATGCTGCACATCTGCCACTGGAATGCTTCATCATCACATGTGAGTTTGTTTGTATCTGGCTGTACACATCATCCATCTGCTTGGCTCACACACTCTCAGACTTCCTTCGCATCACCCCGACACATGCCGTTTCAACTTAGTTGTGTTAGTTGCAGGCCCTTGGAATGATATGCTTTTCTACCTGAGTCCCTTCATTCATTGATTGTTGCTTGCACTCACATTACATGTGACTCTGTCCTAAGAGTGATGTCTTGGACTTGTGTCCTCGTTGGTCATTCATCTACGGCACTTTGGGCCATTGCAATGGTAAATGGGCACAATGATACGTCGCATTGCATTCCATTACTTCATTGTGTCACATGTACATGGTGCTTTCACTGCGTAGCTGCTGCTACATTCTGCTGCGCCGTTGCTGTGACACTGGTTGGGATGTACGAGGGAGTCCTGTGATGAGCTACAGACATGGATTCTGCATCAGTGCCCTCAGTTGTTATGTCTATGGGTGGGTATGGGGCCAGTGTGCTTCATGTTGGTGGCAGGTAGGTGGAGTTGAGGTAAATTGTTGGTCAACATTATACTGGTAGGGGGTTATGTGGCAGGGCCAGGTTGGGGTGTCGTCAGAGGTGGGGGGGTGGTGGGTGGTGTGAGGACCTGTGTAGCTGCCTAGGGGGGTGTCAGAGGTCAAGGGGGCTGGTGTGAGGACCAGTGGGTCTGCCGGGGGGTGGTGTCAGAGGTCGGGGGGGTGAGGACCTGTGGGGCTGCCTGGGGGTGGTGGCAGAGGTGAGAGGGGCTGGTGGTTGGTGTGAGGACATGTGTGGCTCCCTGGTGGTAGTGTCAGTGATGAGGGGGACTGGTGGTTGGTGTGAAGACCTACGGGGCTACCTGGGGTGGTGTTGGAGGTGAGGGGCTGGAGGGTGGTATGAGGAGCTGTAGGGCTGCCTGGGGGTGGTGGCGGAGGTAAGAGGGGCTGGTGGTTGTTGAGAGGACCAGTGGGGCTGCCTAGGGGTGGTGTCAGAGCAGAGGGGGGCTTTTGGGTGGTGGGAGTACCTGTGGGGCTCCCTGGGGGTGGTGACAGAGGTCAGAGGGGCTGGTGGTTGGTGTGAGGACATGTGTGGCTCCCTGGTGGTAGTGTCAGTGATGAGGGGGACTGGTGGTTGGTGTGAAGACCTACGGGGCTACCTGGGGTGGTGTCAGAGGTGAGAGAGGCTGGTGGGTGGTGTGAGGACCTGTGGGGCTGCCTGGAGGTGGTGTTGGAGAAGAGGGGGCTAGTGGGTGGTGTGAAAATCTGTGGGGCTGCCTGGGGTGGTGTTGTAGGTGAGGGGGGCTAGTGGGTGGTATAAGGACCCGTGGGGCAGCCTGGGGTGGTGTCGGATGTGTGTGGGCTGTTGGGTGGTGTGAGGACCTGTGGGGCTGCCTGGGGGTGGTGTTGGAGGTCAGTGGGGCTGGTGGGTGGTGTGAGGTCCTGTGGGTCTGCCTGGGGGTGGTGTTGGAGGTGAGTGGGGCAGGTGGGTGGTGTGAGTACCTGTGGTGCTGCTTGGGGGTAGTGTCAGTGGTAAGGGAGTGTGAGGAATTCAACCATCCACATGGCGGGTGTGCACTAGCCTGGGCTTTTTTGATATTTTTTAAATAAATTGAATGATGGGAGATCAACCTCGGAAAATGTGTGCGGCTAATCCACACACATTTTCCTTTCCTCACCGCACAACAAACACATAGTCAAGTGTATTGTGAGTGGACACAACCTACAGACGCAGTCTCTCAACTTCTAAAAACGTGCGGCATCTTACACTGGAGGCGCTGGCACCTCTCCTTGAAGGTACGTTAAGAGAGTTGCTTAATTTGGACATGGCACAAACCATTGCAGATTCATATCAAAGGGTGATGGAATCTAACGTCAATACACTAGCCCCAGAAAAAAGGTGCTATACAATGAAAACAGATAAAAATAGCAAAACGCAATGCCTTTGCAGTGTGCAAAACCTCAAACTCTGAAATCAATAAAGATGCATACGCAAAGGCAGCTAACGAGCACAGAGTATCTATCATCAAAGCTAAGAAAGAGGAATACAATCAAAGGATAATACAGGCCAAATCAGACTCGAAAGAAGTGTTTAAAATCCTCAAGGAATTGGAGGCTGCATGCCCTCAAATAATTGTGTACGTCAATCCAGGACGCCTTAAATAAAGTCAAAAAAATTCAGGTTGATATTAGCACAAAAAAGAATTTACAGGCAAGCAATTCTCAGACACAAGCCAAAAACGTCCACTCCTTGATTTGCCCCAAACTCAGAGAGCGATTTGTCCACCATACTGAATTGCTCAAGCCCACGTCATGTAAGGGAGATATTTGCCCCTCTAAAGTGGCCAAATTCTGTGCCACTGAATTGACTCTTATGCTCACAAAACTGGTTAATTCCTCTTTTAAGGAATGCTAAGTACCATCCTGCCTGAAGCAAACATGGATTTCTCCATTACTGAAAAAACCATCTCTGGATACAGATGTCCAGACAAACTATAGACCCATTTCAACCTCACCCTTGTTGTTTAAAATCTTAGAATGGGTGGCATATATTCAGGTGCAGGAGCATGTACAAAAATAACAGATTTTGGGGCAGAGGCAGTTGGGCTTTCGCAGGGCACATAGTACAGAACTTGTTCTGATGGATCTCAAGGCCAACATGCTGGACATTATGGACAGGGGATCCACTGCCCTTCTCATGTTGGTTGACCTTTCGGCGGCATTCGACTTGGTGGATCATGCCCTGCTGGTCGCCAGACTTGTGTAATCGGCCAGTTTCTCCCCAACAGCCACATGGGTAGAATCCTTTCTTTCAGAACGAACTGCAAGAGTCTTTGTTGACAACTGTAGGACTGATGACTTTGAGGTGTGCTGTGGGGTGATGCAGGGATCATGCCTGTCCCCGGTCCTGTTTAACCTGTTCACACTCCTGCTGTTTGAGCTCCTGGACTCTAATGGGGTATTTTACACCAACTACATAGATGATACTCAGTGTCTCATGCTTTTGTCAGGGGATTATAGCGGGGACACTGAGTCCATCAACAGGGTGTATTCTTTGATTCAGTCTTGGATGTTGGAGAGCAATCTTGCACTGAATGATGCAAAGATGGAAGTAATGATGATAGGGACAGCTTCCCGCCTGTGGAAACTATCCCCAGACTACAAGGAGGTGGTCATTGCAGGATGTACCATAACTCCCCTCGCAAAAGTGAAGACATTAGGGATGGTGTTTAATCAGGAGCTGAACATGAAGGCTTATATGAGTTTTCTGGTCTCGTCCACCTCCTATTACCTCAAACTGATTGCTCAGCTGAGACTTTTTCTGTCACAGGAGAATTGTGCGTCCATTGCTAGGGCAATTATCGGTGCCAAATTGGACTATGGGGCCAGTCTGCTGCAGGGCGTTGGGAAAGGAGAAATCATGCGTCTCCAGTTGATTCAGAATAATGCAGTCAAAACAGTAAAAGGTCTGAAGAAGCATGAACATGTCTCAGATGCTAGGAGAGTACTTCACTGGCTAACTATAGTGAGTAGAGTGACTTTCCGCCTATTGTGTATTACACACAATTGCCTATATGGACTAAGTCCAGCCTACCTACTTAATCGCCTTGCATGGTTGCAGGCTAGGAGGACATTAAGATCTCATAATGTGGGGTTACTCAGTACACCATGGTCCAAACTGGTAGGGGTTAACCATGGGTCATTTGTTTATGCTGCCCCTAAGAGCTGGAATGCACTGACCCTCGATTTGAGGCTATGCCAATCTTTCTCTACATTCAAGAAGGACCTGAAAACCAGGCTGTTTGGATGTAGTGTAGCATCAGCTCTGTACCCTGGCCTGGCTTGGCCTAGGGCCCTCCCTTCTTTCTTTGTTAATGTTAATGCTAAAGGATATTTATACTGCGCACTATCACCACCGCAGTGGTCCCCTAGGCACAGTTTTATCTGTTATGATTGTATGTTGCACGCCTTGTTAGCGCTACCAATAAATAAAATAAAATAAAAAAACTTTTAAAAATGAGTGTTCAAAGCCTACAGGTGCAGTCTCCTGTCATGTTCAGTTGGAATGTGACAGCCAGAAGTACATGAACGCAGCAAGAGTTGTTGGGCAACACCTTCCTCTGCTATGGCCAGCCTAATTAAATATCAAAGGCTCCATGGATCCACCCTATCCTTTGTCTTTCTGCTGGTGGCAGCACATACTGATGAGAGTTAATTGAAGCAGCCCTGAGGGAGGCCTGGTCACAGGACTGACAAAGGGGGCAGGAAAACCAACACCCTTTTGATATGCATCTGTGTCAACTTGAAGTCAGCTCTTGCACCTTAGTATGAAAGGCAGTGAATGTCATGTCTGGGACAACTGTTTACAGTGGTAATCCCTGCAGGGGGATCCCATTCAGGAAGGTACGAGTATGTGGTTTGATGGAGACAGAAAGCCTGTTCTCGCCATAATTACAAGGGAGATCTTTGCTTTGATCAGGAGCCACAGAGAGCGCATTTACCCAGAGAAACACTTTAATCCACAACAGAGAGGAATATGGATGTTGTCAGCCTTTTATCTTTCCTGTTGCAAAGCAATCCGGTTAGGACCTCACGCATAACAGAAGATTGTTGGTGGGGACCCAAGATTGGTTCATTAAGGTGGGCTTAGACTGCACCAATCACTGGGGACCATTTGGCTTTAAAAGAGAGTTAAGCCCCTGTTTTGGCAGATCATCCAACAACTTCGAAAGTAGTAAGAAGGATTAATTTGGATCCTGACTGAAAGTACAGTCTGCCTTACATCTTCTGCCAGTGAAGAAAGGCCAGGATTTCCAAGAGGGAAGCAAGTTCCCTTCCCTAAACATCTCCCAGGGAACAAAGGGAGATACTGACTTCAGAGGACCCGTCCAGCACCTCCAGAACCGGTACCCAGTCAGCACACAGCGTGCCCTTCTAGGTTCTGCGAGCAAGCTTCCTAGGTGGGAAGTGCCAGAGAATCTCTGAACAAAGGACAGGCTGTTGCCTGCAAACACTGGCCTCAGCTTTGGGCTGTCTGCCTTAAAGGATGACACAAGCCCAGCAAAGAAGCTAGGAGGAGCGACACAACAAGAATCATCCAGTGTCCACCTTTTAAGGACATTTTCGAGGCAGTGGAGCCCTCGAACCGTGACCGGCTGCATCACTGACTTTTGTCATGCTGTAGTCGCTACAGCAGTCCGAGACGCCTCGACCAACATTCCAGATACACCAACCAGCACAGGGACATTGATTCTTGACCCCGAGCCTCCGTGTAGGCCAGCCTGCAGTCGTCCATCCAGCCTCACTTGCCAAACTGCCTGCAGCCCTTTAATCATTAGGTAATGATTGTATCTTCACTGTGTTGCAACTAACCAACCATCCATGACCTTGTGGGGATAAGCCTGCCGGTCCGTCCACATTACCAAAATTGAACAAGGAGGTTTATAATGTACTTGTGTTTCCAATCTGTTTGGATCCCTTCTGATGTACTAGAGGTGTGGGACTGATTGATGGTTTAGAAACCGATATTCATCCCTGACCAGTGGTACCCCGGAAGTTGATTCATCACAGGGGGGGCTGGTGGGTGGTGTGAGGACCTATGGGGCATCCTGGGGGTGGTGTTGGAGGTCAGGGGGGCTGGTATGTGGTGTAAGGACTAGTGGGGCTGCCTGGTGGTGGTGTGGGAGGTCAGGGGGGCTGGTGGATGGTGTCTGAGCTTGAAGGTGCTGCTGTACAGTTGGGGTATTTGGCAGCTGTTTCAGTGCATAGGGAGTAGGGTGGAGGGTTAGCAAGATCGCAGGGGTGCAGCCGATACTAACATGGGGCCTCGCACAGACTGGCTAGGGTGCAGCTGTTACTTATGGGAGAGCCTGCGCAGGTTGGCAGGGATGCAGCCGTTAGTTGTGTGGGTCAATGCGCAGATTGGCTGGCGTGCTGCTGTTACTTACGGGGGAGCTCAGGCAGGTTTGTAGAGGTGCAGATGTTATTTGTGTGGGGCATCATGCAGATTGGCTGGGGCGCTGCCGTTACTCACGGGGGAGCTTGTGCAGGTTCTTAGAAGTGCAGGCGTTACTTATGGGGGACCTCGCGCAGGTTCGCAGGGGTGCAGCCAGTACTTACGTGGGTCCTCGCGCAGATTGGCTTTGGTGCTGCCATTACTTATGGGGGAGCTCGCACATGTGCACAGGGGTGCAGCCGTTACTTGCATGGGACATCGCGCAGATTGACTGGGGTGCTGCCTTTACTTACGGGGGAGCTTGCGCAGATTCTCATGTGTGCCGCCGTTAGGGGGCACCTTGTGCAGGTTCACAGAGGTGCAGCCGTTACTTACGTGGGGCCTTGCACAGATTGGCTGGGTGCTGCTGATTACGGGGGAGCTCACGATAGTTCTCAGGGGTGCAGCCGTTACATACGCGGCCCTCCCCCCGGTTCGCAGGGGTGCTTGGTGTTGGGTCAATGGTGGACGCTGAGGTTTGCAGAATGGTTGGTCTGTGACTTTTTTCAGTTTGCATGGGTGCGTTTTCCTATTAGTATTAAGTAAATCCTACAAAGAGTGTTTGTTAACAAATTGAAAAAGTGGGATTGGCTGTCTAATTATACGCACCTAGAAATATTTACACAATAAAACAAATATGGGGAGATGCAAAAGCTAAGTCACATGTATTGCTCTCCCCAGGGCTTCCTAAGGTTGTGTTCATCACCAGAATTGAGAAGATTCTTGTTGTTGCTCAGAATAAATAGGTTGCCAGTACTTGCATGTATTGGGCCAGAATTAGGAATGCGTGCTGAGGACAGGACATGTCATATGTGTGCCAATGAGCATATACAAGAAACAGCAAAACATGTGCTTACGGAATGCCATGTAAATGGGCCATTTTACATGAATACACGTCAATGGGGACTGAGGAGTGGCGCAGGTGGGCGGAGTCAGGAGAGTGCATGCTCAAAGGGCGGCACCCCGGCATGCCTCGAAATTTAAAGGTGAAGAAGATTGTATCTGGTGACAAGGGTTCGATCTCCCGTCCCTAGCAAGGGACGCCCACACAGCATGGAGGAAAGGGGACTATGGACTAGGAGAACGTTAGTCACTACAGTGAGTAACTTATAATATTTACATGAATATGCTGGGCAAATTCGTATGTAACTACGACAGCATTAAAAGTGAATCGTTCTAGGCATACTGTCTAAATACGGCGAACAAAGCTTTACATGTTGCGCTATAGAAATAAAAAATAAGTATTAGGTGTATTTTACAGATGCTAAGCGTGTTTTCCTTACTTATGGTTCTTCTGAATGTGATGTGTGTATTACATGTTGTCTGTGGTGAGTAAGTGGATTTCAAGCATGATCTGTTGTGAGTTTTGTGTATTGTATCTTTGCATGCATAGTGTGTGTGTTCTACATATTACAAATGTATGCTCTATAGATAGGTCAATGTTGTCTGTGAGCATGTATTTTAGGTATGCATTGTTTGCATGTCTGCTCTGTGTTCCTTGTATGCAGGTGCATACTGCATATTGAGAGTGGGATGTATGTGTATTGCAGTGTGTCTTATTTGGAGCATGCAGTACATGGTTGCATGAATTTGGCATATTATGTTTTTGTCTGTGTATAATGTGATTGTGTGTATTGGGAGTGCATGTTATGTGAGTCTGCAGATAGCATTTCTTGTGGGAGGGCATGTGTGTGTAGGAGAGAGGAGGGAGAATCGTTAATCCCCCTCGCTAACGTGAGAGGGGGTTTAGATTCTATTAAAGACAAGGAGGCGAGTATTATGCAATCATTCTTTACTTCTGACCATCATAGCCGCAAAGAAAAGACTTTACAAACAAAAGGTTTGTTCAACAGAAAACTGAAAAACAGAGTTGCAGAGTCAATGCAGGGGGACCCCACAATCCAACATGGAGGCCAGGTGATGCCCTGTAGGTGACCAATGGGCAGACCCCCATATAAATCCTTTACTCCAATCCCAAATCCTCTTTCTGCAGCTGTCGTCCATTAGACACCCACTGTGAAGACAAGACAGTGTAGCACCGAGACAGGCTCCATACGAAGTTCCAAGGATCTCAACCTCGCCGCATCTTATAACTGTGAAGGACTGTTCCTGAACGGACCATCTCACCCCGAAGCTGTAATAACGTCAAAACAAAGGGTGGGCGGTGTTCCGGGATTATACTTGCCTCCTTGTCTTTAATAGAATCTAAACCCCCTCTCACGTTAGTGAGGGGGATTAACCATTCTATGTAAAGACAGGAGGCTTCATATTTTTAAGTTTAAAGCCCTTGCATCACATTAATTGCCACATGATCAATACGCTTGTGATAAAATGTTTTGAATGTTGATTGCCTTGACCAATCAGGTGCTTTCAAAATGTGTTCAAGGCTACCCCCCAGAAAGCGGCCTTGGAGGCCATAGTGCCTCAAACTGAATGAGAACCAAAAGAAGAAGTGTCAACCCCCCCTTCTTTCATAACCCACTTAATTCATCTGGCTAAAGTGGCAGGAGACACAGGCTTATGGGGTTTCCTATAGGAAATGAGCAGCTGAGAGGTATTAGGAGGCCGCAGAGCCTCTGTCTTTAACTCAAAACATTTTAAGCATTGTATCACAAACAACTTAGAATCTTCCCAAAAAGCTGGATAAGAAATAGAGGAAATGAAACACTTAGTACTCCTGGAAACAAAGAAGTTAACCCCATTGAGGGGTGAACATTTTGTTGTCCACATCCAATTCTCTAATATCAGAAACCCTTTCAATAGAAACAAGGTATAATAACATGGCTAATTTGGAAAAAAGTTGCTGCAAAGACAATCCTCATTAGTAGGCAAAGAGTGAAACCATATTAACGTCCCATAAAACAGAATGCCTAGCTTTAGGTGGAACCTTAATGTGTATAGATTTGAGGGCTAGGCGCACTAAGAAGTGCCTTCCCACTCGTTAGCCTTTGACCAACACATGCCCCGCTGAAATCGCAGATCTAAAACCATTTATAGTCCTTTAGGCCTTGCCCTCCGTAAATAACCCTACTAAGAAATTAACCACCTCTACTGTGGAGGCAGAAACAGGATCAAAGTGTTGAGCCACACACCAGCTAACCCAGCGGTTCCATGCTGAAGAGTCCCCTTACTTGGTAGAGGCCGCCCAGGAGTCCTTGATGACACAGATAGAGTCCTGCGAAAGTCCTTGGAAGCACCAGGAAGAGCTGAAATCTTCCAAACCATAAGGGAGAGATGCCCTTGAAGGACCAGCTCATGGGGGAGACCTGCCATTTCCAACAGGGCTGGAAACCACACCTGGGAAGGCCAAAATGGGGTTACTAACACCAGCATTGCCACCTGCCTGCACACTTGTACTAGAACTCTGGCTATAATGGCAAAGGGAGGGAAGGCATAGGAAAGGGGACCCGACCAATCCTGGACGAAAGCGTTGGTTGCTAACGCACTAGGATCCGGTCTCCAACTGTAAAACTGGGGAACTTGGCAGTTCAGTCTCGAGGCAAAGAGATCCATTTGTTAAAGACTCCAGAGAGACAAGATCTTGACAGAAAGAGGCCTGTCTAACATCCAATCGCTCCTGGCCTGGTGATGTCTGGAATTCTAGTCCACAACAGCGTTGTTGATACCCGCAAGATACTCCATTTTCAACAGGATGTCCCGATCCAGACAGAAATTCCAGAATTTGCTTGCTAGATCTGCTAGGGCCTTGGACCGGGTTCCCCCAAGATGGATGATGTATCAAACCACCAAAACATTGTCCATCCTAAGAAGGACACAGCAATTCCCTTCGTCTTTGAGAAGACTCTTGACCGCGAAGGAGCCTGCTAACAACTCCAGACAGTTGATATGTAGTTACTTCTCTGAAGTGGACCACTTTCCTCCCGTGGAAACCAGCACTATCCTGGCCCCCAGCCCGCTCTGCTGGCATCTGAATCCAGGATGGCATCCGGAGAGGGGACAAAAATTGCTCTGCCATTCCAGGCATCCATGTGCCTGAGCCACCAGAGGAGCTCCAAACTGGCTTCGGGAGACAGAACCACTAACTGCGAGTAAGACAGATCTCTGCGAAGGTGCTTGGCCTTGAGGCGTTTGTAACGCTCGGTAATGGAGTGGACCCGGAAAGATGGCTTGGATGGAGGCTGACAACAACCCTGGCTAGTTGCCTGAGGGAGACCCTTCCCCTCCTGAGGATGTGACGGATCTCCTTACGTATTTTAGAGAGCCTGCAGTTCAGAATGAGACGGATGCACAGCTTTGAATCTGTATTGAAGCTCCGAAACTGGATACATTGCGTAGGCTGGAATATGGATTTGTTTGCATTTATAACAAAGCCCAATGTTTGCCGTAGAGACACTGTTAATCCCAGATGAGTCTGAAGAAGCTGAGAACTCTGAGCTAAGCATGTTGTCTAGGTAAATTATTATTCAAATCCCTTTGGACCTGAGGTGAGCCATCACTGGCTCCATTAACTTGGTGAAGAACTTGAGGGCTGACGATAGGCCAAACGGAAGAGAGGCAAATTGCCAAGAGCGAGACCCCTACTGGAAATGTAGAAACTCCTGCTGGGGACGGAAGACTGAGACCACCAGGTATGCATCCTGGAGGTCTATCTTGAGCATCCACTGCGCCGGGAGAAGGTTGTCCCTGAGTAGGTGAATTCCCTCCATCTTGAAGTGATGATACACTACAAATGAGGTGAGGGCTCGCAAGTTTATGACTGAGCAAAAACCCTGCTCTGGTTTTGGGAGCAGAAATATTGTGCTAAAAAACTGGAAGGCTGTGAAGGACGCCGGGACAACTTCCCCCTTGAAAATGAGGTCTCTGACATTGACCTCTGCTTCTATCAACCTCTGTTTGTCCTTGTCGAACATCAGGGTAAGGGTAAGGAAAGCTGACAAGGGGGAGAATAAAATTATATTTGAAACCCCTTCACTGTCTACAACACCCAGGGATCTGAGGTGAGAGCTTTTCATTGAGGAAGAAACCTGGCCAACCTGCCCCCAAACCTTTGTGGGAAGAAACCTTTAACACATGTGGTATTACCTGGAACTGCTCTCGCTCTACCAGCACCCCTGCCGGTACATCCTCTCCAGTGGAAACCCCTCTGGGGGTAAAACTCAGCTTGTGCCCCTCGAGCAGAGGAGGAATTGTGTGCACCTCTTGATGCATATTGCCGGGGTTGGGTAGAGCCCTGGGAGAAACGGCCAGAGGAATGGGCTTTACCTCTTCCGTTCCTATCAAAAACCTTAGGGGCAGGACTTTCTTTATATTCACCTGAGCTTTATCTAATGCATCACGCTAGCAAGAGCACTAATACTTTCAAAGTTGGATTATTGTAACGTGCTACTGTTAGGAACTTCAAACAACAACCTTGTCAAACTCCAACTGATGCAAAACAAAGCACTTCGTGCTGCCTCAGGCATAAAAAAGCTGATCACATCACTAACATTAGGAGAGAAGCACATTGGCTGCTTATCAAAGCAAGAATATTATTCAAAATACTTTGTGTTACTCACAAATGCCTCGCCAGTAAAGCACCCATCTACCTTAATAACGCCATCAAGAAAAAGAAACCTTCCCGGGTACTAAGATCCAATAACGACAAACTCCTGGAAATCCCCCGCTTCAAATACGCCAGAGCAGGAGGAAGCAGCTTCCGAGTCCTCGCCCCTAAGCATTGGAACTCACTCCCCATTCATATCAAAAAGTAAGTTTCCTTTCCCAAATTCAAGAAAAGCTTAAGAACCTGGCTCTTTTATAATGTTTAGCCGAATATGGACATCTATTATCCCAGCCCTACTCAGCCTTTTCTCGGGAACCTTCTAACACCTCTCACTCTAATTAACTAAATCCATTTTCCCTTTCTCACTAATGCCTCTAAATAACTATTGTAAATGTAACTTTGTATATTCCATTGCCAATGTAACTACGCCGTGATATCCCAGGATCTGGGCGTGTAACAAATGTAATAAAATAAAATAATGCTGTGAAAGTGTATAAGTAGGCAGATTGGTGTTTGATAAATCTATCACCAAACAAGTTGCCTTGGGCCTTAGGACCCGCCTCCCCTTTTGCCAACTTGGAATCAAACTGCATGAGGAGGGACTTACACCGCTCCCTAGCATTGGCGTCGTTGGCATTGCCAAGCAGGCAAACTGTTCTCTGAATCCAGCCCCGAAGGGCCTGTATATCAATAGGGGAATTGGAAAGTGCCGCCTCTCTGCCAACTCAAAATTCTGGGTCACCGACCCCAACAAGTCCAACAACTTGTCCTGGCAACTCCTCCAGGCCTTATCCATCGCCTTCTTGGGGTCTTTCCCTTTCTGGGACAAAAAGGAGATCATAGACTGGTTGATGTCTGGATTAAGGGCCACCTTATCCGGAACCACCGGTCTGGGGCACTCAGAACGTAATTTGTTTCTGTCTTCCTTGGGTAAGGGGTGTCTAACCCAATCATTCAAAAAGGAGGATACAGCATCCGAGGGGTGCCATTCTGCCGACCTGGGATGCTGAATAAGAGCTGGGTCGAAGAACGGAAACCCACTAACATCAAGCACTGGCCCTTGGGAAGGAACCACAGGGTCTTCCTTTCTCTTGTGCCTTTTCGGAGGCGAGTCTGAATCCTCTGAACTATCTGTAGTTGATAATGGGAACTGCCGAGACACTAGCGGGAAGCTGTGAGCTACCTGGCCAAGATGGAACTGACTGGACTGCTGGGACCCCTCCAATTTACGCTTCTGACCACCCTCCAGGGGGGGGAGACATGATAAAGGGTAGTGGACGGACTGAGTTGTCCTTATAAATGCTTGGATTTCATAGTACACTTATGGGGAACTTGTTCAGGTATAGAAGAGACCTCCTCATGTGAAAGGTGAAAATCAGAGATCTTATTAATAAGCCTATAAAATGCTGAGGCTAATGTAGAATTGAGGTCTTGAAGAGCAGTGTCTAAGGACGTCTATATCAGTTGAGCCACTGATGGCTGGTTAGGAAGGGAATGCTCCCCTGTAGGTCTATTAACTGCATCTTCACCCAACCTCTCACTTTCTTTGGAAGGCCGAACCTGAGTGCTGTCATCAGCAGAAGAGGGCCCCTCAGACCCTCTAGTAGACATGACAGCACAAGCAAACAATATGGGATAAATAAATAAATAAATAAAAATATACTGCGTGTATATTTAATTGTATATTCAATTGTACTGAAAATATGCAACCCAGCAGGCAAGGGTTAATATAATTTTTAACATAGCCTTCACTTGCCGTAGCAGAAAACACGCTGAGCAGGCGAACTTCACAGCTGCTCACCCTAGCAGGGTTTGGCACTTAGCAGCATGCGAGGTAAATGCCTTGCACAGTTTAGCAGAAAAAGCCTGAAGCCGAGCAGTGGGCATGTTGCCGACAATATGGGCATGTTGCCGACACAAAGAATTGCCTGAGGTGAAGGATGGCGTACACAAACAAAAGGCCCGCGTGCGCCAGGCCTGAAGCTTAAGCTTCTATGACAGGCTTGCACGCGTCGGGCCTGGAATGCAGGAACACTCCGACAGGAGGCGTAGCTTGCTGCGTGTGTGTGTTCGGATGGCGTACACAATAAACAAAGGCCCATGTGCACTGAGTCTGAAACTTAAGCTTCTCTGACAGGCTTGCATGCGTCGGGCCTGGAATTCGACCGCACCACTGTGAAATAAAGTGGCAGACACATACGCGCTCGTTCTAAATGAAACAATAACAATAAAACAATGTACCCACACAAATTATTCCAACAAAAAAATTCCTCTAACTAAAATGCAAGCAAGACGTGACCTCGTCACAGATAGCAAATAGAGTACACAGCGCTACAATGTTTACAAGCACTGATAACCTACTGACAAGCAACAAAGGCACAACTAGAAGGAGTGACTTAGCTTGTGGCGTCAGCAGCAAAGAAAAAGGAGTTGAGATTGGAGTAAAGGACTTATATGGGGGAGGTTCCCTGCCCATTGGTCACCTACAGGGCATGACCTGGCCTCCATGTTGGATTGGGGGGTCCCCCTGCATTAACTTTGAAACTCTGTTTTTCAGTTTTCTGTTGAATAAACTTCTTGTTTGTAAAGTTTTTTCTTTGCTGTTGTGTTTGTCACAAGTAAAGAATGATTGCACAATATGAAGCCTCCTGTCTTGACATAGAATGTGTGTGTTTGTTTGGTTGGTTGTGATGTGAGTTTATGTGTGCTGTGTTTGTGTTTCATTGTTTTGTATTAGAGTGGGGTTGTCTTTGTGGAATGGGGTGGACTGTGAATGTGGAGAGTGTTTTGGTGTATGTATTTGCATGTGTATTATTTGTGTGGTGTGTGAATGTATGTATGCAATGCAACTCCACACAGTTTGTGCCTAATGTCTACTGTTCTCTGTGCCTGTTGTGCTCAACTATATTGCATAATTCCGTGGTTACCCATTCCATGCATATTACTCTTGCGTGTTGTTAGTGTATGTCCTTCGTGCCTTTTCTGTGTTACTCCTGTGCTTACTTGTATTATATGCGTGTTGTCGGCGCTTATGTAAATTTCCACCATGTTGTTTGTTGGTGGTCATTGTGTGGGTTTGTTAGCCGTCCTATATGGCACGTCTGTACTGAAGCTGTGGAGCGCTCAGAGCAGTACAATCTAAGCCCGTTTATAAAGCGAGAATGCTAGAAAGAACACTGATGTTTGTCATTAATACCGCCACTTCCGCTTGTTAGCCTCACCCGAAGGTGATTAAACCGTTAAATAAAGTACGCAACAGAGCAGGTACAGCTGTGCCCTACTTTCTCTCAGCTCAAATCCGATTCCTGCATTGTAAACAGCAGCAAATCTGCTTGGCTGTGTTAGGGTCAAAGAGCGATTAACAAAAGGCCGGTTTAATTTATTTCAGCCAGCGCAATAAAAATGAGTTTCTATGTCGACGGGCTTATCTTGCACTGGTTGATCTTTTGAAAGTAATAGGCTCCAATTGTTACTATGTAGATGTTAACGAGCTTTCATTTCTGCTCGGGAAACGTATAGTGGTGGGGTCCCTTGAAAGATGCCATGATCCTTGGGAGAGATGTCCATGTGCCCACTGTTCGATAGCGCCGCAGCCTGATCGCGTGAAACGGTGTGCGACCCCCCAACCCAGGATACCCCCATCTCTCATGGTACACCCCCATCTCTCATGGTACATGGTCATTGGTGGCAGGTCCAGGATTTTAAAAAAAGGTCCTGCGATGTTTCAAGTCTGGACAGTGGCAGATGGTGGATTTTTGCATTGAGGGGGGTTGTAAATATGTCCCAGTAATGAGCCTGACTTACTGACCCTTGAAAGCGAGCAGAGGCAAACAAGGGTTCTCCCCCTGGGAAATGTTTTATAATAATGGTTACAATTGTGCATTTTTAGAACACTTTCTGCGAAAAATTGGGTAAACGGATGCAACATTTTCAATCAGTTGTGTAGGGTAACATGAACAAAATCCAATAGATGCCAGGTCACTAACAGTGTTCTGCAAACGTCACCAATACATTTGCAGGATGTGGGCGCAAACAATATGTGCAGTTATCCAGCATTTTGCCTATACAGGCAATATACAGGCCAGTAGTGCCACTGTAAGATCACATTTGTATTGGCCTTCCCAACAATGCAAGTATATCCCCTGGAAGAGTACATTTATGGGCGCTTTGCGCATTAAGACCAGTACCTCCTCTGAAAGAACACATTCATCTTGGCATTATTTCATAATGCCAGTCATGCCACTGTAAGAGACCACTTGCAATGTTTTTTCCAACATGCCAATATTTGTCACTCTAGCATAACACTTGCGATGGCTTTGCCACCAAATGCCAGTGTTTGCCCCTATAACAACACACTTGTGATGCCTTTGGCAGAGCATTAAATTATCCGCCCTGGTTAGAACACAGTTGTAATGGCATTGCCACAAATTGCTAGTTGCCCCTGTGAGAACTCACGTGCGATGGCTTTACCACAACATGCCACTATGTGCCCCAGTAAGAAAACTCTTGGAATGGCTTTGGCACAAAATGGCTGTATTTGCCCTTGTAAGAAGAGTCTGGCCCGTATTGACCCATAGCAGAACCTGGTTGTGATGACTTTGAACGAACATGCTAGAATGTGTCCTTTAAGATCACGTGTGATATTGCTTTGATCTAGTGCAAGTTTCCCTTGAAGATATTGGTAGGGCAACTGTCAGCGCCCACTCTCCGAAATGGGTGCAATCTTGGCACAAACAGGACCAGTGCAGGCTTCCTGCACGGGCCTGTATAGGTACAGCATGGGCAAGGCCAGTGAACATTTTTATAGGTGCGTGATGAAATGGTCGGAGCATTGCAAACAAGCTTACCACATGGGCAGGGCAAGATGGCATCATGGACAATCCCAGTGCAAGGGTCCTTTGCAAAGAACAGTTACAGCATGGGGCTGACTCCATGATGCCTGCATGATGCCTGCATGATCAGGCCATTTCAAACAAGCCTAGGAATAGGTACATCTACAGCACGGGCAGGGCACGCTTTTCTCACAGACACAGCGGTTGCAGCATGGACAGGGCAAGTTTGGTTTGCAAAGAACAGTTACAGCACGGGCGTTGGATCCATGCAGTTTGCCAGGCTCCATACACGCGGAGCTCTCTGGTTCTGGCTGCCCTTCTCCACCAACCAGCAGCTCATGTCGAAAGCTGGCTGGGAAGGACAGGCGTAGGTGGCAGACTGCACAAACATGCCTTCTTTTAGCATATTTTGCTAGTGGTCATATATTCTGCATGGCATTGGAAGTGCAGGGTGAGGAAAATGGGCAGGTAAACACAGAGTTTGGTTAAGAGATACACGCGCGCGCACACGTACCTCCCGTGGCCTATTAGTGACTCCAGCTCGGCTTGTAAGTGGCCACAATTGAATGTCAGAACTTTTTTATCATCAAATTATCAGCCTTCTGCAATGACCTAAAAATATTATTTTAGTGTAATGCCTTTCAATTGAAGTTTCACATAACATCAGACAACCCACACCAAACGTTGACAGCTTGAGCGCTGTGCACTTAACCTCAACATGCACATACTCTCAGCCAGCATGCACATACTCTCAGCCAGCATGCACATACTCTCAGCCAGCATGCACATACTCTCAGCCAGCATGCACATACTCTCAGCCAACATGCACATACTCTCAGCCAGCATGCACATACTCTCAGCCAACATGCACATACTCTCAGCCAGCATGCACATACTCTCAGCCAGCATGCACATACTCCCAGCCAGCATGCACATACTCTCAGCCAGCATGCACATACTCTCAGCCAGCATGCACATACTCTCAGCCAGGATGATTATCTTGGTTTTATGACATTCACTAGATGACCAGTGGCGTACACAGACAAGCCATGGTCATTTTCATTTAGTAATGCTTGGAATGTTAGCACAGAAATCTACTCATCAAAAGAGCACCCGAAAACCATGCAGAGGACAGACGTGCTCGGGATAGATCCTAGTAACATATCTTTCCAAGAAATGCTAGTTCATTCTTGCAGGCAGCTGTGCATTCAGCTGCATATAAAGCATGCATGTCACTTGCATGTAGTAAATGTACCCGAGGCAAGGTCTATGGGCCTCATTACACGGATGGCAGTAAGGGTTTACCGGTACCGGTATTTTACCGGTACCGGTAAATCCTTACCGCTTTACTACGAGGTCCCTTTGCGGGTGGGGAATTTAACGCCTGCTTTTTGCAGGCGTTAAAAAACCAACCCGCAAAGGGACCAGGGAGCTAATTACGGTACCGCAATTTGCGGTACCGTAATTAGCGCCTTCCCCATTCCCATAGAGCCCTATGGGGCAAAAATGGGAATGGGGAAGGGCAATGGTGGAAGGGGGAATTACCGCCCCTCCAACATTGGAATGGAGCGGTAATTCCCCTTTCCACCGAGGCAGTGCCGGTATTTTACCGGCATGAACCATGACGCTAATAGCGCCATGGTTCACTGCCATCCGTGAAATGAGGCCCTATGTCTTTAAGATTAGAACAATAAATCTACCTCAGCTTGAAAGCAGAGGCTGCAACAAATCAATCATATGGCGTCATTACTCAGGTGCAGCCCGTATAGCATTGCTTAAAAAGCATCCAAATTCTGGTTGTTGATGATCATTTTTGAGAGAAAATATACTCAAAGCACAGGTCACTATGTCCATTTCCAAGAATGTGTGAGAAAAGCCATTCATTTCCTTGTTGCTGAACCAGCATGAACCCCTACTCCCTCCCGAGACCCTCCTGTTCCTACCTGTGAGGTGTGTGCTTCAGCTGGCCACGGTAGGCATGCAGAAGTTTCATGCGGGATCTTTGTGACATTCCTGATGGTATGGTCATGGATAGACATACTATTAGAAGGTTAACCACAGTGTTGATGTCTGCCAAAGTATGTGTTCAAATATATCAGAAAAGTAAAGACCCTCCTCCTACACAGACTCTGTTACATGTATGACCACCCTCTGCGACTATAAAAAAATCATCTATAAAATCAGCGACCAGAATCCCTATTTTTTAAGTCTAAAATTAATTTTTACATAATTATTCAGACTCTTGATTGGATGGGACTCTCACGTGAAACTGTAGGTTATCCATGCTCTCCACCTCCTTTACTGCCACCCATGTTTCACCGCACGAAATCTAAATATGATATGCTGGCTACTTCATTTCCTTGGAATGCACAACTGATTACATTGATAAGACCGGTTAATTCTCAGTCTTATTTTTGTCTTAGCAATGAGCTCAACAGGAGTCATATAGATCACACTTGTGCTCACTAGCTTTGTGTTCCTCCTGATGTTAATACAACTCTGATACATATTAGACTGGAAAGTCTGACGTAAAGGTATTAAAGGTACAGCTCACTTACTCTTCTGGTTCTTTTCGTTATGCTTTGTTTACACTCTCCATTATCCATGTTCTCTGTATTTTGAAATGGCCGTCAGGTGTAGGGACTTTAACTTTTTGAAACTGTAAGAAAAAGATGTTTGACAACAAAGCAGACAGGAGTCAGTAGAGAAGCTGCCTTCGGCTGCTGGCGGTCCAGTCCTTCAGGTTTAAGTGAAGTTTAGTGAATGGGGAGTTGTGTGTGGGGGAGTGGAGAGTGAATCCCGGATGTGAGGGAATCATGGGAATGGCCAGATGTGGAGGATCCATGGAGGGGAGCGAGGATGCAGGATGATAGAAAGACAACGTCCAGGGAGACGCCATGGATGGAAGCCAGAGGAGGAGGTTTTGGAAGGTTGGAGTCTATTAAAGGGGGGTAAATGGGAGTGTACATGGAAAGGAAGTTCAGAAGTAAATCAAGATTATAGAAGAAGGCTCTGAGAGTGTTGAGTGGTCTACAGACCAGGAGGATAGTGATGGGGGACAGAAGCTGGGCCACTGTTCATTCAAAGGAAAGGGGGAGAAAGTCAGATGGACGGAGGTGACAGATGGGTTAGACTGCTAGATCTGTTGATGAGTCCAATGACTGCACCTCACCCATCCAGCCATGCCAATGCATGGGAGAAGGTAGCAGTGCTAGTGTGCAAAGAAGGCCATTACTGCAAGGGCCGTGAGAGAAGAAAGAATCAGTGAGCAAGGACACTTGTGTTGTATAAAAAGAGAGTGTGACGTTCACAGCCAAAAAGTGTGCGTGTCAGGTAGGAAGAGCGGGAGAGAGAAGAGAGAGAGTTACTGAAAGGGGTGTGAGCGTAGTAGATTACTTTGGAGGGAAAGGAAAGAAAAGGAGTCTTTCTTGTGGAAGATGCAAAGCACAGGAATCGGATAAGAGTGGCAAGAAGATGAATAGAGAAATGGATGGGCTCATGCACGGGGGAGTATTACACTCCCGTGAGAAGGTTAGGGCGAGGGTAACGAGTAAGAAGGGGAGAGTAGGAAAGTGCGTGGTTAGGCTAGGGTATGCAGACAGGGTACAGTTATGCAATGTCACTAGCAACCAGATTGCAGTTATGCAGCGTAAACATTCAATTATACAGTCTGGTACAATTCTACATGGTGAAACACAATTATATAGGGTCAAATGCTATTACAAAACCTTGCCTGAATAAGTAATACGTGGACAGCTGCAACTATACGTGGTCAGATGCAGTTATACATGGTCAGTAGAAGCAATAGAGGGCCATTCGGGGTCTGCTGAAGCAATACTGTGTTATTTAGTTCACATGCATTTTTATGGGGTCAAATGCAAATACAGGGTCAAGTGCAATTATACATGTTCAGATGCATTTATCCACTTTTAGATGCAATTATACAAGGTCTGATGCAATTATACGGGTGAGGAGCAATTACATAGGTTTGGGTGTAATTGCATAGGGCAGCGTGTAATAATTAAGGAGCGGATGAAATTATACAGGGTCAGACCCAGAGGAACATGAGCAAAAAACAGGTAAGCCCATCTTCCAGAGATTACATTTCCTTGTTGGAGTGGAGTTCCTGGGGGAAGGCGGTGATGGACAGCTTGAGTAAACAGCAAGGGGTGTTGGGCTCTTTGCCAACCTTCCTCTGCATGGCAGCCTGACGGGTTTGGACAACATATTAATTTAAGATGTACCATGTCAGAGTCACATGGTTCATTCCGGACCAATTGGAGTCTCCACACCAGAGTAGAAAGGGATGCTGGGGCACAATGGATCCGCGAGTCGCTGATGGTATTTGCGGCCCTCACGCTGATGAAGGATGAATGCAATCTGTAATCTCTTCATTTTTGTGGGAGGCAAGGAATGCCAGGATATCATGGCATGTGTTACAGGACTAAAGAGGTTGATCACTGCGGAAATTAAAATTGTGCTACCATATTTCAATGTTTAGAAAAAAAGCAACCGTTTTTAGACTTTAGGAGGACAGTCTGACATTATTGTTCTTGACAGAATTGTCAAGGAATGCATGGAGTGCGTATGCTGCTCAAAACTCAATATTTGATCAACAGTGAGGTACCATATTTTGAAATGTACACGTCAAAGGACGATTGAAACCCATTTGGGATAAAGCAGAGTTATTGGAGGCCTTAAGGTGAGAGCTAATCGAAACAAATAAGAAGCTGAGAATGGTAATTTGATACATTTATTTGGGTGGGATTCAGGAGAAGATTTTCTGCCTAAGGGACTCATTCATAGTTGCCTGGTAATGGTAAATCCATTGGTATTTGACAAATACTGTCAGGTTCAGCCACTGGTGATATTCCAAGAGTTAGCGCGCGGCTGTATTCCAGGAGAATGTTCTGCTTAAAGTTTTCCTATTTTTAACTCCCAGATACACGTGAATAAAAAATGTACTGCTGAATGATGTTTTTGTCTTGTTTAACTGCACAAAAGCGTAGGTAACTCCCTTCAAGCGCTCCGTTATGCATCTGTACTGTTGTATACCTCTGTAAAGCGCTCCGTTATGGATCTGTACTGCTGTATACCTCTGAAAAGCACTCTATTATGTATCTGTACTGTTGTATACCTCTGTAAAGCACTCCGTTATGAATCTGTACTGATGTATACCTCTGAAAAGCACTCTGTTATGTATCTGTACTGTTATATACCTCTGAAAAACACTCCATTATGGATCTGTACTGCTGTATACCTCTGTAAAGCGCTGCATTATGCATCTGTACTGATGTATACCTCTGAAAAGCACTCTGTTATGTATCTGTACTGTTATATACCTCTGAAAAACACTCCATTATGCATCTGTACTGTTGTATACCTCTGTAAAGTGCTCCGTTATGCATCTGTACTGGTGTATACCTCTGAAAAGTGCTCCATTATGCATCTGTACTGTTGTATACCTCTGTAAATCGTTGCATTATGCATCTGTACTACTGTGATCTGGATGTTTAAACTCCAAGACCCAAAAGGAGAATGGGTCAGAACTTTTCAACATGCCTTTTTACCGTTCGCACAGCTCTACCTTGGAACGGTTTTCTGGTGTTTTGAGTCCTGTTTTTGTCCTCTGGATTACTTTCTTGGAAATCTCTGGATTTCAATGTTTCTGGATTTTTGTCATCTTCTGGATTCTGAGCCCTTGTCCTGGATCTTCCCATTGGTCATTTGGAATGATTTTGGACTCATGTTTCCCTACAAACTCTATTCCCTAGACAGTGTTCTGCCTTGTGCCGCCCAGGTGTTGGATCAAGGTCCCTTTTGCACTGGTCCTTTGAAGGACTGTAGAAATGTGGAGGGCCAGTTGTGGGTCTGGGTTACATCCTGTTTCCTGAATGTTAAGTACCGGTACATGGAACCCATATTAGGTGCACCAGCGACCAGAGCCTCTTCATCAGGTAGTAGAAGCGGTCCAAGGTGGGTGGTGGACGGTTCCCTTTCTTTGGACTTTGTTTGTAACCACCAATGTTGCAGCCCGAGTGAGAACCTGATGGTATTCCTCCTGCCTTTCTGCCGAGCCCTTGACACCTGAGTGGTAGTGCTGTCTCTCGGTGGTGGTGCTCTCAGGTAGAATGGAAACACCTCTGTGGGGACTCAGTACAGCATACACAGAACCTGACATTTTGATAAGAAAATCTGCCCAACTCTAAATGAGGCCCTAAAAGATTATTTTCTAAGAATGCTGATAATAGGTTCTACAAGAAGTGAAAGGCACTCTACCATAGAGGTCAAATCAAGGAATTAAGTCATGCATTAGGGGTATATTGCTGCCATACATGACCTATGCTCTGGTGGAATCCTGCTCGATGTTCCCCTATTTGCAAGATCCGTGAAAGGAAGTATGGATCCAACTTGGAAACACGTGGGTGGGTAATGAAGATGACAGAGTGTCTGTCGATAGCGATGCTATGGAAGTGTTCTGATAAGGCATTTCAAAGGGATCGCGAGTTGGGAGGAGGGGTGGGGGGGTTAGAACAGCCTGTAGAATTGAATTCAGAAATTATTCTATGCAGTTCCTTGCTTGGGTTGCAAAAGTTCAGGATTGTATTCCCATAGAGAGATCTCCTGTTTTTTTATGATTTCCAATCTGTAGGCCCTTGTTAGTCTTGCTAGGGCAGCTTTGTTTTGGGCAGTTGGTTCTCCAGGTCGGTTCCAGACGGTGCTTGAGGGCTTTTATCAATTTGAGGTTGGCAGTGTACCTCCTGGGTGTGAGGCCTGATCTCTGAGAGGGCAGTTTTGTTGGGGTGAGGGGTGCAAGGGCATTAGAGAGCCAGTGGTCAAAGAGTTTGATGGCGGAGGGGCCTTCCGGGATGGAGATTGCTGGGAGTGAGTTGGCTAGACCTGAGGTGATAACGACTTTGTAGAGAAAGAGCCAAGTACCCCCACCTCAACCACCTCACCCATATTGCCTATATGTTAGGAACCAGAGTGTGAGACACGAGCAAACTAATGAAGATACAGATACCAAGGAGAATCCTGGAAGCAAGGTTTCCATTCAGAAAACCATACCTGCATTCGAGACAGTATGATGGCCATTTGAATGAAATCCCAGAAGAAGCAGGACAGCTGAATGGAAGAGACGAATGGTGACATCACATGAAGCAAGACTGATGTACATAGAAGAGATGCAGAGACAAGAGAATGAAGATATTCTATAAGGCATCAAGAAAGTATCAAAGATAAGTGACATCTTGGGTTCAAGATGAAGAAACTTATGCTACAGAAACAATGAAGATATCAAGTCATTTTACACGTGTACATATGCAAAGAAACACAAGCAGATGAAGTATTCTTAAGGCTAGCTTTATAATGAATAGATTGCTCCATGCCCCAATGTATACATATATAGGAGTGAGCAAATAATAGGTGATTCCACTACGTATTATAGCAGAGCTGGACTAAAAAAGGAAGGCCTCTTTTCCAGTGTGTCGCAGTTAAAAACAATTGAATTAACCGGAGTGAAACTCAGAAAGGCGAGGCTGAATGACCCCAAGAAGCCAAGGTCATATCATGCTGGGATGAGCAGACATTGGATACAAATCGTGTGAAAGAATGAAACTCCTGTTCAGAAGACATGGGCAAAATCAAGGAAGACGCCAGGGGTCTATTAGAAAATAGTATTTTGAATAGACTAGAGCTCAATTTTGTGGTCTTCAGTCACGTGGAAGGATGAAATTGGACGAACATGATGACCACACCTACGCATGAAGGCAGAGCATGCCCTCACTCCCCTGAATTCTCCAGGTCAAGGAACATTTTCAAGACAGAGTTCAAAGCCTTAATTGACAGCAGATCACTGAGGTGATGATAGATGATATGCTAATTGGTGGGAAGCTATGGCTAAGAATAGCTCACCAGCACCTGGAAGCCCAGCCTGTGTGCTGCTAACGTAAGTGGAAAAGTACTCACAGAGGTTAGAGTGCCAACCAATGGTAGGGGGCTGCGTAATTAAGGGCCCTATAGTTTGTGTAACCAATGGGACGTTGTGTATTTGGTGATGTTCATAGTGACCTGTTTGAGGGGAGGGCTCAGTTGCCCCACCTGATGTTAAAGAGCCTATCACTTTCTCAGACAAGGATGGATGTATACTTAGATATTCCCTTAGACCCAATCACTTTCTCCAATAGGTTTCTGTAGTTTGTCACGTAGGATGATGTTAGTAAATACGTGGGTTGATGTCATCAATTACAATTTTTTGTTATGAAAGTAAGCTTTTTATTAAGATGCATTGAGAAACTATGCACTTAGACGTCTGTTGATGTCCGTGGTACTCCCTGTTTTAGATTATTGATATTAAAATAGTAATCTTTTTGCCAACTACCTGAGTCGTTTTGATTATTGATGTTTGAGTAACATCTGCATCCCCATTCATTTCAAGGGTATTGCTACCTCATCTTAAAGGGCTGGAGTCTTCCAGTTCAACTCTGTTCCAGAGTTGGGTGAGAGGTGTGGAGGTTGGTGGTGGCCAGGCATGGCCATGATCAGGTTGTAGCAGGGTGGGAAGGCCTTGTGTGCAATGGGTTGGTAATCGTCAGCCAACCAGGTCTCTGTGATGAAAAGGACGTCTGGGTTTTCAAATATGTTAAATTTGTTTTTAGAGGCTGACCTGGCGCTGATAAAAATGCAAGAAATTTGATGGGGTTTGTTTGCAAGTGCTCGACGGGTCAAGCTGGTGATTGTTGGAGGAGAGGGAGTGGAGGAGGTGGTGGCTGTGAGTTGAGGGAGGGGAGGCCGGGGGAGGGCATGGGAGAAAGGGGGGATTTGCGGTGGGTTGACGGAAAGGGGTGGTCCAATTACTGTTGCTGATTCAACCTCTGCCTGGCAGCAGTTAGGTTATGTTATATTACTGGGTTTTATATTGTGCCCCACTACCTTTTGCATGATATCCAGTTTCTTTGATTTATCTGAAAGAGTAGGGGGGATTAGTTTTGCGGGGAGAGAGGGGAAAATGCAAGATAGATTTGCTGCTGCATTGTATTGTGCAAAGCAGAAGTACAGGTGCTCTGCATGCAGGTACATTTGTAGGTGTTCTGTGTGAGAGTACATAGGTATGTGTGTACGGATGGGAGATTCAAATGCCTGTTGTGCCATAATGCATTGACCAGGGATGTGATATGAAAGGTGGTTCGAGAGGTGACGTGCTCTGAAGTTTGACGTCTGTTGGTGTCAATTGCCTTGTGTGGTTGGCTTAGTTGGTATATGTATTAAGTGTTGGAACATAGAACCTGAATGTGTAGAAGCCAACAGAGAACTCGATAGGCAGGCACTCCTAATGCTACATACAGCAAATCATAGCCATGAAACAAAAAACAAAGCATGAGAAGCCCGAACATAGCAAAAGAACATGGGGCCTCATTACACGGTAGGCGGTAACCATGGCGCCATGGTTGCCGCCGGTATTTTACCGTGTCCGCCTTGGTGGATGGCGGAATTACCTCCCTACTCCAAGGTGAGCGGGGGCGGTAATTCCCCATTCACCAAGGCACTTCCCCATTCCCATTTGTGCCCCCATAGGGCATAATGGGCATGGGGAAGGAGCTAATTACGGTACCGCAAATTGCGGTACCATAATTAGCACCGAGGTCCCTTTGCAGCACCCTACTTTAACGGCTGGTAAAACCAGCCGTAAAGGTCGGGTCCCGCAAAGGGAACTCGTAGTAAGGCGGTAAAGGTATACCGGTACCGGTGCCCTTACCGGTACTGTCAAACCCTTACCGCCTAACGTGTAATGAGGCCCATGGTATTTTGCCTGCAGCCCTACCACCTGCAGGCAGATAACCTTTCCGTTTCTAAGTTTGACACTTTCAAACCATCTCCACCACCCTCTCTCCATCTCTCTGCACGCATCTCTTATTTTTCTCTCTTCCTCTCTCACTCTCTCTTTCCCTCCTTCTCTCTTTGGCTTTCTATTTCTTCTCACTCTCTCTATCTCTCTCTCTCTCTCACGCTCTCTTTGTAGATGGCATTGTACCCCATGTGCATGTGTGCACGATGGATCTGGAATTGTGCAATTGTCAGATATGGGCATGTTACAATCTGGAGAGACAATTCATTACCCTCAGCAAGGTGCTCAGTGTTAAGGGGGGCATGAACCCGTGTTTCAGGGAAGGGCCTGCATAAAATATGATACCCCTAGACGTTCATTTCACTTCCCTCAGTCTGTTGGTCTGTAGGCTGAACGCTGTTTGAAATCTCCCTCTAACCTGCTCAAGTGTTGTGCTTAGCGGGCGTGTTGGAGACTTTGCCAGTCGGGGCGAGCCCCAATGGACAACAAACATGTCAACTGATCAGGTTAGGGGCCAGAATCCCTGCTTGTTTCTCCAAGAAGTCTATCCCACCATCTCCCACAAGCCTGCAACCCTCTCACAAAGGGCACACAAACAGTCAACATTAATGGTGGCACTGCTATTGTAAACCATGGACCATCATACATACGACTCCTGCTTCAGTGTAGGGATCGCCACTGTACTATATAGACCTTCATGGCCCACTCTTTCTGCAGTGCCGGGTCCCTCACTGCACTCGTCTAGTAGACTACCTCACTCACTTTGCACTACACAGATATTGTGCTACCACTTAAACTGAAGCCCCATCTCTGAAACAGCACCTTTACCGCTCGTCCACCAAACAACTACACTATAATTGATTCTGCAGCAACCTCTCGTCCACCAAACTACACTATAATTGACTCTGCAGCAACCTCCACCCGGATCAATGTGATTTTCTCACATGCTGGTTGAAATATTTTGCCAATTAGATATTCCACAAAGTTGTGTCTTAGTGCACTGACAAAAAACAAAGGATAATTCAATGACAAGTGTCTCTTCCGCCTCTTCATGACTCATGTTTCTCCTCTTCCTCTGTGTTCCCCCCTGTGCTGTGTGGTGCAATCCCCCTTCCCCTTCCTTCCAAGCGCTGTTTTTATCTGGTTTCCTACTTCTCCCTAATCCTTTCATTGCCCCACACTTCTTCTACTCTCTCTGCCTCAGGCTACGGGCTGCCATCTTCGTTGACCTCCTTTCCCCCGGCATTGTCTGTGTGATCTAGGGTGCTTTCTCTTCTCTTCTTCCTCTCGTTGTGTGTGCTCTATGTACCCTTCTCTCCATGCACTGCATTTGTCCACCTACTCTCTGTAGTTCAATTCTCTCCAAACCCCACATTTCTTTTTCCTCCTCCACTTCATGCACCACCACGGCATGCGTTAGGTGAGCTCCTCCGATTCTCCATTCTCTGCGCGAGGTGCGCTGTGCAGATGGTGCAGAACTGCGCATGCACTGGGATGAGCCATGCACTGGGGAGCTTGCAAAGACATCCTCAGCCTTTTATAGGTTCAACAGACCTTGTATGTACATACACACATACGCCTTATTGTGATAATGCTCCTCCGCCAAACTGATCACGCTATGGATATACTAGGAAGAGGGTGTGATAACAGGCCACTGTGTGTGGGCTTTCTTCATTTGTGCACTGGAGCTCATTGACACAGCTTAGCTGGAAACAGAAGCACTGGGTGCCAAGATGGCAATTCAGGCACTGATGGGGATCACGTTCTATTCAAGCACACTCATATCACCTTACCGCAACCGCTTAATGCCAGAGCAGTGTGGCTAGCCATTGGGAAACTATATCAACATATGCAATGAGTTACCTGCTCAAACAGTCTACCTGTTGCAGTCAGGGTTGGCCCAACGAGCCAGTGTTCTAAACCGAGCCTGCCTGCAGCATTCTGAAAAACACTGCATGCATGATTCATGTCCAATCACTCACAGACGGTGGGATATTATGATCAATATGTTCCAGCCTGCGAACCTGTGATTCACAGCTCCCAGATTCTCAGGGGTGCTGGTGACGATATGGACGCCTGCACTTGGCTGTGTGTCACTTGAAACCAAACGGAAACATATTTTTTCCCTTAAGAAGCACCATCGGGTGTGAAGTTCTACTTTCTCCGCTCGAAGTAGAACGAGATATACAAAAACACATTTCTTGGACCAGGAGCAAGTGTTTTGGCTTAAAAAAAGGCAATTTTCACTTCTGTCCTATGGGTGCTAGGAGGCAGCTCTTATGCCAGTAGATATATGATTGGATAGCTGCCATCACTTGCTGATCATGACTCAGATGAATTCGCTGGAGCGTGGCATGATGACTATGTGACTCAAAGCGGGCAGTGCAAAGGTTGGCAATGTAAGGGACCTCATTAAATGTATTGTGGGAAAAGTAGAAACATGATATGTGTTGTATTGAAATTGTCTCCCAATAGTGAGTTGGGATTGCATGGGTTATTTTACATCTTGGGAACATAGTAACTACCACTGGGGTGAATACGGATTACATATCCTATTCCCTACTTTCTACCAAATCCATGCGGACAACTTCTCATGCACAACCACTCATAATCAGGGGCTATTGTGAAAACAGTAGCTACTATTACCACAAGACCTATAACACTGCCCTTAGACCTATCTTGAGGGGTTTGTTGATGTGTCCTCATTGAGTAGAGCAGTAGGTTGGCTACCACACTGTGCATGCCGAAGAGATTTGATGTTTACTGTACATATGGGAATGACCAGTCTTGAGCGAAGTGAGTTGAATGTTGTCACAGGGAACTCCATTCGTTCATAGTTATATTATGATAGATGGGTTTGTGTCAGCTTCAGTGATATGTACCACTCAGTGGTTTTGAGTGACATCTGATAGACAAAGAGAGCAAAGCTTGAGTTGCTCGTGACCTCTCATGGAACTCAGAGGTGCAATATTCATGCCGTGCTTGAAAGTCACCCATTTATAGTTGTATGCTGTATTCGTCTCCTGTGTGTCCCTTTTTCCACACCCTGCACTGTCCCCATTGGCTGCAGAGGAGAGGCACGAGGAATCTATTTTATACCTAAAAATACCAGGTTCCATCTCACCTCATGTGACAGCAGCACAAACATTAAAGAGGTACTGTTGAGTCTTGGTCTGCTGGTGTTGTCCCTGGTTCCTGCTTCCCCTGAATAGCTGAGCGTCTGGAATGTGGTGTGAGCCTGAGAGAGTGAGAATGCTGTGGTTCAGAGATTCCATGAGTATCAGCCTCTCTTTGTCATTCCAGACATACATCTATTCAGGGGAAGTAGGAAGCAGGGACAACACCAGCAGACGTGATGAAGGCTGGGCAGAAAACGGCCCTGCGAGGGGCAGGAGAGGAACGTTTTCACGTGAGGGAGCAGGTCTAAGTGACTAGCAAGAAGAGGCTGTGCCCAAGTTGCAAGGTGAAGCCGATCAAAGCAATAAACCAGCCAGGGGCCGTGGGAGGCTGTGTGAGGCAGTCAGGAATTTGTCTGGCCCAGGGAGGGGCTGTGGTAAAGTGACCTGCTCTGTGATGGGCTGTGGGAGGCTGCGGTGAGGAACAGCAATGCGGTGGCTGCATTTAATGATCTGCAAGGAGAAGGGGCCATTAGAAGTCTGGCCCGGCGAGCATCTGTGGCAAAGTTGCTGGGGGAAGCGATAGTGGGCTGCAAGGCGCAGCCAGGAGTCTTACTGCGTGGCAGAGGGTCCATGAAGAGAATTTCTTTATTTGCTGTGCTGGTGCTGTGTATTCAGCTTGTGTACTCTTTGGGGTCCTCATCATTGTGGACGGAATTGCTCCACTCGCCAGAGTGCCCAGCCTGAAGTGGTGATGGCGGCCTCATCTTCAATGGCCGTGATGTTCCCACATGTTGGGATGGTTCTTTCCTCCAACATTCTAACAGGTGTACAGAGCAGAGAGAAAAGACTACGTTCTGTGATAGTGCTAGGCGGAACAACGGGGCAACACGGGGAAGAGGGAGAGCCACATCGTGGCAAGAGGCAACGGCCTGCTGAATATGATAACCTTGTGGCAAAGTGTTGTTTGGAGATGGGCCATCAGGAGGGGGTGGGTGTCGGACCAGGCTCAGTCATTGAAGCCGGTTCACCTCATGTGGTGCAGGAGGTTGGAAATGTTGTTTTGTGCTCTGGGTGTATCTCGGTGAAGGATGGGGTCTCTGCTCATTGGAGTGAGCTTTGGGGTTTCTGCAGATGTTGTGGCTCTGAGTTAAGTGACCCGGAGAGCAAGGATGCTATGACTTTACAAGAACTTGAAACTGATTTTATTGCATTTTTTAAAGAGTTAAAAATGCATGCATCTGAGCAGTAATGACTTTGGTTGTGGAAATATACCAGTTACCATGTGAGGACTGCAGGAGTCTCTTTGTGCATGACTTGTTTCTAGCAGTCTGGTGAATGTGGTGCTGGGGTGAGTGAGTGTGGGAGTCGTGGCCTCTGTTATAGGATGTTCCTGGCAAACAAAACGTTTATGGTGACCTAATGTCTTTTCTTTCAGGTGTTACAGTGGACTTGGAAAATGTGTTAGGGCTTGGACTGGCTAGACGGTACAATCTATTTGGGATGCTAAGGTTATGTGTTGCTCAATGCTTTCATTTTCAAACATTTGTTTCCACAGCTTCACCAATGTTGTGATAACTTCTTTTTCCAAATGTTAATTGATTTCTGTTAACTTAAACTTACAGAGCGTTGTATGTATGCAGAGTCTGTTTACTGTTTGAAACTCTACCTTATGGTTTAGCAAACCATATTGTTTGGGTTGTGGCGGCGCATGATAAGTGTGTGTGTGCTGAGGTGTTCGCCTTTGGGCCTGTTATTGGTGATGGTCTGCTTGGGAGTTGGGCCTAAACACGGGCCTTCCGGGGTGTGGGACACCCGGCATACCAGGGTCTAGGACCTATGCTTTTTACTTGTTGTTTGGCGGTGTTGGACAGACAGTGAAGACCTGGGAGGGTTCCTATCCTGGGATACTGTGTTGGACGCCAGTACCCTGAGGTGAAGAGGGCAGTCTTCAGATCCTTTGGTTGGTTCCTTTGCCCTGTGTCGGAAGGAGGAGTGTAGTAATTGGTGGTTTGTGAGATCTCGACCGATATGCAGTGAGTGGGCTTTGTGGAGGGTTTTGACCCATGTGGAATCATTAGACGGGGTAAATGTGGGGATTAAGCTGTCGCTGCCCATCATTTTACCCCAGAACAAAAGTAAATCATTGGAGTGGGTAAAGATGGGGATGCGCTGTCGCCGCCCATCATTTCATCCCAGAATCCAGGAGAGCTGCGCAGTTGTGCGCACACCAAAATGGGTTGCCAAAGGAAAAACAGTAGCGCCGGTTAGCTCAAAACAGCGCTTCAAAAACCACCCTGGTTTCCCTGAATGCAAGCTTCAAATGCCCATTTTAAACATTGCACATATGCAAAATGTTCACTGAACACCAGCAGACATTTGGCAGAAGGAAATTTTGTGTGCATACTAAAACTGGGAAGATGAAGAGCCCAAAACAATGTTTATAACAAGACAGGCTGAGCTGTGGATTTCAGCAGTTTAAGTAAATGTGGACTGAAAGACACTAAAAATCTAAATGTTTAAAAGAAATGAGTGACCTATTTCTGAGTGTCACATAGGTTGCAATTGTTTAAATGTCATAGTTTTAAACTTAGAATCAGCATTCTAGCTGCATATGTAAAATTGTTAGTTGTATTTGAATGCAGAAAACTGGGGAACAGAAATGACATGTAGCTAAAAACTGGCTTAAAGAGATTCCAATTTTGCCTGGCAACTACCCCCCATCAGGAGTGAAACTTGAGTCACAGCTGTATTCCCAGGCCTATCTGCCTTTTGCTGGCCACACTAAGGATATGCCATCTCTCTGATAATTGAATTAAGGGGAGCCCCCACAGAATACAGGAGCTCTGAACAAAGCCCTGTCCTGACTCAGGCAAATGTTTTATTGGCGGGAGTCGTAAATGGAGCTTCCTCCTGGAAGGAAAGGGTAGGGGCACTGCCTGTGAGAGCAAGCTGGCTTGGCAGAACTGGAAAAACCAGGAATTCAACCTTGTGCTGGGGGAAACCACACCCCTTTGGGGTCAGAACCTAACTCTAAAAAGATGGATCATTCATAGAGCGGACTTGTGAAAATTATTTAAATGATACCATAATTCTTGTGATTTTTCTGCCCACATTTTAGGACGTGTTAGGACCCGGTGGTATGTTCAGGGGGTTTTAGCGGAAAAGAGGATATTACTCTAAATGTATGCATGTTAAAAATCTGACACTTCATCAATTAATGTCCATACTCCTTGCGCACATGTGTGTAAATTTGGGTTAATGTCCGATATTGCAAAATCAGTTAAAAAGTGAAATATGTGCCATTTCTGAATGCAAGCCCCCAGGAAGAGCAGAGTTTGAACAGGGGATACCTCCTGTGATATGTGAGGGGTGCATGTAATTTAAACAAATGTGTACCTGTACAAATATGTCTTTTTTTATCAAATATAGATTATGTGCAATTTGACAGGGGAGTGTCCTCTCTGCAAGCCATAAAATGACATCGCTCTGACTCACAGTTCCTTCCCCAATCATGGGAGAGGGGAGAATTGGGCCAATGGCAAGTGGAGAGGGGTAGGGTCTAGTGATGCTGCACACACACCCATTTTAAAAACAGATAAAAGCAGACAGACAGGACAGATAGGGACCTTCAAATCCATTTGCTGCGGGACGCTCTGCCGGGAAAATCCATACTTTACCTCCCTCAACCTTCAGAGAGCAGACATAGAGACTTCAAATCTATCAAATTTCCAGAACCAGAGAGAGAGCAGAGCTGACCCAGACCGCTGTTAGCAGAACCAGAGAGCTGAACCGGAGTCCAGTCCAAAACCTGACCAGATCCGTGGCGAGGCATATTTCTAAATATATTGTGAGTACATAGTAGAACTGTGCAGAACCAATCTCTTAGTTAAAGTAATATAATTCAATCTATTTTAATCTAACCAGAACTGTCTCCTAGAAGTTGTACCTTGTCATTTTGCAAAACTGTCACTTGTCACTTTGAACTTTAAAATTTCAAATCTGAAAAACGACCTTTACAAAATCGCTCATATCTCCGCGACCGTTTGTCTTAGAGACTTGCAGTAACTTTCATCTGGAAGCTGAGATCCTAGGCTGTCCTAGGACCCCAAAACGATAGTGATAGTCCTTGTAGTTCCTCTGTAATCGCGCCCGGCGCACTCGCGAATTTTACCGCGATTTGCAACTTTCTCCACGTGTAAAAATCTGCTGCTGCTTGCCTTCCGTTGCAAAAATTTGTTTGCAACCTGACAACCATTATAGAGCATTGCTAAAGTGATCCTGAACTTATTCAAAGCATATACCACTCACCCTAAACCTCTAGAGGGAATTAAAAGCATTTTAGCATATTTTTTCACTTCATTGCCAGCACATGTAAAAGCATTTTGGGCCTGTGTTTAAAACTCCGATCTGTAGTCTAAGCTTGCTGGGGTGGACTGAATTACATTTGATTGCATTTCTGAGAACTGTGTGCTTTCCTTCCATTTCCTTGCATTGCATAAAGGGGGGAGGGGATTGCCAGAGAAAAGTGATTACATTGTTTTGTTGAAATCATATTGAGTATTTTCTGTATTGCATTTTCATTCAACATTACATCCATCTGAACTTATATAAAGCATTCTCTACCACCTTTTTCTTCTGTTCCTATTCACAAGTGTGCTAGTGCCAGATTCTCCGTTGTTAATCTTTATCATATCAGATTAAGTGTGATATCCAATTATTAATTTATTATCAAAGTGTGATATATCTATACATTGTTTAATTTTTTTCAAATAAATCTTTTAAATTTGCAAAACAAACCTACTTCTTGGCTCAGTGGGGTCAGGGGGATTCTAAGAGAGGGGTGTTATATAGGGGTAGTCATCCAGAACGCATGAACTGGACATAAAGATATATCAATAAGGGTTTCCATTCAGTATCCCAGGCTAGGCATTGACTTAGCTGTAGTGTTGAATTGAATCCTCTTACAAATTGTGGGCTCGTCCGGGATACTGAATGGAAACCCTTCTTTTTCTTCTGTTCCTATTCACAAGTGTGCTAGTGCCAGATTCTCCGTTGTTAATCTTTATCATATCAGATTAAGTGTGATATCCAATTATTAATTTATTATCAAAGTGTGATATATCTATACATTGTTTAATTTTTTTCAAATAAATCTTTTAAATTTGCAAAACAAACCTACTTCTTGGCTCAGTGGGGTCAGGGGGATTCCAAGAGAGGGGTGTTATATAGGGGTAGTCATCCAGAACGCATGAACTGGACATAAAGATGTATCAATAAGGGTTTCCATTCAGTATCCCAGACTAGGCATTGACTTAGCTGTAGTGTTGAATTGAATCCTCTTACAGCTTCTTGTGAATTGGGTTCAAGAGAGTGGTACACTGGTATTGGGACAATGTGCTCAAGTGTGTGGAGGTTGTGTGGAAGAGTGGTGAGCATTTTGTGAGCGGGGTCTTAGATCCATGAGTTGAGCAAATAGTGCGGTGCCGTAAATGATTTTGGATGTCTCTCCTTCACTCAGAAGAAAGAAGGAGGGGCATTGGATTGAGAGAGTTGTTGCCCCACTGGGTGAGGACGGTGTTGGGGCAGTCTGTGTAGCTTGTTCCACCTGTGGTGGTGAGGAAGTGGGTGGTTTTGTTAAGGTGGGAGCCGGTCTCCGTTTTATTTGGCAACCAAGTAATGGCTGAGAGTCTGTGTGGTGTTTTTTCCCCGTGTGGGGCTGGTTGTCGTTGTCTTCCTGGGTCATTGGACCCCATTACGACCCTGGCGGTAGCCGTGCCGATAAAAATGGCACAGCTGGCGCCAGAGTCGTTTTTCTTTCGGCGCCTGGCAATGGGGAATTACCAGGGCATTACAGCCCCGGCGGTCCCAGTAATTCCCCGTAGCCAGGCGCCGGAAAAATTACTCCCCATTCCCATTCGAGTCCCCTGGGGAATGATGAGGACGGATGCACTGGCACTGTTGCACACAGTGCCACTGCGTGGTCAAAGTCTGCGAGCGGGTGCCTTTCCACCCGCCAGGTCAGACCCGGCGGACAGAAAGGCACCCGCACGCACAACTCAGAGTTTGTCGGTCTGGTAACAACGATGCCGGTAGCTTACTGGCACCGTTGTTACCAGACTGGCATACTCATAATGAGGCCCATTGTGTCTTGGTTTATCATAGAGAGGGAGATATGTTGTGTCTTGGTCAACTGGTGTTGTCCCTGGTTCCTGCTTCCCCTGAATAGCTGTGTATCTGGAATGTGGTGTGAGCCTGAGAGAGTGAGAATGCTGTGGTTCAGAGATTCCAAGCTGTCAGTTGACAGAGAGAAACTGAATAGAGATGGGGTTAGTGGATGTTTCCTTAACACACCTACTTACCTGTATTCCCTGTGGTCCCTGATGTGTCCCATGTACAATTAAAGGGCTTACCTTGTCACCCGACTCCTGGTCATCCTTTACGCAAGCCACATCTCTTCAGATACCTTACAGAGAAAATGTCATATCGACCGGATGTGATTTCATGGCAGTGGATTATGTGCTGGAGGATAAACCACTCAAAGAGGGAAATATTTGCTAATGGTGGAAAGGGTGCACAAGACTCTATGTTTCATAGAGCACATACTACATTGTGGTCTAAATAACCCTCACTACTCTTAGAGAACTTAATTATACATATTTTCCAACCAAGGAAGGGTACATGTTAGGTTGGGTTATGTCACGATATGTTTTGCTTTCAAAACTTTCAATACTTCGCCAAATCACCACAGTAGTGGCCTCAGAGCACCAATGCTTCTCTTGAGGTTGCCCGTGCTAGCGGTATGCAGACCTTTGTCAGCAGAGGAAAAAGGAGGAGAAGAACGGGTAAGAGGGTAAAATTGTCCCATACAAAATGAAGGGAAGATGCAGATGGGGGAAGTCATTTTAGTTTTGGTGTTAGGTGGTGCTAAAAGCACTACCTTTAAGCCAAAACTATTGTCATGGGAATGAGAGCTTCAGATTGGAGATGTAAATGAGGGCTTACATGGCTTCCAAATGGAGATGACAAATTAGGATGGACACATAGCCTGCAGGTGTTATTTGGCTATGTGTCCACCCATGAAATGCCCATCTGTATGTGAATTTCCACCCATTGCCACCCATTCCTGTCCAAAACCACACCCCTTTGGTACTCTTTGCTTGCATTTGTATTGTGGGCTAAATTTGGCAGCCATTTTTCCTTCCAAAATAGCAGCCGCCAAATTTGAAGTGGAGTTTGGGAGGGGGGTTGGGTCCTAAAGAACAAACAAAAAGGGAACATGGCACATGTATTTAAATGCCCAATTCATGGAATGATTTGCACGGGAAATAGGGAACCTTTGTGCCAAACTGCATGCAAAATCCTGTTTCTCAATTCATGGAACTGAATGCACAGGAGATTTGGAGGACATGCATGGAATTTACGCAGGCTCGCCATGTCTCTGCGAGCCATCAAACACCTTGCGCGAGACAGCCCCAGGCAGTCCCTCACACTCTCACAGTTGGGCCAAATGACACGTATTCATGGAACCACCCGTGCAGCATCGGCATAGAAATCCCTCGATCTCTAGGCCACCCGAAGGCAGGCGTAAAGACACTTGGGTATAGGAATCACAGCACGATGGTCGGTTTTTATGTCGGATTTAGGGGTGCATGTACGCAACCGGGGTTCCGATTTAACTTAGGGGTGCACGTACGCAGTTTAGCAGGGTGCAGGAACGCTTTACGGGGGTTCGCATGCAGATTTTCAGAGTTTAATCCGAGTTATGAATTTTCATACGCATGTTGTCGGGGTGCCGGCAACAGTTACGGATGACCCTGTGCAGGGTCCTCGAGATGCAGGCCTTCTTGCAGGGGCCCCCACACATTGTTTTAAGAGTGTGTGTACTCGCGCCCGGGGGAGCATGAAAAGATAGCTGTTCTGCGTGGGGGCGTGTTGAGGGTGTTGCGGGCACGACTTGCGGGTACGATTATTTTGCGCAGTATGTTCCATGTAGGTGCGGGGCATGCATTTTTTATTCTGTGCGCAGACTCACGCACTGTCCTTTTCATCGCGTGGCAATTGCAGGAGAGATGCACACTTTTCCATGAATCGGCCCCTTTGAGTTTATGTGGGATGGCTGTGAGTACCATAACGATGCTGAGGGACGCTGGCTATGTTTTCGGATAGTTTTGCATTTTGTGCAGTTAGCACATATAAGAATAAAACAGTTTGCTGGAGTTCTCACAGAATGCATGTGTTGTTTCAGTGTTTAATAATTACTGGCACCAAACAAAAGCCAAATGAACAAGAACTAGGAAGAGCACGGCCCAAGAGGTATCCCATATATTTATGCACACCACAGATAGCTGTGGGGGTAATCTCAGGGGATTACGTTATATTTTCAATTATGATAACAGAAATCAGCGTTTAGGGGATCTATTAAAATCGATCATTTCAACTGATACCAACTATGAAAATGACAGCGGATGACAGAATCCATATGCCAGAATGTCAATGCCGAGCAAAGCCGGCTTACTTCAAAAGACCACAAAGGCGTCTGAATGAATGGCAATCACTGTTTATCCCCTACCCCTCTATGAAGCACATCAAACAAATGCAAATAGATCATTTTCTGTTTTCCTGACATTATTGCATGATTCTTACTGACAGTGCCGGATTATCCATCAGGCCAAGCAGGCACCGACCTCTGGGCCCCATCCTTTTAGGTTCCCCATGCCAAGAGATCAAAATAAAGCTGTGCAGAAAATTAAAAACGTATTAGGAGATCATTTGCAAGGCGGGGCCCAATATTTCGCCTCCCTAATGGCCTCCACAGGGTTTCATCCGGCACTGCTTACAGGCATGCTGTTTGTCTGCTGTGACTTTGTAACACACATCATACTTCTGTGTCAGTATCATTTGTTGGGAACCTTAGTACCACCCCTTTTGGAAATATGAAGTAATTGCCCTAAAAACAAGGCCATTTAATTGATGCGAAAACCAGCTGGGTCAGTGTAAACCTAGATTAAAATCCCACCCTCTATCAACCACAGGAAGGCACATGCCATATCTGTAATCAGAGTAAAACTATATCTAAATGGTCAGTTAAAAGAGATATGCACCGACCTAAACAAGCACGGGCAAAGTCAGCGTTTTGGCTGCTATGTAGGCATGGGAAAGGCATTTTCAGGCACTTTCTTAATAGTACTATCTGGCCATAAGGTAGCAACAGCTGGCAAATGGTGTTAGCACTTCAGAATATTATGACAGTGCCTGACAAATGCCTATACAATAGCCAAAACTATTGACTTTGAAAACGTTTGTTTGTCGAAGCTTGCGTGTATACAGACCAGGTTATGGAGGACCATCGTTTAGGATTGCAGAGGAAAAGAAAAATGTTAATGTTCCTGGACACTGGACTGTTTAAGTTTCCAAAATAAATCGGCAATTATGAAGTATAGGCGGTAGGATGGCATCGATAGGTGCTCAGGCAGACCCTTTAAGTGTAAGAGTTTTTACCCGGGATTACCTTTAAAAGTGTAACACTGGGCACACTCTGAATAACAATTGCAAGATTGGGGACCGAGTGTGACCCAGGCATGAATAGCCTGTCCGATAGGTGACTCTAGATGGAGGTGAGAAGAAAGTGGGGACAGTGGCGGTGCGGTGTGACAGACATATTGCAGCATATGTTCAAAGCCTGTCCCCCTTAAACGTTCTCGAGATCAGATTGAGTCTATTTTGCAACTGTCTCAATTCCAAAAGGAGCTGATGAATTAGTCTAATTTAACCTCCACGTTAACTAAACTTCACTACGAGAGGGCGCATTCTTTATGTTAATGAGCGCGCCCCTGTAATTGATGCTACACTAACAGATGTCCACGGGCAAAGATGTGCAATGTCGCCCGGAATGCAAATAAATAATCAAAGAGGTTATGCAATAGAAATAAGACACTCATGTCAGCGCTTCTCCCCAAAACAAAGGGGATTAAGACCCATCAGGCTGTGCAGTAGTGAAAACAAAGAGTCCAGACGACAGATTGCATTGAAGAACTTGGTAGTGATGGGACTATCTACTCTTCTCTTTGAAGAAGAATCATTATTATTATTATTATTATTATTATTATTATTATTATTATTATTATTATTAGGGTATTTATTGAGCATAGTCCTTGTTAGGGAGAATTCTCATTGATGGCTAATTTCCCTCACCTAGTGAGTCCCCCAGCAGCTTTGCTGGACTTCTGGAGTTTATTTTTTTCCACTTGGTAAGAGTGAGAGCTTTTCCCCCACCCTTACCTTTTTTGCTATGTGTTTCTACCTGTTTTTGTGATTGTGGACTCTGAAGTACACCTCTTCTGTAGCCCCCTTCTTTTTGTGTGTCACACAGCACCTTCAGTGCCGTGGCACAGGGTTGTCTTTGAGACTTCCCCCGACTCCATTTCTGAGGCGACTACCGTCCTCCAGAAAAGGGGAAAGTTACCATTAACTTTACTTAGTCAATCTACCACAGATCCAGTACACCCCATCTTACATGGAGTTCTGGAAAGGGGTAATCTGTACCCCTTTTCTGTCTGTACTTCCTAGAGCATTTTTTCGCTCTTTAACATTTAGACTTGGCTGGTGGCAGTGGTATCTACCCTAACTTTTCTACCGCGATTATATTAGATAAACGTGGTACTGTTCTTGGCTATTATATTAGCCTCAAACATAAACCCGCTTGAACAAATCGTCTTTCTTTTGGCTCTGGTTGGGTTTATTCACCATTTCTTTTTGTTCAAGTCCTTCTTGTGTTTTACTTTGCTTGGCAAACTAGGTTCGCCTTCTTTGTTCACTGTCTTTTGGCGGGCTTCTGCTCAGAAGCCCTCCTCAAGGCGCCTGGGTGTCTAGGTGGGCTGAATGTGAGGGAGGGGTGTAGTCACCCCATGCACAGGGTATCCTAGGAAACCCAAGTCACACTTTGTCATGATTGGCCAGGGTAGTTGTACGGGCTGGACAACCCCCTGCTGGGTGATTGACAGCCAGGCTGAGTGAATGGGGGTTTTTCGCATAAAAGGCAGGTCTCTTGGGCTAGAAGTCAGAGAGTCGCCACTGGAACTACAAGGAACCGAAGAGAAATGGAGAGAACGACAGCTGCTGCAACTACCCCGTCCCGGTGAAGCCCTGCTGCAGTCCTGAGCTATCTTCCCTTCAACAACTTAGAGAAGATCCAGTCCGGAGTCTTCTTCCCTTGAGATTGGTGGGGATAACGAGCTCCTCTTCTACAGCCAGAGGATCCGCTTCCTTGGTCGAAATCGCTGCACGCTGCTCTAGTGGTCCGGATAGCCATCTGAAGAGCCTCTCCTGTTTTTAAGGAGCACACCTTTTATTCCTCGTCGCTGCTGCCGGCTTCATCCCTGTGTGGTGCAGACCCCCCTCAGACGTCCTCCTTCACAAAGAAGCTCCAGGAATCGTGGGTCAGTGGGAAACCAACAGGAACAACTGCCAGGGCACCAGCTGCACCATTGGAACAAGATACTGTGTTCTACTTGAGGAAACTGGGTGAACCCCTTTTCTTCATTTCCAAGGCTTGCCCTTGTCTTCCCTCCTTCTTATAACTTTTGCTTCTGAACATTAACAATATCGAAGTACTTTTGGCTACGTTGAATCGTGAACTGTCGGACTGTGTGATCTTCGGCAACAGACCCCGGTGTCATTCGACCCTTTGACTCTTGAACTCCTGTCTCTGAGTGTTTCTTGATTCTGCCTGCCTAACCAAAATATTGCCTGTGATTTTTGCCTTCAACTCCCTCTGGGTATCTCAGGTGCTAAGTGTGTTTTTGCCCCGGTAGCATTTCATCTCACGGATACGCGTTTATTTAGACCGAACTGTCAAAAAGTGATTGCAATCGTATTCGCGGTAACGTGTTTTTTTCGTAACACTGTTTCTTTCAAACACAGGGTACTTACCTTGAGACTTACTGTACAAAGTGAATTGGTTAGTTGTAGTATATTTAACGTGTGTTTTTTATTTAAGTTTAATAGAAGTGTTGTGTTTATAATGAATGGTTTAAAAAATAAATGTACTTATATTTTTCTACCTGAATCCTTGAGTCAGTGTTTGCTTGAGTCACAGTAATTGTGGTCCCTTTGTCTAATCTCTGCTACTGCTCATATACTCTTGAGATAAGCCTGGCTGCTCTGCCACTGCTACCACTCTGACATAGTAGTACAGGCGTGTACCAAAGGTAAAACCTGTATTGCCAGCTATAGTCTTAATTGTGTGTAGTGGTCCCTAAGGGCACTGCACAGGATTCTGCCTAACAGTCCTAGCTTCAGGAAGCAACGGAGCGCTGTGCAATCATAGGGGGAAGAATAAGGTTAGGGAGCAGAGAAACAAAGGAGTGGGGTGCTAACAACAGGGAAGGGAGGACAGTTGTCAGCAATGGGTCTCCAGGTAACCAGAGTGTATGGTGTAAGGACGTATGTGTTAGGGAGGAGCCAATCCTGGGTCTTAATTTCCTTCCTGAACTCTAGAAGTGAGGGGGCGAGTCAGATGTTAATGGGGAGGAGGTTCCAGAGTCTTGAGGCACAGACAGAGAAGGCCTGTCTTCTGGGTTTTTCCTTCCTGTGCCAGCTGAGTTCAAGTCTGCACGCGTGCTTACGTCTGGTGGATCGTAGGCCTCTGGAGATGCTGTGTTACTCAGTGAGGTAGCTTGGGGACTTCAAGGTGACAGCCTTCTAGATGATGCAGCAGGATTTGAAGATGATACAGGCTTGCAGCGGGAGCCAGTGCAGTTCGATGAGGGACATGGGTGATGTGGTCAAATTTGCAGAGTCCTTTGTTGAGTCATGCTGAAGCATGCAGGACACATTTGAGAGGAGCCAGGGTAGTCGCTGAAAGGGCGTTGCCACCATCCAGGTGGCAGCAGATCTGCAGTTGTTTTCTGTGATGAAGGGCTTGATTTTATGCAGGAGAGTAAATTGATACCACGTCTTTTATGGCTTCCTTGCTCTGTGTTGTTTGAAGGAGAGTTGTCTGACAATGTCAAACCCAAGGGACTTGGTGTAGGCGGCCAGCTGCGGTGTGAAGTCCTCAAGGTCATTTTATAACATATGCACATGTGTAAGAAAACTATGTCACCGGTTAAGAAAAGAGAAATACCTGTATTTTGGGTCTACCTACTCCATTGTGAAGATGTGGCCAGGACTTTTCAAGTTGGCAGAGCTATTCGCAGGCAGCTTTAGCATTTCCGTCTCCTCTCAGTGATAATTCTGTTCCTATTTTCACCCCACTCTCCTATTCCCATCATCGTAATTCACTTTCAATAGAGGAAAGGCAGAGCCCTAGCCTCCCACCCTTTTAGACTCTTCAAATCTGGAATCCAGAGGCATAGGCATCTGGGCCTGCATGCAGGTTCCACAAAGCACTGTGGTGATGCGCAAAATGTGAACCTGGCCAAACAGGATAAAATATCCCCATGTGCCTCCGCTGGCTCCCTCTGTTTATCACTCTTTATTCATCTCCTACTGTAAAGTTTTTCACAGATTGAAAGCTAGCGTTGTGCTTAATAAAATGTATACATGTTAATAAAACATAAATGTTCTGCTAACTGAAAGCCACTTGAACAAATGCTGAATGTGAACATTGTGATGTCACAAACACAGTCAGACCACTGGCCACAACTCCTACCACACCCATACTGCTGTCCTGTAAAAGCAGTTTCCAAACATAGGCCTACAATTACCAGAATTAAATATGATATGGTCTCAAAAAACTGATTTGGTTGGAATTGTATGTTATTGTATTTTAAAAGGTTTTTCTATTGCGTAGTCCCAAACCACCTAAGCTTGTCTGGAATTTAGCTTATGTTGCCCCCATCCAGGGTATCCAGACCTGTGGAGTAAATGCAAATGCCCCAGATATTGGGAAGCGATGATGTAGAGGGGAAAGTAATGTCTCTAATAGCTTGGGTGCATGTACATCCATTTAGATCAACCATAGATCAGGGTTGCATAAAGAAAGGTATGTATTGTCATGTTTCCAAATAAACTAACTCTCTATTTAGGAAGTTTCAAAGAGAAATAGGAAGTTAATAGCACATGTGTTTGATTATGTGCTTGGCTGGAGATGTGCTCCAGCACACAGCTGATCATGGTGCCTTTAGTAATTCAGGGACTGTCAGACCTGGAGCTCATGTGTGACCCACTTTTAAGAGCACACTGTGTGAATGGTGACTGTACCTGTAAAAGAGGGATGGGATATCCATCCGATGAGCGTCGGCTGCCGCTTTCTCTTCCACCTGCATTTCCTCTTCCCAACCAACACAGATGTTTCCACTGATTCTGCACTCAGCAATCTCTATCTGTCCATCACCAACACCCTTGACATTCTTGGGCCAGTCGTGAAGATCTGCCTGAAACTAGCCTCCAAGTGTAACGCCTGGTACGACTCCAATCTTGCAGACCAAAAACGTAACTGCAGGACTGCTGAACGGAAGTGGCACACTTCAGGTTCACCCTCTGACAAACTGGCCTGTTGCCTGTTCCAGAGACACTACAGACTCTCCATCTGTGCCAAAAAAGGAGCCCACATTCAGGCACGAGTGTCCAATGCATCCAACAACACAGCGGAACTCTTCAAAATCTGTAGGAAACTTGCCAACCTATCTGCAGCATCCTCTGCCCCTACTCCTTCCCAGGCCCTCTACAATGCACTCACCTCTCAGTTCACTTCCAAAACTCAGGTCATACTGAACAGCCTTGTCACGCACTCTCCCAACCCAACCCTCCCCCCTAAACCCATACCATCCTCCCTCCTCCATCCCACTTCCCCTCTTTCACTCCTGTCTCCCGTGAAGAAGTCGCCACAGTTGTCCACTCCATGAAGGTCTCATCCAAACAGGTTTCCCCTTGCTCCTCCAGGACCATCAAGGAAAATATAATCTCACTCGCCCCTTCTTTGGCTGAACTTTGCAACCATTCCTTTGCTACTGGTTCTTTTCCATCCTCCCTCAAGCACTCCCTTGAGCGCCCCCTCCTTAAATAAAACTCTGCAGACCCTTCCTGCCCAGCCTACTACCGCCCCATTTCCATCACCCCCTTCAAGGGAAAACTGCTTGAGAATATGGGCCTCCCCCAACTCAACTCTCATACTAAACTTGTTGGAGGTCTACATGATCACCAGTCTGGATTCTGAGCATACAGAGGTACAGAAACTGCTCTTCTGAACACCCGTGAAGAACTTTTTGCATCTCTTGACTCCAATTCCCCTGCTGTCCTCATCCTTCTTGACCTCTCTTCTGCATTTGACACAGTGAATCATTCCATCCTCATAAAAAGGCTCCATGAAACCCTTGGCTTCTCGAGAGTGCACTGGACTAGCTCACCTCCTTCCTAACTGACCGTTCCTCCAAAACCATTCTGGGTCCTTTCTCCCTCCTTCTTCCCCCACTGCCTGCTCCATTTTCAGGCCCTGGCTCTGTAACATGTACCTTTCCCTGCTGGCACGACTCATTTCCTCCTTCCCCCCCAACTTCCAGTGCTATGCTGATGATACACAACTTTTCTTCAAACTTTCCACTGACGCCCTTGCACCCTCTTTCATTCCTGAATGCCTATCTGCCATCCAGGCCTGGGCACTGCCAATGACCTCTGCCCCAATGCCAGCAAGCAGATTCTCCCTATTGGGTCCCCTGCACCCTACTTCTTCCCTGCACTCTGGCCTTCATCCATGGGCCTCCCTTGCCACACCATTATAGCTAGGAATCACAGAGTCAAACCCCTCTCTTTCCTTCATTCCTCACATACAGGACATTGTCAAGAAGTCCCACTTTCAGCTCTTCCTCTTCAAAGGGACCCTAACCTTCCTCACTTTTCACCAGAGACTCATTGTTACCCGTGCTCTGGTTCTCTCCAGTATACACTACTGCAATAGCCTCCTCCTTAATCTTCCTTCCTCCACCCTGCAACCCCTCCAGCTAACCTAGAATAGGGCAGCGAGACTTATCCTTGGTCACAAGCCCAGGGACTGCATCTCTCCTGCCCTTCAAAGCTTTACTGGCTCCCGGTCTCAGCACAGATTAAATTCAAATCCCTCTGTATCATACTAGTCTTCACACGGGGAGCTAGAGCTAGTGCTATTCCAGCTACCAGATGTTATTATAACTACTTTTCCACGCCTCTTTCTATTTAAGAATAGGGCAACTCACCATAACAATTTATGCCATAGATGAGGGAGTGCGTGCATGGTGCCTGTCTTTATTCGAACTGGTGATTAGTGCACAATCACCGACGCATGCGCACTAATGCCTGCCGTCATGTTGAATACGTTGAGTTACCGTAGCAACGGTTGCTCATACGGTGTCCAGCAGACAGCTTGAGCAGTCAGACTGATACGGCGTCTTCAAAGCTCCCCCCAAACTAGGTAAGGTCATGCCCAGGATTTTAGTGACGCTTGCACATTTACTTCCAACAATTATGTAAAGTAATGAATACATGATGATTAGCGTTCAGATCGAACTTTTACGGTACTATCCTTGCAGTCATTTTTGACTGTGCCACTGCATCCTTTTGACGATCCCGCCGGTGCCAACACCATATACATTATATCATTTATGCAATAGCTTCCTGCAATATGCTTTTTCAGTTTGTGCGTTTTCTAGTGATCTAGCCCACATAACAACCGCACGCATTCACTCCGTGTAGCAACATCTCTTCAGACTGTTCCAACCCCTGACAATCTCTGAACAGACAGCATGTCTTTCTTTGTGACATCTCCTACAGCTCTGATGTATTTTATCACAGCCGTAGCTTGAGTCTACTTTTTAGGACTCACCTACCAGCCTCACCACTGTGACTTGTGTAGAAGAAGAGCACTCATTGATTGCGACTTCGTATTATGGAACTGTGAGCTGCCCACCACAAGTAAGTTTGTTAATTCCATGACTTTTTGATATATCTTCATCCATCTATGTCCTTAGTACACTCTATTTGACACTGAGAGTCATTCTACAGTTTGCGGCAAGAGAATACGGGACTACATGTCCTGTGTTTTGTTTATCTACAGGGTTTCAGAAGGCATTTACAATGAACATCAAAACAGCCTCTGAGGAGTAGTTTTATCGACACAAAGATACGGTAAGCGTCGCCTCCTCCAATACATCATAATACTGCCTTGATTTTTGATGTATTATAGAGACCACACATACTAATAAGGTGTGATCTGTGGTCTGTGTTTATTTAAGGTTTGGCCTGGATAGTCCCTCTGGTATTCAAAACAAGAGGGTGAAGACAATTACGCATTAGAATTGCCATTTGCGGATCAACATTCTATCGTCCACACTGCTACGACAACGCCAACTTGTCAAGTCCTTCTTTAGAGACCACCGAAAGACCGGTTTTAAGGCGTTGTTACGCCCGGTCCATCTATACCCCATGAAGAAGTTACTTACACTAACTTTAAACACTAGAGGAACGAAACATGTTGGAAAACTCGAGATACTAATATAAAGCATTAACAAAAGCTTAAGAATCTCAGATAGGTGCACTCTAGGTACTGATTGACCCAGGCATCTAGACAAGAGGTACTTATTATCACGAACTCTGTGTCACCTGTTGATATATCGAGTGGTTCGATCCTACTGCAACAATTGAGACTTGAATAACTCAAAGCTGTCCGTATATTTATCTGTACACTTGATTTGAGATCTCTCAGGGATAGATACTGTGTAATTGCATATTTTGCACAATTGAAGCACATTTTGCACATTGGAATTGTTGTGATGACTACCATCATGCACTTTATAGCACTGGTCACCTTGTTTAGTTTTATGTGATGATTTTAACATTTCTATTTATTAAAAACTGCTTATTTTACTATAATAATGCTCTATGAAGTCAGCTTGTATTTTCCTTGAACTTCCACTTGTCTTTGTTTGAATTGTCATCTGCTAATGTGTGTATCCCAAAATTAGCCAGCTAATTACATGCCATAAACCTAATTTAGGTGTGGGAGCCTTGTTGTTCTTACTTTATACGGGTCAGGTCTGCTCCCCCATAACCTATTACTATACCTGATTCCCCCCACTTTTTAGAAAGATATAATAGGCTACATTCCTACAAATAATCAGCACAGAAAGAAGCCCTCGGATAGCATCAACATGCTGCTGCACCAGCAATGTAAGTATCAATGTGTCATGCTGCACTGTCTAACAGAGGACAATATTTCTGTGCCGAACCGGAATGTGGTACAACCCCCCACTTGTAATCTGCAGTGTTGGACACAGATTTGTGGAGTCGATTAAAGGTTGCATTATGCATGTCATTCAAAGACTCACCCTTGAATTCAGGCCATGAGATGGCCATCCCTCTGGTTGACCTCTCTTGAACATTGCCCAAAAGCTGACCTCCTACCTAAAAAGCCTTTGCAATCCCAGACCGTAATCATCTACTAGGTGCAAAAAGCAATGTATTTTCCAAAGAACCCAAACAAAAGTCAGTCTGTTGGAAAATTGCAGTGGTACAAAACAAATAGTACAACGTGTGGAGCAAATGCTCATCAGGGGAATCAGACATGGAGTAGGAAATGGGGGGTGCAGGGGTGATAAATCCCCCTCACAGTCTTAAGCAGGGGGATATAATGTCATGTATCCCCCCCCCAAATCTTTCCCCAATTTGGAGCGAGGGGTAAGAAGTGGTTTTATTTTTCCAAATGGGAAGCAGTGCAGTATTTTTCAAAATGTTATTTTCTCTTGAAATGCTTCCCAGACTCAGAAAGACAAGTGACAAGGCCAGACGCACAAGGAAGGGGCGTTGCCATGTCTGCACCGCTGTTACAGATGTGTAACAGTTTTACCTGTACAGAGGGCTGTTCTTTTGGTAATGTCTTGTCTAATGTCATTTCGTGTGAGTGCTCAGTCGGAGAGATCACTTCAGACCTACTGAGACCAATAAAAGCAGACTGTCTCATCTCCTACACTCTCCCAGGAGGCATTCTCTTTGAGGTGCGACTTCTAACACCCTGCCATCATTGAGGTGTTGCTTCCGCTGCTGCAAGGCCTCTCATCTGAACAGGGTATTTTCCACTGCCCCTCCCCCTCCCACACCCCGTTACGTTGGTAAAATGTTTATTTAAAGTAATCTTGTTGATGCACTGGAAAGATGGTGGCTGGGAGGCAGAGTCAGCCCTGCTCATGAAATCCTGCTGGCCTGGCATCCGGGCCTACGAATCCATCACACACTGGCTGTGCCTTCCTTTCAATGCAAGAGCAGCCATCTGCCAACAATGCAGCATAACGTCCAGCGTTACTGACCCTAAATGACCCTGCACATGGACTGATGTCTGGCATGGGTTCTCTCAGACCCTTCCTTCCTGGGCAGTGATGAGCCACTGTCATTTAAACATATAAAGTGAGTCCCGCCATCACAACAAGATAATCAGTCTCCTTCAGTCAGTGCGAGAGGAAACACTGGCCAGAGGAGAAACTGAAATCAGGCTAGTTGGCAACAGATACACCGCACTGCTGGACATGTCACCCTCCTTTTCCTGCTTCCCAAAGACCCACGCACTTCAGGTTATGAAAGAAAAGCCAGGGGATGCGCCGAGCACAGGGAGGGCTGTAGCAGATGTTGCCGTAGCCACTACCTGCAGCAGGCCACCCTTCGGGCCTATGTACCCCATCCCCCTCCAACAACAGGATCGTGCTGGGGTCACGGGGGGGGGGCTTCTCAGACTAGATGGCACCAGGAAACGGGAAGAAGGGAGGGAACAACAAGGTGCAAAGAAGGGGGGTGAGCTAGACCATCCCCTTACCAGGCTCATAAGCACAGCGAGGTGGGGAAACAGCCTTATTTTCCTACTCGCAGAAGGAGGAAGCACTGAGTTCCAGAGTGTCCTGCTGTGCAGGGCATCCAGGGTCCAGGAAGGTAGCAGGTCCAGCTGCAGTGCGAAGGGGCGTGGTACGGTTGGAGGACAGGAGAAAGGAGTAAGTTGTGAGAGATGGAGCGATTTGTGGATAAGCTGGAGGGAAGAAGTCGGGATGAGGAGTAGTGACAGGGCCATGGGTTTTAGATTAATTGAGTGCTGAACGGGAGGAAGGGGACACTGCAACAAATGCGGTGGAAATGTGAAACGACGCAGGGCTGGGCAAGGCAGAGTGTCAGGGCCCCATGGCTCGGTGTAGCGGCGAAGAGAATAGCAATGGGGTTACTATGTGCAGCAGAGATGCGTTATGTGGCTGTTTATTGAAAATGGAGGTTACCTTTGCCACGCCTCCTGTCAGCGTGGTGATGCAAGACAGCATGTATAAGAGGTTGGAATCAACGCTGATTGTACAGAATGTGCATTGCGCAAAGTCAGAGGATATGCTTATGTTTATGTTTAATCATTTATATTGCGCGCCATGGTACCCGAAGGCTTAAGGGAGCAAACAAAACAAAGAACAAAAAATACAAACAAGTCTTATATAAAACAAGGAACAAACAACAAGGTATGTAAAACATCCATTTACAAATACAAACAACGGCATGGGAAAACAAGGAGTAATGGAGAACCAAAAAAATCAGTTGTGCATAAAAACAAAAAAAAAAGAGCCCCCCTAAACAGAGCTCGGCATCATATAATCAGATTACAACTGGAGGATCCCCTAGGAAGGTATCTACACAATCTTAAGAATGCAGGTAAAGTACTGGACCCACATCCCACTAAGACACAGTCATTATTGGATTGCGAGGTCCAGTCTTTCAGATTCAGCCTACGCAGAATTTTCAAGTCCGATAATCTGACCACACCCAGCCAAGTTCTCTGTCTTAGCCAGGCTAGAACCTTATACCGCAAGGCTTCTTTAGACTCCTGACCATTCGCCTTGCTGATATTCATGATAATATAATGTCTCCGGACCATAACATACCCTTGTCGTCTACTTTGGGCATTTGACGTTTTCTTACGCACAGGTTCTGTGAAGATCCCAACTTGAGGGTGGCAGTCATCGGTGTAAATTGTTTGGTCGCTTCTTGGTCCAATTTCTGAACAAAAACTGGGCTAGGAGCAAGTAAATCCGGTGTGGGGCTGACAGTGTCAGTATTGGTGGTTTCAGTACTTCTATTATTAGTCATGAGGAGCATACTGGGCACCGGGAAATCCCTGCTACAGGGGTCAGATTGGGACGCCTTGTCTAACAACTCACTTTGGAAGCTGACTTACACAGGCCTTGTCCAGATTAAATAACTGGATCCCATCAGTTGAAATGAGGGGCTCATTTGTTTGTGAGGCCATGTTCATTCTTGGTGAACGTAGATCCGTAACCCAGTTCTTCAGTGAGTCCACTAATAGACCAAGATCCAAGGGACTAGTGCATAGAAGTCTTTGGCAATACTAGCCATGAGTACTGGCCATTGAGAAAAAACGGATTGTTCTGATTGGGAGGAGGAAGACCCAGTCTCCTCTTGCAAGGCACCAATGGAAGACTTCAGGTTTTCCATATTATTTCATGCGTATTTCTCAGACTCCTCAGGGGCAGAGGAAATAACAGGAGAAATGGCATGCTGCATAATATTACTGTTATCCGCACTTAAAACACTCCCCGGGGATACAGGAGATATAGGCATTTCAGACTCAGAAAGGTCACTCTCCAGTTTTCGTCTCCTACGAGTACTGAGAGTCATGACTTCCAGGACCCGATCTCTTGCAGGCGAGGAATGAGAGGTAACTAAACCTGCTGAACCCACTTCCATCAGTCTTATGATGGCCTTATCACGAGGCCCCAGAGTATGAAATGTCTGTGCCTGGTCCCTTGAGTGTAAAGTGTAGACACCACCTTTTTTACTGGTGGCCATAGTATCAGCTGTTAGCTACACAAACAATCACTGGGCACTGGACACAGCAGATAATACTAACAAGGTTGTTGGTGCGTTTTGTGGTGGATGAGGGGTATGGTATAGCACATGGGTATATGCGTAGTGTCTTGCGTTCTGCAATGAGTGGTGTACGGGTCTAGGTCGAGGAGACGGTGCCTGTCTGGACATGTTCTGGATATGTAGGGTTAGCTTGCTTGGCAGGTTATGTACTACAGGATAGGTGGATGGGCGTGGGGCACGGTCAGATTAAGAGGGAGAGGGCTGGCAATTACGCGGTCTGAGCACAGTCTAAGAGTATAGTGTGCTGAGGATCACACAAATCATGGACTGGCATGTCACGAATGCACCAGTGTGCCTATTGCATACATGGTTGATAGGACCTTGACACTGGATGTTTGATGATACGGCACAATTTGAGTGAGTGAAGTAGGTTGGGGCCAAAGACTGGGGTATACAATGATCCGCCGACAAGGTGCCGCCATATGCTTGATTATATGCAATGGAGCCGTTTTATATAAAAGGACATGTGCATTTATGCTGTGATGCGCGGTCAAGGGGCTGCAATGTGTGAATTATATGCAGAGAGTCATTGAGATTTGCGCGGGGAGTACGGGCGAGCACAATGGGGTCAGGGGTGTTAGAAAATGGATTGCATTTAATTTCAAACTAAATGCATTGGGCTTGTATTCTGTTTGTTTATTTTAATGAGTTTTTAATGAGTTTTCATTGTAGTTTTAATAATGTAACAGTAGTGCATTGAGCAATACAGTGCAGTAATCCATTAATTAGCAGAAAAAAGACACACATAGGGGAGCATAATGAAGCTCCTGAAACTGTTTAGAACATGTTAAATATCAACAATATGCAATTCAGTATACATAAGATATATGAAATACAAATTGTTGAAATAGTAGCAACTAAGGATACCGCATACCTGGTAGGAAAATGGGGGAAAGACAAACAAAGAGACTAACAAGAACAAACACGATACAGAAGGAAGAGGATGGAGGCATGGGGATATAAATGAAGACTCTATGGCAGTTAAAATTCCATAAACTAAGCCTATATGATATCAGTCATGACTTATAAAAAGGTACAGCATAGAACGTAGAAGAATTTGACATCAAGAGGGGGTTCACATTCCATGCGTAGTCACATTAAAGCAATCTAAATAGCGAATGAAAAACAACCATTTAGTGTTGTATTTAGGAGTAGAGTTTAAATTGTTTGTCATACATAATCCATTCTTTGTATGTGACACATATTGCTCCACCAACCCCTAACAGATAGGGAGTGAAAGTCTTTCCAGTTGGCAGCTATAGATCTTAGTGCGATAATGATGAATAGGTCATAAAGTTTGCCAGCATCGTGCAGTAATTTAGTAGTAATAGCGAGGCTGCCCAAAACAATATTTATAAAAGATAATGGGACATCCAAAGAAAAAATAAGTTTGAGATATTACCATCCATTTTGCCAGAACCTGAAAGTGAAAGAGCAGTTAAAAAATATATGTTCATATGAAGCGTGGGCAAAGCCACATGACCAACATTTATCATTGTTGTCTAACTTAGATTTTGACAATTTAACATGTGTAATGAACGCTCTGTGTATAAAGAAGAAGAAATGTTGTGTAATATTAGCTGACACAGATATGTTTTTAGTTTTAGAAAAAAGGAGGGACCATGTGTGGTCATCAAAAGTGTGACCAAAGTCATTTTCCCATTTTAAACTTACAGAACATACCTTGAAGGATGAGGCAAGAATACTGTAGAATTTAGAAGCCTTGATATCAGAAGGCGTGGCTAACTGTAGTAGTCTGGAGGCATCAGGAATGAGAATATTGCTTGAGAAAACATGAAGTGCATCCAAACATGAATTAACTAATTTGTTGTAAAAATCATAATCGGTACTGGGAATAGGGAACAGGTGTTTAAATGGCAGAAAGGAGAGAATAGAGGGGCCGCTTATGATTTGTTGTATAAATCTAATGCCCTTATTCAACCATGATTTTCGATTCAAGGCTCTTTTATTAATCACAATTTTCTTGTTGTGTCATAATAAAGGGGAGAGACATTTTTTGGGGGGTTTTGTATGTGGAAAGAGGAAGGTTTGTAGGGCAGAGACAGAGGCTTTAATGGGATCAGAGATATTCGAGGAAGAATGATTAAATATGTAGCTGAGATTAGCGATTTTAAGGGGATGAACCAGATGTTTCTCTAATGTGCACCATGTGGGAGTATCTATTGCTGCAGATCCCACAAACCAACATCGAGATTGTTTGAGAAGAAAGGCAGAGTGATATAGTTTAAACTCGGGAAACTTAACCCCACCTTTATACAAAGGAAGTTAAGCAGGATAGAGTAGATAGATTTAAAAAAGGAAGAAGGTATAGGAGTTGTAGATAATATAAAACAATTGGCAAAAGCATAATTTTAATTGTGTCCAGCCGTCCCCGCCATGAAAGATAAAGGGGGGACCATCTAGAGGTTAGATCTTTAAATTTGTCTAAATAAAGATTGAATATTAAGTTTCATGGTGTCATGAATTGTGGGGGCAAAATGTATACCTAGATACTTGATAGAGGCACTAAACCATTTGAAACCAAAGGGGTCAATATCATGTTTGAGACAATAAGAGTTTGGAGGCATGATTTCTGATTTATCTTTAATAAGTTTATAACCTGATACTTGGCCAAATAGATGTAATATGTTAAGTAAGTTAGGAAGGTGTAGTTTGGGATTATTGATAAGAATCAGGATATCGTCTGCATACGCTGCGATTCTATTATGAGATGCTCCTCCTGAAATAGCAGGAATGTTTTTATTGGATCTAGTTAATTCTAATAAGGGTTCTAAAGAGAGAATGTATAGGATTGGTGAGAGAGGGCAGGCTTGTCGAGTTCCTCTAAGGAGAGGGGAGAACAAGGAAGATACACCATTAATACATATTTAGGATTTGGGGAAGAGTAGAGTAATTTAACAAGGGAAATACATTTATCACCAAAACCGTGCCATTATAAGGACCGAAACATAAAGTCCCAGTTGACGCGACTGAAAGCTTTTTCAGCATCTAAAGTGATGGCCGCATATCCTTGCTTATCCTTTTTATTATTTTTGGCCGATAAATGAATGGCATCCAGAAGTAGCCTAGCGTTGGAAGATATATTGCAACCTTTTACATAACCTACTTTTCTTTTTTAAAACAATTTTTATTATTTTTCATTACAAACACAAACATCACAGCACGCCAACAGTGAAATGTTACATATCCAGTCGTTGTATACATTAACATATGTTTATCACTGTCATCTCTCCCCCCCCCTTAACTCAAGCTTACTCTATCGCACCTTTACATTTTCCCCTCCAGGGGCACCTCCTCATCCGTGCTCCCAGAGGTATCATATTTGCTAGAACTGGCCCAGGTGTGCTCTGTTAATGTGGCCACTAGCTGTCTCCAGGCCATCATCCTCCCCCCTGTATGCTGCTTCATACCATGCTACTTTTTCCGCTTCAGCCCATTTTAGAAGGTCATGCCACCATACCTCTAACCTGGGTCTCTGGCTTGCTTTCCACCCCATTGCTATTCTGCGTTTGGCTAGGATGTAAGCCAAGTCCTTTAGTTTGCACACATGCTTCATTTTACGTGGTCTGGCAAATCCTCCCACCATGCATACCCACACCGATTCTACATCTAGCTTAATACCTTTCTCAGTGAAACGGTGAGTAACCTCTCCCCAGAATTTCTGAAACTCTGGGCATGCCCAAAACATGTGTATCATCCCCGCATTTACTTCCCCACATTTGGGGCACATTTGTATGTTCGTGCTCTTGAATTGAGCTATTTTTGAGGGGTCATGTATGCCCTGTGGGTTACATATAGCTGGATCTCTTGTAATCTAGTGTTCCTAGACACCTTCTAATGGTACCTCTGTGCTCTTTCCCATTGCCCATCCTGCATGGGTTCTCCTGCGTCCTCCTCCCACTCTCGTCTCAGCTGGGTCACCTCTTTCCCCACCCTGGACATTAGCAGTTCATATGTCCAGGACACCTCATACCCTCCCTCTGAGATGTCATACATTGTCTCTATGGCCGAGTCTGGTTGGTCTTCTAGTGCTGTTTCCGACCACATGGCTTTTATCTGCCTTACCAATCTGGTATGGGTAATATATTGCCCTGGGCGCACTCCAGTCTCCTCCATTAGTGTTGTGAATTCTAGTGCACTCCCTTCTCGCCACACATTTTACATAACCTACTTGATCTAACTTTATTAGATCAGGAAGTGAGGATTCAATTCTGTTAGCTCGGATCTTCACGAAGATTTTGCTTTCAACATTGATAAGGGAAATGGGCCGGTAATTACCAGGGAGTGTGTAGTCCTTATCAGGTTTAGGAAACAGAACAAGTAGGGCTTCGGAAAAAGAACCTGAGGAGGATGTTTGCTAAATGAAATAAGAGAATAGATTTTTAAGCTTAGGCATAAGGGAGTGAGATAAGTTATCAAAAAATTCTGCGGAAAGACAATCCGGGCCTGGGGCTTTGTCTTTGCCCAAACCTTTAATAGCTTTAGTGATCTCAGGACTGGTGATATCATTATCTAAGTGGGAGACATCTAATTGAGGGTATGAGGATATGTTAATGTTATCAAGAAATGAAGTCATATTATTATGGGGAATAGGGTTCTCAGGAGTGTATAAATCAGCAGAAAACCATTTAAAACTGTTTAGTATATCCTTAGGATGATGATGTAAGGTGCCAGTTGCATCCTTGATATGTGAGATGAAACATTTTTCTTTTTTCGTTTTCAAGTAAGAGGCAAGTGCTTTGCCGGCTTTATTGGATTTTTGTTTTATATTTAAGAATGGTCATTGCAGCTAGGTCAGTAATCTCGTTATTGATTTGGAAACATAAAGACATGACATTATGGAGATTATTAGAGTTAGACTTATGATAAAAATGCTGCTCAGCTACAGTAAGCTGATAATAAAGGTCATCTAAATGTTTTCTGCGCAGTCTTCTTTTACCCAGAGAAAGCCATAATGTGTCCTCTAAGGGTCTCCTTATATGCATCCCAATTATTCACGACAGATGTGTGACAGTTTAGATTATCAACAAAAAATTAAATGATTTAACTGAGAGAATTAATTGTGGGTCTTGAAATTTCCAGTGAGATGAAGATTTGTGCACATCTGAAAGACTAAAGGAGGTACATACAGGGGCATGATGATATATTATGATATGATGATATAGCTATCTTAGAATCAACAATGGAATCTGTGAGGGTTTTGGTGTATAAAATATAATCAAGGCGTGATAGAGTGTTGTGTGGGGTTGAATGAAAAGTGTAGTCAAGTTGAGTGGGGTGGGATAGTCTCCAGGTGTCTATAAGGCCTGTTTCAGCTCAGCATCCCAGAAAGGATTTATGAGATTTGCTAGTTTTGAACATACAACTCGATTTCCTATCCAAGAAAGGGTCAAGGACCTGATTGACATCCTCACAGATAATGAAGTTAGAGAAGTATTATTAAATATCATTTGTTTAATGGAGACCCAAAAATTGGGATCAGGTGTAGTGGGACCATAGATGTTTAGAATCGAAACATGCGTAGATTCAACCAAGAGCTTCACCCACACCCATCTACCATTAATATCAGCACCCTGATCTATGATTTTGAAGGGTAGTTTTTTACTAATTAATATTGCAACTCCATTTATCTTAGCAACTGCCGGACTAGAAATTATTTCTTTAATCCGGAGGGACTTGAGTTTCAATGCTTCCTTGTTAGATAAATGTGTTTCTTGTATACAGGCTACAGATGGATTGAATTTATTGAGGTGAGAGATGATCTTACATCTTTTGATGGGGTTATTGCAGCCTTTGATGTTCCATGTCACACATTTAAAAATCATTTAAGCGTTCCAATAATGATAGTGATATGGTATAGAGCCCTTGTGGATAAAGATATTTAGTAGCATATAGATATGATAAACATAGCATATATTCAAGGAAGGACACAAAAGGGAGGCACATCGGGAATAGGGAAGTGGGATGGGGTGTCTGATCAATAGAAGATAATTAGGATAGCAACATTGAAGACAGATATATAGCTCAAACAAGAGTCAGAGGAAAACAAGGGAAATAAAATTGTAGGGATGGGTGACGCCTGCTGAGTCGTCAAAAGGAAAAAGAGCGACTCAGAGTAGAAGACGGACGTAGCCGCAACACCTGTGCCACCTGTTTATATTAGTTAAGGTATTAAGTGGAATACAACTAAGCATGAGAAAAGGTAATACATTCATTTAATAGAAGAAATAGAGGTACTGACAGAAGAAGATGTGTCCATGCCATCATATTTGATAGAGCCTATAAAAGCTCTTAGGTCAGCAGGGTAATCAAACATTGCGGTACGACATTCATGTCCGACTTTGAAAGAACAAGGGTGTTATAGCACATAACGAATATTGAGCTGCTTCAATGCTGGACAAAAGGAAGAAAATACTTTCCTGTGTTGGCCGTGCTTTTGGCGACATCTTGCAAAATAAATATCTTATTACCATTCCAAATGAGGGATTTGCGTTCTTTTTCAGCAGATAGGATAAGCTGAAGTTGAGAGTATGCAAGAAGGTAGAAAATCAATGTTCTGGACGATGAATGCCGAGGAGTAGAGACAGATAGTTGACCAATTCTATGGGCTCGTTGAATAATGAGTGGCGTTTCTGAAAATAAGTGAAGCAAGGTTGGTAGACATTTTTGCAGAAATGCAATGGTATTTGCCCCTTACGAGCCCTCCGGCAGCCTAGAAACTCTGAGATTGTTAGGTCGACTACGATTTTCCAAATCTTCATTGTACCTTTGAAAATCTTTGATGAACTTCTCAAGTTGTGCCACTTTGGGACATCCATCTTCTACAAGACCGACGCCTCTTTCCACCTAGACCATTCTGTTTTCAAAGCCCTTCCATCTATCATCTAATTGTTGCAATTTTAGATTTGTGGTCTCAATAAAGGGCTTGAGGGATCTAATTTCTGATAGTATGGCTTCAATTGCTGGATCAGAGTTACCAAGTGGCGGTAGCGAGTCACTTTTTGGTCTCTTAAGGTTGGTAGATGAGTTATTAGATTCTTAGTATTGGGTGCACCTTTTTGAGTATTCTTGCTAGTGGCCATGGTGGCAGAGCTGTTAGGAAAATATTGAAGGTCAGTCACAGTTAAGAGAGCTGAAGGCTCTGTACGGCAAGAAGTAATGTCCCTGTCAGCGGAAGCAAGGAATGATCTTCAGGATGGCACAGAATAATGTTTTAATTTATGAAGGTCTTGGTAATGAAGCTTTAAGCCTCAATACTCTGATGTTAGAGTTAGTAACAGCAATGGTTTAAATTGACCGCAGAAAAGGGGGCACACATAAAAACCAATGCAGGCACTATGGTGTAGTGTGGTGCAGATATATCCAGTAGTGGCCAAAAAATAATTCTGGTAGTCTAAATATATCCAAGATTGACCCGAAGATATTAGGAAAAATGGTGATAATTGTTACCTCATGAGATGTCACCAAACATCTAGCAATAAAGTTGAAATGCTAAAGTAAGTATAGACTGCCACATTTTAAAATGAAATCCTGAATTAGCTGAGAAGAAGCACTTGAATAAGCAGAGAGAAATGGTGCACTACCAAAGTTTGCAGTCGTAACGTTTAATTCCTCTTTTTACTTTTATGTATTTTATATTGGAAAGAAAAAAATAATTGTTTATTTCCTGAAAGGCTCTCACTTTGTTTGCCTTAATGCAGTGTGGTCCAAGAAGTTGCGTGGGAGCGGCCGGCCGGGCCTCATCAAGCGCGTCACAGTACGTGCAACGCCGTATTTCTCCACACGGAGGGCGGGTATCTTTGGGTGCAGCAGCTGGTGAGGAAGCATTGGAGTGCCGGAGCACGAAAATGCAGCAGAACAGCGTTGGACCCTTAGCAAAGACCCGCAAACATGGAATGGGTCACTAGGTAGGGTGAAGAAGCGTCGGAAGACCCAAATAATGTCTAAATTACTTGTGTGTGGGACATCCCCATTCTCGGCCCCTTGGATATGGCAACCTTCTTCAGGACAGAAAATCGGGAGTTGCCTTATTCCCGTAAACATCAAGTAGGGTGAGTATCACCACCTAAAATACAATACAGAATATCAACATATCTAGCTAAAATATCAATTAATCAATCATCTATTCCAATTCATTAGCAAGCTATTCCCTCTTATTTAAATCACAGTAAATGTGTAGAAAAATGATTCTAATCAGTAATCATTGTATCAATATATATGAGTGATAAGCTTGATGACACCCATTTTATTGATAATCGGATAAATCCTATCCACATCTCAGCATGATGGCCACTATACTTTGTCCACATTAAAGATGCAAATAAACCCAAACATTAACATGATTTTGTCCATGTACTTACTCAGATTAGTTATGTTGCTATATTCACAAATCAGATGTATTCATGAATTAATGTAATTTCTGCGGCCTTATACAGGAGGGGTTCTTCGTATTTGGATCCGGCAATCGATTAGAGAAATGCTCCTGTAGGGCAGGGAAAACAGGAGTGGAAATGTGTAAGCCTAGCGGTTCCCTCAGGAATCATAGAGCTATTAATTACTAAATAGGCAGAGTACTTACAACTGTTGGAGCGTTTTGTGTACAGAGAATTTTTTCTATCTGCGGCCACCAGATGTAACTCTGATACTGATCCTACAACAGGATCTGCAAAATAAATTGCGGGAAATACTAGAAATTGACCTTTTAGTTACAGCCTTTCAACATTTCACTGTTTAGCCCACTAACTCTCATTTTTCAAAGAGCCCTCCTTTGTGCTTGCAGTTACAGTTTTTAAATGCCAAAGTCCAGTACTTAAAGTTCTCCAGTACAGGACACCCTCCATCTATTTACTATTTCCCTTATTTCTACCTAGGCTGCCGTCAGGCCATTCCACTTACCTTTTCCCTTCTCCCTCACGAGCCCGTCTGCAATGCCGTATCGCGTCTGTCTTCTTTATGTTGACTGAGGTTAAAAAATGCTTGGTGCTCCAGCATTACTAGGTGACACAACACCAGCAGCTGCAACGAGTGGCGGGGTGGATGACCTAGAGAAATTTAATCAAAAAATGAAGAAATTGACGTGGACAGACTTACATGGCAAATTTATGCTGGAATACCTCAAGGCGGGAATTATTCCCGATGGGTTACAGGTTAGGAACATCCCGCGGATATTTGTTGATAACCCCAAATTTCAGAAACATTTCAGCGGGGTGGGCAACAGATGCTCACGGGATTGTATCCTTCTAATTGTTGAAACTGCAGAAGAAGACGCCAAAAAACAGGGAGATGAATTGGCAGAACTGGAGAAATTGTTCCTAGATAATAAAAACATCAAAGATGCAAAAAAACTGTTAGAAGATTTGGAAATAGAAATAAATAAGTTTAAACAATTGAATTTGGATCGCAAAATTATAAAATTACAAAAAGATGTATCCAATTACAGAGAAGAAAGAACCTACCCATATCTGAGAGAGGGGTTCTTCACTGATCTGGCAAAAGCACAATCCAACAGAAGGAACAATCGATATGTATCCTTTTCTAATACCTCTGGATCCTCCAGTGGTTCAGATCCCTCCCTTAACAACCAAATGGGTCCCAATTTAGGGGGGAGAGCAGGTCCCTCAAACCAGCAGGGTTTTCCCAGAGGCAATCAAAGGGGGCGACCAAGACAGGGACCAGGAATGCGTACCAGGCAGTGGTACATGAACCAGTGAGCCAGGAACAAATACCGGTCTTTAATCTATCTACAGAGACCCTAAGTGGAATAGAACTCAGCTTGCTGTCCAGAGGTCTCTCGTTTGTGCCTGCCACAAGAGCAGACAGTTTTGATACGGAAGTGGAATTACATAAATTCTTCCGTAACATACGACTAAAACACTATTTTGAGATTTTTCTGCCAAGCCAAAAGAAAGATAATCAATCCTCCAATCAGGTAGAAAGTGGGCCCAACATGACGGGATTAAAAACAAAGTCAACTTTCAATCCCCCCATGTATGCTTGTCCTCCAGAGATTGTTACCTTTGAGAATCGGGTAATAAAAGAAGTTTTGAAAGCCATCCAAACTAAGAATTATACCCCAGATAATTTGAGTTCCAATGAGAGAGAGGCTTTGAAAGTTGTATGTGACCGAAGAGATATCACAATTAAACCCGCTGATAAGGGGGGTGGGATTGTAATTATGTCAACAGAAGATTATGAAAAAGAATGTATCATTTGCTAGATCCAACTCCAAGACTAGAAGAAGAAATAAAAAGTCTGACAAACCATGCAGAAAGGGAAATGTGGATAAGTAGCCAAGAAGGTTGCTTCCTGAGAAAAAGTCACCCTAGAAAGGCGGCTTTTTACACTCTCCCCAAAATTCATAAAAGGATGATTAATCCACCGGGCAGACCCATAGTGGCGGCCATAGATTCTCTCCTGGAACCACTCTCGGTGTACGTAGAATTCTTTCTTAAACTTTTTGTGGCACAAATGCCATCATACGTGGAAGATTCAGGTGATATGATCAGAATAACCCAAAATCAGACTATAGAGGCCAATGATATTCTGGTCACAATGGACGTAGAGACCCTTTATACCTCCATTCCTCAGACAGAATTTCTGGAGGTGTTGGGTACAATCCTGAACAAAAGAACAGAACCACATACTCCACCTACAGAGTTTATACAAGAATGTGCACGTATCGCAATGACTGAAAATGTCTTTCTGTTTAAACAAAATCTCTTTAAGCAGAGAAAGGGAGTCAGCATGGGGGCAACATTTGCCCTAGATGTAGCGAATCTGTTTATGGCCGAGTACGAAGACAAATATATTTTAGGCGAACAGAGCCTGCTAAAACAACAAGGGAATCTGTATCTGGGCCTTCGGGCCTGGTACAGATACATTGATGACGTATTCATGATATGGAGGGGAACAAGTGAAACATTAAATCAATTTCACCAATGGTTAAATACATGTGACAATAACATCAAATTCACGATGGAATGGCATATCACTCAGGTAAGCTTTCTAGATCTACTCATTAAAAAATCAGACCAGCGGTTGGTGACTACTCTTTTCCGAAAAAATACTGATAAGAATACGCTGCTACATTATTCTAGTTTTCATCCGGCAGGCCTCCGTCAGAACTTACCCTACGGGCAGTTTCTAAGGATACGGCGAAACTGCACCGAAAAAACTGAATATAAAAAACATGCAGAAGATCTAAAAGGGAGGTTACTGAATAGAGGATATCCAAAAAACTAGTGAAGGATAACTTGAAAAGAGCACTGAATAGCAACAGAGATGAATGTCTGGTTCCCAAAGAGAAAAAGAAACAGCAGAGACTAGTCTGTGTCACAACGTTTAATCCAGTAAGTAACGAGATTAAAAGAATTGTGAATCGGAATTGGGATATAATCAAACAATCAGGAAGTCTGTCAAAGAAACCCATCTTTGCCTTCAAAAAGAATCAAAATCTGAGACAACGACTGGTACACACATATAGAGACTCAAGTGTGGAACAAACTGTATTGAATCAATGGGGTCTTCCCCCTGTTAGAGGCCACCATAAATGTGGAAATTGTGTGTCTTGCCCCTTATCAGAGACAAGAGAGGAGTTCAACCACGGGGCGATTAAATGGAAGATGAATACACATACGAATTGTCGCACAAAAAATGCGATTTACATTATTAGATGTCCTTGCAATCTCCTCTATGTGGGTAAAACCACAAGAGAGATCAGACAGCGCATAGGAGAACACTGCAGCTGCATTCGAAATAAGGTAGCGGAAAAACCTCTGGTGGACCACTTTAACCTCAAACAACGACGATACGGATCTAAGGTGGTTTGTGCTACAAACTTTAAAAATCCCAAAAAGAGGAGGAGATATATCCACCCAGCTTCACAAAATGGAACAACGTTGGATATACCGTTTAGATACGGTAAGGAATGGCCTCAATCTTTCAGTTGAATGGGGAGCTCTTATCACACATTAATACGTGATTACACACTAATGTGTGATCTGTTGCAAATCTGTTTTTTCTTGTAAATGTCAAACAGTCCGTTTTTAGTGTTCACACTCGTCAGTAGAGAGTTAGTCCTCTTTCTTGCTCGATGCATGTACGAGTATATAAACGCGCGCGAGACACATGGAATTAGCACTGGAAGACAGACGCGATACGGCATTGCAGACGGGCTCGTGAGGGAGAAGGGAAAAGGTAAGTGGAATGGCCCGACGGCAGTCTAGGTAGAAATAAGGGAAATAGTAAATAGATGGAGGGTGCCCTGTACTGGAGAACTTTGTGTACTGGACTTTGGCATTTAAAAACTGTAACTGAAAGTACAAAGGAGGGCTCTTTGAAAAATGAGAGTTAGTGGGCTAAACAGTGAAATGTTGAAAGGCTGTAACTAAAAGGTCAATTTCTAGTATTTCCCGCAATTTATTTTGCAGATCCTGTTGTAGGATCAGTATCAGAGTTACATCTGGTGGCCGCAGATAGAAACAATTCTCTGTACATAAAACGATCCAACAGTTGTAAGTACTCTGCCCATTTAGTAATTAATAGCTCTATGATTCCTGAGGGAACCGCTAGGCTTACACATTTCCACTCCTGTTTTCCCTGCCATACAGGAGCATTTCTCTAATCGATTGCCGGATCCAAATACGAAGAACCTCTCCTGTATAAGCCCGCAGAAATTACATTAATTCATGAATACATCTGATTTGTGAATATAGCAACATAACTAATCTGAGTAAGTACATGGACAAAATCATGTTAATGTTTGGGTTTATTTGCATCTTTAATGTGGACAAAGTATAGTGGCCATCATGCTGAGATGTGGATGGGATTTATACGATTATCAATAAAATGGGTGTCATCAAGCTTATCACTCATATATATTGATATAATGATTACTGATTAGAATCATTTTTCTACACATTTACTGTGATTTAAATAAGAGGGAATAGCTTGCTAATGAATTGGAATAGATGATTGATTAATTGATATTTTAGCTAGATATGTTGATATTCTGTATTGTATTTTAGGTGGTGATACTCACCCTACTTGATGTTTACGGGAATAAGGCAACTCCCAATTTTCTGTCCTGAAGAAGGTTGCAAGATCCAAGGCGCCATGAATGGGGATGTCCCGAAAAGACAACCGAAACATGTGTAGACATAAGTCTGTGTGATTAAGAACACGCAGGCAGTACCATCACAGAATCTGATAGAGGACTTTTGTTGATCACTGGAGAGAAACGTGTCAGGTCGGGGGTGGTGGGCACCTCCAGACAACTGTTGAGAGTGGGGGTGGAAAAATGGAGTTGTCCCCTGCTCAGCCCCCTTACTCCTCTTCCCCCCGTCCGTAAACTTGGTGCCAGGGCAGCGTCTGTCAACCAAACTGGGGCCATAAGCAATCTCGGAGTACATTCTTTCACCCCTTTTCCCCCACCAAAAAAATAAAAAATAAATGGAGCCCACTGCGAGCGAGATTTGCTCCGGAGGCCCCTATGGCCGGCGCGGGGTGGAGACCACATCGAGGGTTGGGGGGGCAGGATGGCAGCGGGAATGTCAGTGGCGGGGGGCTGGCGGGATGGTGGGGGAGATTTCACCAGTTGGCCGTGTTTGGTGCATTTGGGTGGGGAGTGCGGACTATGGGCTTTGGAAGGAAGGTAGGGGAGTGCTGGAGGGAACAATGCTGAGTGGGGAGGGGAGTTTCACGCGAGGAAAGGTGGAGGAGGGAGAAGGACATGGCGGGCAATTATGGAGCAGCACTCCATGCTCGGAAGTGTGCATGGGAGCGGGGCCAGAGGGGTCTGCGTAGATAAGGGGTGCCCCAAGGGGACCTAAGTAGGGGTAATCCAAGTTGCAGCTGTTGGCCGGGGATCAGCGTGTCAATCGTCCCTTCCCACACTTGTGTGGGGGCAGGAGCGGCGAGTCGAGGGCATGGGGGGGGCAGTTTAGGACAGAGGTGATGGTAGGTAGCCTGGGCACAAGGTACGGCACAAGCGTTGAGGGGGTGAAAGGAAAGGGTGTCAGCTGGAGCACAAATGGATATTTTATGACCCAATTGGGTGCCAGACGCAGTGCTCGTGCCAGAGCAGTGACATAGGGAGGTGTGAGGCTAGGGAAAGTTGGCATACGGGAGGTGCAAGTGCAGTGGCTGGGGGGCATGACGCCCTTCACAACACCGGGGGCCTCGATGCACATGGTGGGCAGAATAAAGACATTTTAAAACATGCACATTATTTGTTGGAAAGCACTATTGGAGGTAGATATCCTCTCTTGGTCTTTGTGGTGCTTTGGGGTGGCATTGGGATGGTGTAGCTGTGGCTGTGTGCATATTTATTTGCTTATGTGAACTGTGGATGTCGCAATTCAGGGGTGTGTTTTTGAGTTTGAGTTTTTAAGGAAATGGGCAGAGCACAGTGGCTTACAGCTAGCTGCATCCCAGATCTATGAGCGGAGGGAGTGTGGTTCATGCTGTTGCTGCCAGGCACACACGGAATTGCTTTGCAGGGCACAAAGGGGTGGTTGATGCCGGGTTGCATATGGCCCACTTGCCCATTGGGATTGTGGTTGTATTTCAGGCGAGACTTGTTCGATTGTGGTTTGCCCACGTTGGGGCAAGTCGTTGAGTGCCAATTTGGCCCATTGATGGGGGAGATGGCCTCCGTGATGTGGGGTTTTTAGTCTGCAAAGCTAGCAACCATGGTTGACAGGACGGGAGGGGGGCAGTAATCCTTTGTACAAATGTGCTGGTCACATGCGAGTGCCCGATAGTGATGGCAATGATATTTATGGCTGCAACTGTCATGTTATAATGTTTATCATGATTAGCTACTGGGCAAGAATGGTAGTAGCTAATCACGGCCAAGCGGATCTCAGGTGCTCGTGTAAGCCCTTGTTGTGTGGGTGTGCAATCAGCATGGTGGTTGCTGGGCAGAGGGGCACTGCGCGGAATGATCCTTGGGCGCATTTTGCCGCAGTTTTGTAGGTCTCCAACAGTAAACTTTGGACCACAGCTACCAGAATGCATTGGGGGGTGACCCACAGTAGGCAGGAGAAACCGTGTGTCATGCTGCATTACTGAAAAGGTTGGGGGCTGAACACACTGGGCATTTGATGACGTTTCCTTAATGGACTAAGCAACTGGCGGTAGGGGCTGGCAGGCAAAAGGTAACAGGGCACAGGGGAATCCAGTTAGTCGGGAAAGGGGCAAGGGGTCACATGTATGGAAAGCGGTGCAGCTACTTCGGAAATTGGCAGAGGACTAGTGGTTGGGTACCGGGGGGAGCAAAGGGGGAGGAGAGTGGGGGGGAACAACCCCCAGGGGAACGAGGGACAGGCAACAGAGGTAATGGAAGGGGCCAAGTGCAACGGGGAATGAAGAAGAACAGAAACCTAATGGGGGAACAACAAGAAGGGAGTCACACAAGCAACAAGCAACGGGGAGAGAGTAGTAGGCTTTGAGACTGGGTGGAAGGGGCAGACGTCTGATACTAACGGAGGAAAGGGTGAGGAGGCGAGAGAGCGGCAGGACCCAGGGGGCGAGGAATAGGATAGGGACCTGGAAGCCGGGGCTAGGGTTAGGAAGGGGTTGTGTGAAGGGAAAGTTTAGAGCACGTACACCTGGCCAATGGGGCCCAAGGTGGGACAGGTGACAGGGGGTGAAAAGGGTTTTATGATCTTGCACCTGGGAAAGTACTAGAAGTGGAACCAGTTGCAAAATAAAGCCGGTGCCGAAAGGGGGAGTGTTCAAAGTACAAGTTAACAAGTTAATAATGTGAAAAAGTTATCAGTGTCAGCTCTGCACAAACGGAGGCTGCCCGCCATAAAGTTTGAGTTCATGCTAAGTTAGAGTGGTAAAATGATGGCATCAGTTCCGCTTTACGGATGCTGCTTGGCATCAAGTTTGAGTGGAAACTAGTCAAAGTGGAAAAGGAACAGCGTCAGTTCCGCTCAACGGATGCTGCTTGCCACCAAGTGGGGAGTGTAAGGGTGTGCAGCTCAGAGCAAAATAACCTGATGCTGTATTACCAAGTATCAAGTATCGGAGCACCTGTAAGCTACCTCCTGCTTAGTAAAGCAACTGCGGCTTGTACATCCACAAGCGAGTCAGTGTATTATTTCCGGGGTGTGTTGGTGGAGGACGTGGGAAAAGGGAAATATGTTGAGGGCCACAGGGTAAACAAAGTTGAATTGGAAACCAGGTAAACCAACTGCATGCCTGGGGAAGGCCGGTGTGGGGTTTTGCGGCTATGTCACAAGTCTCTGAAAGACATGGACCTAACCAACTTAGCAGCGGTGCAATGACAGCAGTCAAGCGACAAAGAGTTGGCGGACTAAGCTTCCACGTCATTGCTTCCAAGAACTGGACATTTCTTCCTCCAAAAGTAAGAACCAAACAATCATACTGGCTATTCCTTAAACATGTTTTTCTGCAAATCATACAGTGACATGAACACCATAACTGTACCAGAATGAAACTGTCTAAGTTATGTCTTCTGTAACCAGCGCCCTGAAGCCCCTGGGCTTGGTACACTTATTAGAATCTAATAGGACTATTGCAGTAATCCAACTTCGTTTTGACTATGGCTGCCGCAATCAGAGCCTCCATTTTTACTCTGGCTATTCCATGGCTAGAAGGTGAAGTACAAGGAAACAGCGGTGCAGCCACGGAAGGGATATGAATCTTATTGATCTAGATGGAATTTCATAGTTATCTCTTTTGAAATAATTGTATGTATTGGGTCACCAAGGTACCCCGAAATCTGTCAGTGGAGAATGAAGCGTGGAGACGCTGAGGGCCTGAGTGGTGAAAAGGCTGCAGAATGCGTGGCGAGTGAGCCAGAAGGGGGTCGTTAAGAAAGCAAACTCCAAAGAGAAAGCCTGGTGCAGATGCTCATTCCCCCAGGCATGCGAGAGGTTCGGGAGTGTCAGAGGGGCAGCAGAGAAGACCATGACCTCGACACGCATCAAACGATAAAGAGAAACACAGCCAGTGAGTCCCAAGCACCAAGGCGCCCGGTTTTGTGAAAGGCATGAGGCGCAAATAAAATACAATGTTGCAAAGCAAGGACAAGCGTATGGCGAGAGACGCAATGAAGATGAAAGCTTCAACTTTCCATTGTTGAAAGAGTGTGATAAGAAACAAAGCAACAGCGAGGCTGTGTGTACGTTTACATGAGTAAAGAGAGATTTTTTTGAGATTGTGAATACAGAGTGCTCGAAGCGTCAGTGAAAGTGAAATAAGAACTGTTACATTTGTGGAATTAAGAAGAGGGTCTGGGACCCGTTATGAGAATTAAGAAGGGGGTCTGGGATCTGTTATGAGAATTAAGAAGAGAGTGTGGGACCTGTAATGAGAATTAAGAAGTGGAGCTGGGATCCACGAAGTGAAGATTGTGAAAGGCAGTGCCGAGGCCACAACCAAGTAAAGAGTGTGAAAGACAGTGCCGGGGGCACGACCAACTGAAATATAAAGAGGAGCATGAACTGCATAGACGGCCTTAGTAACATTGTGTTCCAGCACATGGCCGAAGCAAGATACTGTGCATTTCCAAAAGTCTATGTTACTGTACTAAGAAGTAAAGAGGTGCCAAGGGCGCGATTGTGTGAAAGCCTCACTGACAGAGTGGTCCCGCACAAGGCTAGAAAATACTGTGTGGTTGCGAAAGTCTCTGTCACGTAAACCATTGAAGGATTGTTGAAATGTTGGGGAAGGGAACCACATTGGGAACCATTTTTCCGTTGATGTCGAATCAGGCGAGGAAAGCTTGAGAAAACTGGGTTTTGAGAAATTGATACCAAAGCAGGCGAGGGAAACCTGAGCGAACTGTATGCTGAGGAACTGTGTAGATTCTGAGCCAGGCAAGGCAAGCCTGGAAGAACTGTGCCTAATTGGACTATGTGAACTAGCCACCCGAGCTCCTAATGACCTTTTAGAGCAGCTGCCTTGGTACCACAGAGCCTTAAACAAATTGCAAGGATACCTGATAAAACGTCCCAGTATGTATCACAGGAATCAATGTATACATCTAAAACTAAATCTCTACAGAATGAAAGCAGCACTGTTTACAAGACACCAAGGTGGTCATCAAGACAAGACGTGTAGGTTCTGTGAAGAAATGAACAAGATCGAGACTAAAACATTTAATGATCAGCTGTAAGGGCCTAACAAGACTAAGAACGAACTAGTTGGCCAAATACATGGAAAGCATGGCTACACTTTCAATTGATGAATGCCGGGCCTGGTACTCACAAGGAAGGAACATAGCTTGTCTATGAGCAGGGTTTGACTTTTTGGATAACGTGTTGGACACCCCTTGAGGTATGATGATCCTTCCGAACACTGCATTGTTTGCAATAAAGATGTTATGCTGAGCCAGGTTAATTAATGGATGAAAGATGAAGTGATTAGGACCGAAAAGATGATGTCCATTACTAAACCAAATGTAACGCAAGGCAAAGAGTATCACTGTCAGTGAAACTTTTGAATTTTAAGGAAAATGTAAGTTGTAAAAAGATTTTCTTGGGAAACTGCAATACAATAAAATAATGTTTTAAAAAGAAAGGAAACCCTTATCTCATACTAATTCCCGACAGAGTGCTGGTATGATTTCACTTGTGTTTTCACCCGCAAAACCGCAGACTTGTTTATGTGGATCAGGAGGTTATGGGCATGGGGGCGGTAAATACACCAGCAGCAGGCATTTCCAATGTTTTGTTTTTGTTTTAGGCAGATGCTCCAATAGACCAACATTAACTCCTCCTTCTCCCAACCACCTACTACCATCCATGCCTCCCTGTATGCGTTTGGGAAGTGGGAATGACGCCACTGGCCTCTTTAGCGCTGGCATAGATGTACAATTATATTATTGGATTTTATACCATGCGCTCCTGCCATTTCGAGGATCTCATGTGAAAAAGGGGCCTAAAAAGAGGTTAATATTGAGTGTACCTGGGGTATCTTTATCTAGATGGGAGCTTTGTGTGCAGTTATTGTGAGGATGCATTGGTCCGGGCTGTGATATAGGAGCTGGGTGGAGAGGGCTAGTGATCTGATGTTTGATGTGTGTGTTAGGAGGAGTGTGTAATTGCCGTGTGTGGGTGGTTTATTCGGCATGCCAATTTGCGTTGGAGAGTTGATTTTCATGTGTTAGCAGCCAGTAACGACCCTGCTTGGCATTTGGAGCATCTATCCAGTTTGACCGTGCCAACCTCTTGGTAGTGGTAGGGTCATTGTGAGCAGAGGTTCTAATGCGCCCTACGGTGGCGCAGGGCCATTTTAAGCACTTTTGGGGCACTGGGCACGGATATCTTTGGGGCCCCCCTCCACCAAACCAAAGGAATTAAGGGATCAAGAATACTGGTTACGCCCCCCACGCCTACCCATCGCGCGCGAACCTATAGGTTGATTTGCTGTCTTGCAGTATAATAAGCACGTCTACTCCCTTACAGTTCCCTTGCCCTCTTCATTCGTGCTCTAATCAGAATGATAGACAAGTAGCATTTGAAGACCAACATCAGCAGTCTACAAACGAGTTACTTTTCTAGTACATACAGGATACTTTTTATCAATAACATCCAGGAAGGTAGATTTAGTATTAATGCAGGACCATATGTAAAAGGTACATGTAAGCCATAATAGAATGCAAAAGTGCTCATGCATGGATAGAGACCATCAATTGGAAGGAAGGAGAACACTACACATGCCGTAGCATGGATAGTGGAGCCAGATTAGAAGCTACCAGGAAGGTGTGTTTATCCAGACAGACTGAGATTAGCAGTGGGATATGGTTTTCAAATAGTGTTGCCATTAGATATCAAAGGAACAAATGCCTGTAGTGTGTGATATAAATATGCTCACTATTAACACAGTTAAACCATGAGTAAGGCTCTTATGAAGATCATACCATGAGAAGGAAATCATTTGGAAGGGCTGACAATTTTGAAAGGTTTAGGGACTGGCAATATTGAGAGGTTAGGCAATACAAGATTAAATGAGATGCCCAGGATCACACATTGGTTAAGGGGCGAAGGGGTGAAACTGGGATTTGTGCTAACTCTGTAATTTCTGCATTTCAACACTTTCTTTTCCTGTTCTTACCATGAACTCAATATCATTTTTATTTTAAAAAACGGATTTGTTTATAAGAACCAGCATACCAATCTATGAGATTTAACAAATTTAATATGGGTTTGTCTTTTAATTTGTATTTTGTATTGTATTTTAGCTGGTCAGATAGCACAGCAAGTAGAGCTCTTGCTTTGACATCCATGCAGAGCCTGCCAATGCAGGTTTGACTCCCGGCAAGGTCACACTCAGCCTTTTATCCTTCCGAGGTCGATATATGAGCACCACACACCGTGGGTAATAAGCAGCGCTCAGATGCCTGAGGGTTCATAACGCTATATAAATGGTAAATCATCATCATAATTTAAAGCTTTAAATACTTCCAAAACAATGGCTCGTGACATTTTCATTTATAAACGTGCATATAAACCTTTGACTTTTACCAAAAAACAAACAGTTTTTGTGTCAAACAAGCAAACCTTAAAATATGCTTGCCTGAGGCCTGCAACATATGGTCTGCTCTCTTCTGTCTACCAACCCTTCCAACCAAATGGCCTACATAAAAAGAAAGATCAAGTAATGGGCTAAACGATACCAGCAGCACGCAAGAAGGCAAACCTCACAGAAGACAGCACAGTAATGTAAGATATATTAGATGATTTGACCAGGATCACTGTATCATCTGCTGGCAAATCCAGGATACAAGCATGAACGTTGCCGTTCCATAGTCTTGAATTTGAATACTTATTCACCTCATGGACTAACCGTTTTTCCTAGGTTTTACAACATCCCATCTGAACAAACCAATTACCTTCACCATACGGATGATATGTTATTTTATATAGCAACCCTATCTGGTACAGGTACATTGCTGATAATAGCAGATGTTGTTCTGCAAAACCAAGTACATATGCAGGCAGGTTTACAAACTTCAGACATAGGAAAGGCTCAGCCAGCCTTGCTGGAATGTGATATTCTAATCTTGCATATGAACTCCTATCTCTGCAATGGGTGCTTCACACACTGAGCTAATTTCTGAACCATTGTGACACTCAATGTATCAATATGCATTTCACCATTGCCTATTGCACATGATCAACATAATTCTCACAGGAAGGAAAGAATGCTACAGAGTTGTGCCGTAAGGAACACACAGTATGTACCACGGTGAACACAAAAAGCAATACATGATTAAGTGATGAAGGCAGAATGCACTTGCCAAAACAAAAAGGCAAAGGGTTTAGAGACTCAGCAGCTCCCCATAGAATATCCTGACGTGTGCTATTTAACACTTGTTAAAATGTTTAACATGTGTAAATGTACTTTAACACTTACTTCATCAGATCAGCTAGCCTTTTGGGGACCCCTTCAAGGTGGGGGCCCTGGGCAAATGGCCCTTTTGCCGTCCCATACAAACATTTCTGCAGTGGCGGGGATCTCTGGTAGTGGACAGACTTGAGTGCCTGGTCAGTTTACAGCTATCAGTGAACTTCACAAAGGAAGTTGTCTGTGTTGCCACTTAGACTACCCGGGGAAGTTTCTTTACAAACGTCCTCTTTTCTCCTGCTACTATGTTTGGAATCATTTCACACATGATATTGAAGACACATATTAGCAACTCACCATAGGTATAGTCCCTCTCTTTGCCTGCACATGTGGGTCTAGTCAGCGAACTGAAGGACATTTCTTTTCTGGCATGCTTGCTGTATATCGGTTTCATGAGTGTAGGAGACACGTAAAATCTGGGGGGCACAGGGGATACCTTCGAGACTTTGCTACAGACCCAAACCAACCCATATACAAACTGACATAAAGCAAAGCCAGCTGATTGCAGAAGCATTAAAGCTTCTATAAACATATATGTTATTAAAAACACAGAGGCTTATATGTGTGAGAATAGATTGGTGAAGAATGTCACCCTGCTGGTGTCATATAGTACCACAGTGGCATAGTGGGAAGGCTTATATGTGTGAGAATAGATTGGTGAAGAATGTCACCCTGCTGGTGTCATATAGTACCACAGTGGCATAGTGGGAAGGCTTATATGTGTGAGAATAGATTGGTGAAGAATGTCACCCTGCTGGTGTCATATAGTACCACAGTGGCATAGTGGGAAGGCTTATATGTGTGAGAATAGATTGGTGAAGAATGTCACCCTGCTGGTGTCATATAGTACCACAGTGGCATAGTGGGAAGGCTTATATGTGTGAGAATAGATTGGTGAAGAATGTCACCCTGCTGGTGTCATATAGTACCACAGTGGCATAGTGGGAAGGCTTATATGTGTGAGAATAGATTGGTGAAGAATGTCACCCTGCTGGTGTCATATAGTACCACAGTGGCATAGTGGGAAGGCTTATATGTGTGAGAATAGATTGGTGAAGAATGTCACCCTGCTGGTGTCATATAGTACCACAGTGGCATAGTGGGAAGGCTTATATGTGTGAGAATAGATTGGTGAAGAATGTCACCCTGCTGGTGTCATATAGTACCACAGTGGCATAGTGGGAAGGCTTATATGTGTGAGAATAGATTGGTGAAGAATGTCACCCTGCTGGTGTCATATAGTACCACAGTGGCATAGTGGGAAGGCTTATATGTGCGAGAATAGATTGGTGAAGAATGTCACCCTGCTGGTGTCATATAGTACCACAGTGGCATAGTGGGAAGGCTTATATGTGCGAGAATAGATTGGTGAAGAATGTCACCCTGCTGGTGTCATATAGTACCACAGTGGCATAGTGGGAAGGCTTATATGTGTGAGAATAGATTGGTGAAGAATGTCACCCTGCTGGTGTCATATAGTACCACAGTGGCATAGTGGGAAGGCTTATATGTGTGAGAATAGATTGGTGAAGAATGTCACCCTGCTGGTGTCATATAGTACCACAGTGGCATAGTGGGAAGGCTTATATGTGTGAGAATAGATTGGTGAAGAATGTCACCCTGCTGGTGTCATATAGTACCACAGTGGCATAGTGGGAAGGCTTATATGTGTGAGAATAGATTGGTGAAGAATGTCACCCTGCTGGTGTCATATAGTACCACAGTGGCATAGTGGGAAGGCTTATATGTGTGAGAATAGATTGGTGAAGAATGTCACCCTGCTGGTGTCATATAGTACCACAGTGGCATAGTGGGAAGGCTTATATGTGTGAGAATAGATTGGTGAAGAATGTCACCCTGCTGGTGTCATATAGTACCACAGTGGCATAGTGGGAAGGCTTATATGTGTGAGAATAGATTGGTGAAGAATGTCACCCTGCTGGTGTCATATAGTACCACAGTGGCATAGTGGGAAGGCTTATATGTGTGAGAATAGATTGGTGAAGAATGTCACCCTGCTGGTGTCATATAGTACCACAGTGGCATAGTGAGAAGGCTTATATGTGTGAGAATAGATTGGTGAAGAATGTCACCCTGCTGGTGTCATATAGTACCACAGTGGCATAGTGGGAAGGCTTATATGTGTGAGAATAGATTGTTGAAGAATGTCACCCTGCTGTTGTCATATAGTACCACAGTGGCATAGTGGGAAGGCTTATATGTGTGAGAATAGATTGGTGAAGAATGTCACCCTGCTGGTGTCATATAGTACCACAGTGGCATAGTGGGAAGGCTTATATGTGTGAGAATAGATTGGTGAAGAATGTCACCCTGCTGGTGTCATATAGTACCACAGTGGCATAGTGGGAAGGCTTATATGTGCGAGAATAGATTGGTGAAGAATGTCACCCTGCTGGTGTCATATAGTACCACAGTGGCATAGTGGGAAGGCTTATATGTGTGAGAATAGATTGGTGAAGAATGTCACCCTGCTGGTGTCATATAGTACCACAGTGGCATAGTGGGAAGGCTTATATGTGTGAGAATAGATTGGTGAAGAATGTCACCCTGCTGGTGTCATATAGTACCACAGTGGCATAGTGGGAAGGCTTATATGTGTGAGAATAGATTGGTGAAGAATGTCACCCTGCTGTTGTCATATAGTACCACAGTGGCATAGTGGGAAGGCTTATATGTGTGAGAATAGATTGGTGAAGAATGTCACCCTGCTGGTGTCATATAGTACCACAGTGGCATAGTGGGAAGAAGCTCACACAGTGTGATTTCTGTTCCATTGGCACATCACTGCGGGGGGAAGTTCACAGTGCTTGGGCTCCAGGGCAATAACAAGACACTACTGCTGGAAGCTCACTCAAAATGCTGACAATAACACATGATGAGTAAGAGGAGACCAAGACAGACACATCCCCACACCATTCACATGCATACACCATTGGCGCTGTCACACAGCATTCCCAGGTAGTGAGATAGTGGTTTGCAGATAAAGTTATTGATGAAAAACCGCACCTACTGTGAGGTAGGCATGGTTTCCGAAGGCAGACACAGACACAAATGAACAGTTTCAAAAGCCTTTATTTAACTTTAACAGGGGTTGGAGACTTCCTATCTGGCCCTATCTCTGTAATGGGAGTAGTCTCGACCCTCAAGTTAAACTAAAGGGAGTCAAAGTCAGGTTGTCAAAATAATAAAGGCATCCATGTCAAACCAAATCTTGCCCTCACTTAATTCTACAATGATAATGTGTACAGGGTTAGGTCAAAATAAAACACTGAGTCAAATGATATTAGGATGGCAATGGAGTTGAATAACACTCCCTTCCCCAAGCTTTTGTAAGAAAAGGTCATTAGGAGCTAGGGTGGCTAGTTCACACAGTCCAATGAGACACAGTTCTTCCAGGCTTCCCTTGCCTGGCTCAGAATTTACACAGTTCCTCAGCATACAGTTTGCTTAGGTTTCCCTCGCCTGCTTTGGTATCAATTTATAACAGTTCCTCAGGTCTTGTGTGTTAATCCAATCACTTTATTTCATCTTCTTTTTTACTGCATTTGGATTAGTTATCAGTAAATCAAGGGTGGTATCTAGCTCCTTAAGATTGTGCCTACAACACTCTTGCCATTCTCGCAGTGTCTGCGTTTGCCCCCCTGGTTCCATTTCACTCAGTAGTTTGTATGGTACTACAGTTTGTTTGTTTGTTTATCTATTTGGTAATGTGCACCAAACCGTTACGTAGCTGGGTGCAGCAGTTACAAGGATACGTGAAGCTTAGTTGCAGAATACAGATAGGTACATTCATCATAGAAACATATTACATATTTACAATTTGGTTGGGTATGCGCAATACTTGGTTTTAAAATAAAAGTGTAGGAAGAAGTTGAAGCTTGCACTTTCAGTGCACTGCACCGGAGGTTTCCTTAAAGAGCAGGGACATGTGTTTTGGGGTTTTTATTGTGCTTGGGAGGGGGCACAGCAATGGGGTCTATCGGTAGCGGTGCAGGCCAGTAGGGAACATAGTTCCATTACTTCTTTTCCTACACTTCGACCACTGGTAGTAGGTGAAGATCCTGTTGCAAAAGACCCCAGGCTGATGTAGGGGTGGTAAGAGTAAAGTCAATTGTGCCTGTAGACTCTTTACACAGTCATGACTCATACAACCCCCCCTAGAAAAGCAAACATTGTAGCACTTCATGTATTCCACTTTTTCAGCTAGGAGGGAACCATGGCTTACAAGTGACAGTGCCTTCAGCAGAGATCAAGGTTAGGCACAGTTCAGTCTGTCATGCCCACTACACACATGATCATCATTACTATGGAGCAAGCACTATTAAACCATGTATTAGAGGCTTTTCATGTAGGACACACTTCTCAGAATACCAATTTTGGTAACAATAGAAACTTAGATTCCTTCCGGTAGAGTGATACGCCCAGGTCAGCACCACTGCATGCACGTCACAACGATATAAAGAATTATACTTGCAAACTCAGTGTGCGTCCCCCAAAACCACTGCAAAAAGACTGCACCAAAACATAGCTTCCATGAAGGCCCACCAAGCAAGATGGGGGAGACAGCGTAAATGATCCACGTGTGCAAGGGCGGATATATGAGTCCCCAATGCAGGACTTTGACAGATCCTAAAAAAGGGAGACCCCCCCCACCTATAAAGGTAGTCCAGTCTTCCAGGTAGCTGAGAATCCAATGGGAAATGGTTTAGTTCAAGGCACCTTCTCACCTTTGGGATGCTGCACTCAGGCCTCGAGATATTTGTCCTGGGGCATGCAAACACTAGCTCATACCAGGAGAAGGCACCAAGGAAGTAAACTATCCTTGCAGGGTGACATCTAAAGGGTTCCAGAGGTCGGCGACCCTTAGGCAGAGGTAAACACGCTCTATATCAAATAAGAGTTAGTCGTACATCTACATCTTTTGTAAACAAAAAATAAAGTGTATGGTCGATTACTTTTTGAGTTCTTATTGTTTACTGCATATTTTGTATAATACGCGGGTTTCGGTTTGTGTGCACAAACTAAAAGTAAAAGGGTGGGGAATTCTGAAAACTATGTAAGGCAGTCTATGTAATCAGGGGGGGTTTCGATGCAGGAAGTGGCACACAGCGCGAGGTCCTTCGAACGCCGTTTTAGGAGAAGAACAAGGCCTGCCAAACAAGAGCCAGATCACAGGTTGTCATATTAATGGAGCACTGTGCATAGTGCTAATGTACATCAGCATCACTCCGCAAAGGAGAAAGCGTTGGGTCTGAAGGCTCTGTGGAGGCTGCAGGTGTGCCCCCGGTGTTCAAAGGACATCTGAGACACCTCGGTGACAGTCGCGCCGCACGGAAGTCCCTTCCTGGCTCCCTCATCTCAGGCGCACAGACCAATTAAATGGGCGCCATCTTCCGTGAGGTAGCTCTTCATCTAGTTTATTATTTGCTACCAGTGCGCCCACTCGCTCCTCGGCTCTCTGATCGGGCAGAGGTCAGGCTGGCATCTACAGACACACGCAGAGTTGTGTCTACACGGCGACAATAGAAAGGTCGCGCTTTCTAGCTCTCCGCCCACACGTCAATACTGAGCCGGGCTCGGGCAGCCCTCCCGCCGAGAGAGAAAGGCTTGAGCTGGGTCTGCTCACAAATACAGCGCGGTCGCGGCAGCAGCTCCTGGCCTATGCTGACTTGTCTTTTGTGCTTGAGTAACATCATCAGAAAAAAAAGTTTCTAACAAAAAGATACTAACTAGGATTTCAAAGCGACGTTTAGAAGTGGGCACACTCGAAAGACAAGTGTGCTCTTCCCGCCTGCCATAGAAACTGACGCTCCAGGTGACAATTACAGCCGTGGCTGGACTTGGAGCCAAAAGTGGCCCTTGAAATGTTTTTCAAAGCGGTCTAATGCCAGTGTGAGCGAATGTAATGACAAAGCACAAGGCCACAGGGCGTGGGTGTTCTCTGCCCAAGAAAATAAGGACAACATTGGTGCACATGTCCCAATATATGTTCCTATATAAATATTGAAAGAATAGTTATACATAGCAAATTATCGACATATAAGATTAGTCAATTGTGAGTAACAGTACACTGGAAGCTTATTTCAGAGTATTTACTTGAAATTGATGTGGGGGAGGGGTTTGGGTGGGAGAGGGGGGTACGATGAGCAGAAAAAGAGGTCGATGTCGCAGAGGCCCACAGGATAACACTGGCCTGTAGCATGCTACAACTATGCAACAAAAGCTTTGGCGAGCTGCAGGTTAGTTACACCCAACAGAAATGGCAGGTGAGGGGTCCATCAGTCAGAGGGAGCGTCTGACTGAAAACTGGCAGGAGGAAAACGATAGACATAGCAACAAAAACATAATGCCAAATGAGACCCTTTAATGGTGGGATATTAGAATTATCATCATTATCCAACGCACATTAACAGCAAACATGTTTTCTCATTAGTGTATAGATGTGGCCGGGGCTCTCTAGCAGTCACCCCAATTATCAGCAGAGGACACTTGGGCCCATCACAGACTCCCCACCACAAGAACGGAAGACTCCGCCATGGGGCAAAGTTACTGGGCCTCATTACGACCCAGGCGGTAAGGGGTTTACGCCAGCGTAAACATCGCCGACCCTTACCGCCTGAGTACGAGATCCCTTAGCGCCATGGCGGATCTAACACCTGCTTTTAGCAGGTGTAAAAATCCATGGCGCTAAGGGACCTTGATGTTAATTACGCCACCGTAATTTACGGTGGCGTAATTAACGCCTTCCCCACTCCCATTATGCCCTATGGGGCAAAAATGGGAATGGGGAAGGGTAAATGGGGATTGGGGACTTACCGCCCCGCCAAGGTCGAAATGGGGCGGTAAGTCCGCCAACCCCCATGGCGGAGTTGGCAACTTAGCGCCATGGTCCATGGTGCCAATAGCGCCATGGACCTCCGCCAAGGTCGTAATGAGGCCCACTGTCTTTTATAAGCAAACAAAATGACAGGGTTCACACCAGAAAATCAAGTATCCTCCGGAGCTATTAGCTTCTAAGCATGTGTCATCTCGTTTTATCTGGTGTGACATCCCAAATCCAGGTTCCATCCCAGAAACCTATCAAACATTCACATTGGTCAGTTTGGGTGAGCTAGATATAGGAGCTATAGGGGTTAGTTCTACCATGGAATAGCTGTATCTGGTGGCTCCCCCTGGGACCACCACTACTGGTGGTAGTCTACAACGTTGCAGGGTCACAAAGAGACCACTGGCCCTTGCAACAAGCTATATCCCAACGTGAAAGGTAACTCTGGATTGGGCAGAATGTGTCCTCCCAGCCCAGGGACTCTGGATAGTGACCAGACTGAGTGTACGGTGAAAAACCAGAGACAGTGTCACTGCCTAGACCCAGGGATCCCTTGCTTAGGTGGCCAGGGCACTGCCATCGCCTTTGGATCCAGGCCCTGGGAGTGGACAAGCGCGAGAGGATCACCTGGGTGACGGGTCCTTGGGGAGTGCGAGAGGAAAACCCAATGGCAACTCTCTCCAAGTGTCAATAAGGGGTATATGGTTCATTGAATGGAGGATGGTATGTGCTGCTTTTGTGGCCTGTCGGGGGGTCCTAGTCATCCTGTCAGTCAGCGGATTCAGTATCGTATTAAAGACGCCCACCCCAGAGTATGTTGGTATCGTCCATTAGGGAAAGTAGTAGCTCGACTATCTTTAGGTAAAAGTCGGGGTCGTCAATGTTCGGCCCATAAGTATTGACTAGGGTGGTGCGGTGTCCCCTCAGGATCCCCCAAACTATACCATATCTGCCCAGAAAGTCAATTAGTGATTTAGTTATCTGGAATGCTAGTGAATGGTGTATCACAGTGATGACTTCACTAGCATGAGACGAATAGTCTGTACCAAGTAGTTGCGGGCCCCAGCAGCCTGCAAATGAGTTCAACGCTTTGGCCGTGGCATGGGGTTCTTGCAACATTGAGATTTGCACGTCATGTCTCTTGACATATGCTAATATTTTCCTTTCCTTGGTGGGATTGCTCAGGCCTCTGATATTCCAAGTAGGTAATCTGATCGGGCCGTCCCTTTTTTTAGTAACCCATTCTGAAGCAGTGGGAGGCAACGTGCACATCCAACCATGAACATTAGAGCAGTGGATTGGCCTGCTCCATACTACAAGACAATTTCGGGCATAGAGTACCCCACAGTCATATGCCTTGTAACAGTTCTGGCAAAGTGGGTCAAAGGATGATCACTGTAGCAGCAACCACATCAGTCGTTGCCAGGCGGGGGCGGAATGTTCTGCTCAATGTAGTTTGCAACATCCTCCGGGGTCTCAAAGAAGTGAGCCCTGCCTGCATGTTGAATTCTGAGCCTGGCTGGGAACATCATGGAGTACACAATCTTTTGTTGCATTAGGGCGCATTTCACCTGGTCAGAATTGCATCTGGCGGTCTGTACTCCGGGGCTGAAGTCTGGGCATAGATGAATCCTCACTGAGATGTACTGTAGGGTGCACTTTTTGCGTGCCAATCGTAGAATCTGATCTCATTCCCGGTACTTGAGCAACCGGGCAATGATTGTGTGCGGAGGGGCACTCGGTTTGGGTGGCAGAGCCAAGGATCTGTGTGCTCACTCAACCAGAAACTGGGCAGAGAATTGCGCTTCCGTGAACATATCGCGCAAGGCTTCTTCCATAAAGGTTTCCATGGAGAGATTAAGGATCTTTTCTGCCATGCCTACTATGTTATTGTACGATGTTGTTACGGCGAGATCGTGACTGCAGATCTTCACACTTCATCTTAACTGCCTTCAGGTCCTTCTTGATACTCTCAATATCTTTACTGTGAGCCGTAACTGTATCTTCGAGGATCCCCCTTTGGGTTTCGGCTATCATGATCCGGGTACTTTCTTTCTGTTGATCCGTCCGCAGTGAGGAAATGCTGGTGCTAATGTCGTCTAGTTTAGTGTTCACTGCAGCAAATCCTGCCTGCATCACCACCATGTATGGATCCATGTCGGTGCCAGTGGGAGGTGTCACACTCGGTGAGGGGGGGAGCTGTGAGCAGGATGGGTCCTCCTCAGGTCGGGTCATGTTAGCAAAGGCGTCCATGGAGCCTTTCTTCCAACTTTTGGAATCCCCTCGGGTCATATTGCAATGGTAAGTGCCGGTTTGTGAGGGTCTGTTTTTTTGTTTGTTGTCCTCTTCACCTTTGAAATTTCTGTAGCTTATTGGGGCTCAGTCTATGGTCTTTGAGCAGGTCCAGGCACGCAGGACTTCCAGTCAGTGCCTCTTGGGATAGCCGGTATAAGTGGCTCAGAGTGGGGAGGTGCCCACATCTTTGTAGTGCGGCCCAGCCAGGTATATTTGCGGGAGATCCTGAGTATCTCGCCCACGTCCGTCCAATGCAGCTGCAGGCAGGATGTGGGGGAGGATCAGGCCATCTCTGCCCCTAGCGTGGTGCTAATCACAGTATTAAGGGTTGGTGCACAGGCTGCAGAGTTGCTTCATGTCCCTCAAATATGTGGCCGTGGGTTGACAACGCACCTCACTGTCTCGCGGGCCCGGGGTTTAACAGTACACGTATGGTACGTTGTACTGCCAGTGCACATGCAGCCAAGCCACACGTCACACCATGGGCTCCTCAGAAGGCCGGACGTCTATCTGCAGTCTTCAGCCAAGAGGCACAGGGCAAATACGCATTAATTCAGTTGTCACTGGGGGGGTGGGAGGGGAGCACGTACCCTCGTGGGCACCTGCAGTCTGAAGCAGTCGCCGCTGTGCACCCCCAATCCATCGGAGGTGGAGCTTGAAGGCCGGACAAGGAATCCTGTTCTGTGGGCGTTTCAGCGATCCAGGGAAAGAGTCACGCTTCCGATAGAGAGGTTCCAGTAGGGCTGTAGTGTGTCTCCCTGAACTGCTGCCAGATGGGCTCTGATGAAGCTGCCACATGCGACATCGCAACCAGTCATTGCGAATTAGACTAGCAGGTCCTCAACCTCACTACCTCTGCAGCTCTCCGGAGGGATGCAGGTGCTACAGAACAGCATATTATGGAACGGAGATGTTCAGCCATAGAGTGCTGCTTATATTTATCGATTTATCGATTTCGGGTCCTCTAGTCACAGGATCTGATAATAAGGTTTTTGCAGTAGTGCGGAGCTCACCAGTAATGCGGCCATCTTAGTTAGCGCACAACAGCGCCCCCCAGTTATGTCATTTGACGGTACAGGGGGAATGGTACTCCTCGATGCTCGCTCTGTACCAGGTCAGCGGTATACCACTTACCCAAGAGAAAATCTTTCGAGAACATTTTGAGAGATTGGGGATACACACACTGGGCGATCTTGTTCATGACTGGAGCTTCATTGTGTGGGAAGTCCTGAAGGAAAGAAGGGAATGGACAGCAGTCACTATGCTGCTGTACTTCTGACTGAGTGAGGTACTTAAGACCAAATGATACGATATGATAGTTTATTTATATAGCACCTATACACTATGTGTTTCAAAGTGCTTCACGGCAAGGGAGGGGACAAGGGAAAATACAATTACATTCTTACAGGTCATTAACAACAAGAATGTGAAATTAACTATCGTACTCGGCCTGACGACATTTTAGATAGTGCAAGAGCTAAAACACAAACAGGAAGGAAATGGGAAACAGACAGGCGACTACCATACTAGGTCTGATGAAATTTCTGGTAGAGCCGGAGATTAAAAAGAGGTGAGGGATGGGGGAAGGAGAAAGGAGGGAGAGGAACAAAACAAGCAACTATCGTACTAGGCCTCACAACATTTCAGATAGTGCTGGTGGGAGAACAACTAAAGGGAGGGGGAAGGAGACACACATTTATTGAAAGCTTGTTTAATGCAAACTTCCCGCACGCACCTTCACCCCCCCCTAATACTCCAATATTGCATAGCTCCTCCAACCACCAAGAAGGTAGTATCATCTATATATAAACTTATCAGATCACAGAAAGTAACCCATATATATAATAACAAGGTCAAATGGGAATTGGTACTGGGGAGTGAATTGTCAGAAGAACAATGAAGGATGATCTGCATACAAACAAGCAAACTATCCCTGAACAATCGTCACTGATTGATACATTTGAAATGTTTACACCAGATGTACTATTCCCAAGCCCACCTGCATAGGTTTTACTCAGATAGACCCCTCCAATGTATTAGATGTGGATATGACACGGCTGATTTTTTTCATGTCTCCTAGAGCTGCCCACAGATACATCCTTTTTTGGATAATACAGAGATGGCTATGTCCCAGATGCTTGGTACTCAAAAGAAATACCCTCCAGAAGTATGGTTGTTGGCCCTGACTGAAGAGGGATGTAAGGCTGAAATGAAATTGGTGGGGCTGACATCAGTGGTTGCAAGATCCTTAATAGCCAGGGCATGGGGGAAACAAAGGGCTCCTTGTTTTCAGGAGTGGTTAAACAGCATAAACATGTGTGAAAGGAGGGAAACTCAATATGCTACGACCCTCCCAGAGTGTAGCAGACCACTGGACTACCGGAACCCTTTTAGAACTTGTATGACCAGAGATGTAGAGGGCCTGATCTGACCCCCTTCCTACACAGTTGTTTGCAGGGTTGGTCTGTCCCTCAATGCCTGTATGGAATAGTAGGGGTGGGAGGTTGCCTATCGATCTTGCCTTATCACAGGTTCCCTTGTGATATGCTTTTATGAAGAGAGAAAACATGGCAGACAGGGCCCCGCGATGACAAAGCTTCTCCTGGGTTTGAATGGGCTGCGGGTGAGAGCGGTAGTGGGAACCTGCCTGATTACCCACAAAGGAAACGGTCTGCAATGAGAATGGGGTTGCTCTCACACTGCGCACACAAACCAATTCTCAAGCAAATTTGCAAATGTTAACGGTTTTAATCAGCACTGTTGAAGCCTGACACGTGTTTCGAGCATCCCGCTCTTCCACTGAGGCTTAGTCGTTGCTTGTCGTTAAGCTGGATTCCAAAAATTAATGTGACTGGATTCAAAGGATGAAATATAGTCGTGTGCTCCACATTGGCGTGCTGTTGCTGGACCAATTTGTTGTGTAAATTATTATTTGGACAGCGTGTATGCTGCCGTATGTGGAACAGGAGCCGGCAACAGCACGCCAATGTGGAGCCCACGACTATATTTCATCCTTAACATTTGCAAATTTGCTTGAGAATTGGTTTGTGTGCGCAGTGTCAGAGCAACCCCATTCTCATTGTAGACTGCTTTTAGGAAGGTCATGAGGTGTAGAGCATAGTATAACGTCACCTCAAACGCTTGTGGTGTATTTTTTATGTATAATCTTTCGCATCGTACTCTATACATTTATTGCTTATGCATGACTTGTAGTCTCTCGACATGTTTGAGTGTGTGTGGGTGAGGGGTGGTGATTTCAGGATAGTTTGTATTCCTGAAAGTTAAATTTAAAATTAGAATAAAGAATAAAGAATTATTTCTTTTAAAAACACTACCGGGTCACTAGCCACGGTCTTCAGCTGTGTCCACTGTACATGTTCACCCAATCTGTTTCTTTTGGACCCACCAGTGGGCCACGTCCTTCGGCTATGGCCACACCGCTAGGTTTCTTTTGGGCTCACCAGCCATGGCCTTCGGCTGTGTCCACTTGTCATAATGCACCATCCGCTTCCTTAAAGTAACCCAGTTGCCATACCCTTCAGCCACACCCATTACCTCCCCACCTCACCAACATTTTTGCCTGCCATAACTGCGGTTATATTAGCAATGTACTAGAAATAACCCTGGTTATCCGTAAATGCCCGCAAATAACTGCAGTTATCAGTAAAAAGCATGCAAAATCCAAACCTCTTCCCTGCCCTCCCTGGCATTCACCAAGTGTCTCCTTCTTTTGCCATGCTCCCCCCTCCTCTCAAATCCTTTCCCCTCCCTAGCTCTAACCCATTCCCCCCGGTTGTACCCATTATAACCGTGGCTATCTCTCACATTGTACCCAAAAATAAATGGGGGCTTTTACATTTCTGAAAAGCCTCTCTGCAGCAAAGCACCATGGGAGATATAGCTATCATTTTAGGAAAAGGCTCATTGGAACTATGGACGCGGCCGGTGGTTGGCTGGAAGGAAGTGTGGTGTGCGTCAACATTTTTGGGAAACGCCGCCATGGTGTATCGGAGGACATTGCAGCGCCGAAAGGGACTGAGAAATATAATGTAAGGCATGTGTTGGTGGGAAGAAGGGATGGAAAGGGTGGGGGAGAGAGAAGTGGTTCATCTGAGATGTGTGATTATTAGGTGGACGAAGACGGTGATGTGCCTGAAGTATCCGTGCGTACTGCGCCAATTGGCCGGTCCCTGCACAGGTGATTACCATGTGTGCTCAATGCAGGCAGCCTTCGTTATGGCACGATAGCTCGTGCCGTGACTTCTTCCCGTGGTGACTGGTGGCAGGTGGCAGCTGATTTGCAGAAGGGGTGTCCACTGGACAACATATATTACGCAATGTGGTGTTGGGAAGAAGGGATGGAAAGGGTGGGGGAGTGAGAAGTGATTCGTCTGAGATATGTCAGTAGGTGGACGAAGACGTTGTTGTGCTTGCAGTATTCGTCTGTGCAGGCCCAATCCATGGGTCTCTGCACAGGCCACTACCATGTGTGCTGAATGCAGGCAAGCTTTGGTACGGCAGGACAGCTGGTGCGGAGACCTCTTTCTGTGGTGACTGGTGGGAGCTCAATTGCAGAAGGGAGTGCATTGCACATGACATGCACATTGTAAGATACTGTGTACTCCGGTGTGTTACATGTAGTAAGGCCTTAGCTCATTTAATGTACGGATGGAGGCTTTGCACCGACCACTATGTGTCGTGGTTGGAATTAGGTTTGGCATTGCATATATTGTTGATCCCATGGATGTGGTGCTTGTTAGCACATCCTACAGTGTTCCCACCATGGCTCCAGCTAATGGAGTGAATAGTTCTGCAGTGTGTGCACTGAGTGCAGTGTTGGAATACTGTCAGTGTAGAAGAGGGTAGGGTTGAAGTGCGTCTTCTATGTGCATGGATACTGCAGTGTGTGAAGTGGGTGCACTATTTAAATAGTGTGTCCATGGAAGTGGATAGGGGGGAACTGCATATTTCATATAGTATTGCGTAGTGTCCATTGCGCGCAGTGGTGACTACTGTAATGCAATATGAGTTATTGCTTTTGTCCACTGCATAGTGTACGCTATGTGGTGGTGGGAAGACGGCATAGAAAGGGTGGGGGGAGTGACAAGTGGTTCATCTGAGATACGTCAATAGGTGGACAAAGACGTTGATGTGCCTGCAGTATCTGTGCGTACACTGGCCACAACCACCACACCATAACTTGTCCTTAACTTCCCAATTCAAACGTCATCTGCAGACATAAAAATATACCTATGCCAATATCCCCACATCATCTAGATTTCACTCCCCTACTCTAACAAGCCCTCTTGTAGTCACCAAATAACTCCAAACGTATTTCTCGAACTGCCCACCGAAGACTTACTATTACAATGCTTGTGGCCAGATTCTTGGTTGCATGGCTGTATTATGCTGTGGTGGTTGTGCCAGTGCCTAGTTTCTTGGGTGCATGGCCTATTTTTCATTGATTCAAACATCTCTGTATCATCTACATTCCACTCCCCTGCCCTAACAAAGCCCGATTGCAGTCACCAAATAAGCTGCCCGCCCAAGACCCTGTCCACAGACTACCGCAGTGTCCGCGGGCTGCCATGCCCCATACGCTCTTCTTCCACCTGAACAAACAATCCCATATCATCCTTTTCAACTCCCCCACTCTTCCCAGCCCTTCTTTCCAATACCAAATGACCCAAAATATATTGCTCAGCCTTGTTCCCCACTGCCCTGCCCGCGGATAGTCGCAGCTATCCGCGGAAAGAACATGGCGGGCATTTTGGAAAAATATGACGCACTTCATGCTTTTCACCAACCAATCAAAGGGCGCATTGGGGGCCCGCAGACATCACGCCGCCCCCAAGACCACTCGGAAGCCTGTCTGCGGAGTGAACAGGGAAGTGAGTCCGCAGACTGAACCCAGATATCACTAATTATTTGTGACCTGCTTTTAGCCCATTTTAAATAAAACTACTGCATGGATTTACACCAAATGTACAAATGCACGGTTTTTGGCCCATGTCACCACTCCTGCCAAAAATTTGGTGAAAATCCGTTCTGCGGATTAGGCTGTAGGCGTGAGCAAATTTATTTTTCCATTGCGTCTATGGAAAAAAAAAGATTTGGACCCCCCTATAACTTTGCCACCCTTGATGAAACCTCACCAAACTAGCCAAAATAATTCAGACAGGGCCATATACTTTTTTTGCAAAGTTTGGTAATGATTCGTCCAGGGGGAGAAAAGTTATAAGCTGCCCAAAACGTGCTCTTCCTATGAGTTGAGCAACTTAACCATAAATACAGGGCCGCTACCACAGGCCCTGTAATATGCCCTCCTAGACAAAGACAATTTCCTGGAGGAAGAAAATGTGCATTTGAGCTAATTTGCATACCCACAATGCCTTGCTGTTGTGGCTCAGAGCTGTAAGTGAACTCCCAGCTATGGCTACTAGATGGCATTGTGTAATGTGTGACTTGGCTCAAATGGGCTTTCCTACTTTCACATGTCAGGTGAAGGTGTTTCCAAACATTTCTAAACCCACCATAACTTTCTTGATGTTGTGAAAACATGGCCAAATGCTTAAACCCCAAGGCTGCCAGAACTATACTGCACTGATGATCCCTAAAAGGGGAATGCCAGGTATGTAGTTGTCATAGCAGCCTTGCAAATGTCTGTCTTGGGTTGATTAAGCTATGTATAAAGTAGCACTGCCCTTAGATAAAGACAGTTTCCTGGAGAAAAGGGTTTGCATTTGAGCTAATTTGCATACCCTCAATGCCTTGCTGTTGTGGCTCAGGACAGGAGGTGAACTCCCAGTGAAGGCGTTGTGGAATGTGTAACTTAGCTCAAATAGACTTCCCTACTTTCACAATACAGGTGAAAGGTTTTTTTCAAACCTTTTTAAACCCACCGTAACTTTCTTGGTGCTGTAAAAACATGGCCAAATGATCCAACCACAAGCTGTCAGGACTATACTGCACTGATGATCACTAATAAGGGTGAAACAGGTATGTAGTTATCCTGGCACCCTTGCAAATATCTGTCTTGGGTTGATTAAACTATGTATAAAGTAGTTCTGCCCTCTTAGACAAAGACGATTTCCTGGAGAAAAAGGTTTGCATTTGAGAAAATTTGCATACCCACAATGCCTTGCTGTTATGGCTCAGAACTGGAGGTGAACGTCCAGCAATGGCTACTAGGTGGCATTGTGGAATGTGTGACTTGATTCAAATGCACTTGAAGAGGGAGGGGGAAGCCTGCCCCCGGCTCTCCCTCCTATGAAATCAATGACGCGGAAGAATGCCAGGAAACACTGCAATCACCCATTCTATTTTGGACGAATTCCCAACGGACCAATGGTTTTCAAGTATGTTGAAAGATACCCCCTCAGCCAGCCATACGTCCTCAACAAGCCCTACAGACCAGGTGCGGTATGAATTTACCTTAGCGTTCATCAGGAGTCACAGGCTATAATCAAAGACACCTCAATTGACAGTCTTGATTAGAGCACCAAGAAGCCATGTTGCTGATGGTAAAAATAATTCAACATTTTGGCATTTGAAATAATGTAATTCGAAATACTATAAACCACCTTCTGCGTACCGCCGCTGGTTCACCTCGTCTGCCAATCCTGAGCTTCCAATACTAGCTCCTCACCGTCTCAAGCTCTCCATGTCCTATGTGCAAACCTAAGGGAGACGTTACCAAGCTAACAGAATATAGGAAAATCAAACACGATGTGCACATTGCAATGGCGTGTTACTCCCAAACCACACAAACCCCCAAAATGCAGTGGTTTGACCCGTTAAAGGTGTACCCCATTACACCATTTAAGGGGAGTGGGGGTTGCTGCGGTGTCCCCCACTGCCCTTAAATGGTATAATGGGTCAACGGGTTGCGGGGCTGTCCCCTGCATCCTTTATATGGATTGCGGCAGCAAAACCAGCCTTTTTGCCATGATATTGTGTGTCCACGGCCATTTTTGCAGCGATTTTAACACATGGGACCCAGTATCCTCTTGTGATGGAACTGCACCACCTGTTCACCAGAACCTTTTACCCCCGGACCGAATGTGCCCTAAACATGTAAATGGGGCTTCTACCTCTGCTCCCATTCCTATTCACTTTGACAATGCTAGACAATACTTTGGCAATACTAGACGATACTAGACAATACTCCACAATACACAGTACCCTCCCTCACATCCACAGTTGTCGTTAGACTGGGTCAATACCTACACTCTGTTGTTTACTGGCGCTGCTCGGCTGCCGGCTCCTCCTCAAGGTGCTCACCTCCCCGTCTTGGTCTGCCTAGACAACTCACTGACTTCGGGCAGGATGATTCACAAGGGGCACCTGACGGCCTTTACACGTGCATGCATTTTCCCATTCTTCTTTAAATATGCGAGGGTCCTGCAGCCTCTCAGGTTCAGCAGCGAAGGACATGACCTGGTCCCGGGCTGGCGTGGCAAACCATCATGTCTGCTACCAACTTTTTGGGAAGAACTCCCAGGTATACCACAGGGACACTGGAAGTCCTCAGACTCTAAGAAGCCCCAACACCCTCCCCAGCATAAACAAGGACTCAGTCAATGGCACGTTCAAACTACGGTTTATAACAGACAAAACCAACAGGGATCAGCACAGGAACAGGAGAAATCCATGCACGTCTCCTTCGTACTCGGCTCGCCGGACGGTTTTACTCTAGGGTGGTGTCCGCGCCACGTCACACCGTGGGCCTCTCTCCATGAAAGCTATCAGCCCTTCTAATTGGGTATTGAGTAGTCTACTACTTATAGTGGACACTTTACATGTTATTCTACTGGCCCTCACATGTCAAGTGGCTGGCCTGGACCATCCCCGTGTCACTATCTATAACAATGTAGCAGTGTGGGGGTCTCACCACTGGTTCTCGTCCGTTGCTACCCACCCCTAGGATACTGAACTGTGGTTGGCTAGAGCTGACATCCCCAGGCATGGGATGTGCAAAGATTCTCAGCTCTCTGTGTACCTTTTCAAGAAATAAGGATGACTGTGTGTCTGCATTGTAATTTGTGTGCACCACCTTAGTCTATGAGAGTGCTCCTTTGCTTGCTGCAACACTTGTCTCATATTGTTGCACATTTGTTGCAGTCTTCTGTCTGGTAGCCTGAGATCGTCTCTCTTTTCCAGCGCTGGTCACTGTCCATTGTCTGTTTCGGTCGGATCACGTGTTGAAAGACCACGAATTTTAGCTGTGATGCTCTGAATTATGAGGAATTATTTGTATTTACTGCAGCTGGTGCCTTTGTCGTCTAGGGAATGGAATGTCATCTGTATCTTATGGCCTTGGCTGCAGGTCCTGCCTCACACCTCTTGCTCTCTGTCCACCTTGATCTGAGAGGTCTGTAACCTGCTGTAATTTTCCTAAACTATTACAGCATGGTTCCTAGAATATCAATGCTAAACTACATTCTCCATAGGTTAGTCACACTTGGCTCAGTCAGGTCCCCTAGGTGCTCTTGCAGTTCCATAGGGTTAGTCGCATGTAAGCATCTGCAAGCTTTGCTCAGGATCTCTTGCTTCTTGTGGTTGCTCCGTGGCTGCATTTGGCTAGTGACAAAAATAATTAAAAGAAATGACAGTATGTATATGTGGCTGTCCCTTTAACTATAGCACTGTCCACTCGTGTTCTTCATGTAATGAAGTGCGTGTTTGTACCCAAAGTGTGGATGGCACATGTGGTTCATGTCTAATGGGTGGGTTTATAGTGAGTATTTCGAATTACATTATTTCGAATGCCAAAATGTAGAAAAAATGTTACCGAAAAAAAAAAATTTGAATGTCATTTTTTTGTTTGAAATGGGGGGTTCCCCCCCAAGCCCCTTTTAAAATTATTTTTAACCCTTTTTTTACTCATGAAACAACAAAAAAACATGTAAATTAAAAAATAATACATTCGAAATTTATTTTTTTAGGTAAAATGTTTTAGACATTTTTGTCATTCGAAAAAAAAATTTCCACATATTAACTGGATACCGCAGAAGGTACATGTGCAAGATTGTGGGTGTGCCTGAGGAGGCAAAGAGTATGATGGAGGGGTGGTAGGCAGAGCACGTCTCTTAAGTTGTGGAGCAAAAGAGGCTCGCAGAAATGGAATGGTATTATTATTGTTTTGTGCATTTCTCCCAAAACAGAGGACTATCGAAACCCTCGACTTTAGGTCAGGTAAAGGTACTAAGATGTATCAGGGCAAATGCCGGGGGGATACACCCCTTCAACACCTGTATAAGACACTCCCACCTTACTGGCAGAAGATCTGTAAATATAGCATAGAATGGTCCAAGGGTACCAAGGGGAAATTGACTAAACCATGGCCACTTTGCAGAAGGTTTTCCAAAGACGTGCAGCAATCACTATTGACACACATACAAGGTACCTACATGGGGAAGAAACTGACCAAGCGCATGGCTTTATTTGAGTTATGGCACATGTTCCGGGAGGGCGAGGGGGATTCCTACGAGGCGTCAGAGGATACTAAGCCAGCAGGAGGTGAAGGACCCAGGGACACATTCCTCCACGACGTCCCCTGCCCCCGCCCCTGCCCCTCCGAGTGTAGCATCCGATGATACAGATGATGAACAGGGAATGTATCCAATGAGGGAATTAAGGGCTACAGAGGGGTATTCTAATCCGATTTATAAACCGTGACCATATATGAAAGAGGAGAAGCCGAAAGGTGCAGGGCAGCCAGCTAGTGACCCAGAGGCGAGCAGTGAGGCGCAGCAGGGTGCAAAGTAGGGGCTCGAGGGCATAGCCACGAACAAATGAATAGCAGCACAGGTAGTCTTGAAGCTTCAAGGGAAGACAAATGGAGAGGCAGAAGAGGCAACCGAGGCAATGGAAGGCCTGAAGAGAAGCAGCGACACAACAGATTGGGCAGAAATAACGGACGAGGAGGATAGGAGGGAGAAGGATAAGGAGGTGAGATTAGGGCGCGAAGACAGGGAGAGAAGGAGAGAAGAGGAGTTGGAAAGGAAGAATAGGGAATGAAGAGGGGAGGAAGAGAAGGAACAAATGGAGAGGGCGCAGGAAGAAAGGATCGAGCGAGATCTCAATGAATGGAAGAAAGCGGAAAGAAAGATGAGGGAGAAAAGGGAAAGGGAACTGGAGAAGGCGAGATAGCTGAGCAAGAAAAATGCAAGTTAGCAGAGAGGGAACAGAGGAAGTTACAGTTGGACAGACTGGCAAGGGAATGAGCGCACAGGGAGGAGAACGAGCGAGCAATAAGGCTGGTAAAGACACAAGTAGCACTAGATAGGGGAAAAGATAGATTTGAGGAGGACAGACAGACAGAGCCAGACAGCACAAACTCTCGGGGCAGGAGCACAACAGAAAGAGGAGGAGCAAGACTAGGGACCTGGTCGGAGTGAGTAGCTATGACTTGAGAGACATCAATCTCAGCATGAAGCCCAACACAGGCTTGACATCGAGGTGATTGAGTTTTGCAGACAGGGTCTGGAAATGAGGACGAATACAGTGGGGACTAGAAGGGGGGGGCAATTTCAATCAGAGTCAGTGGGGGCAGGAGCAGACAAACGGGTGTCATGGGAGTATAGAACGCATACACAGGGAGAAGGGAGGCAGCTCGGATGAGCAGATACAGCAGGCGGATTACTTGTGCACCTCACACAGCACCTATATCAACAGACTTAGGGATCTCCCAGGACGAAGTAGAGGGGAGACAGCCATAACTTGTTCAAGGGGACGAATGACTAGAGCTCATGACCACAACAGGAGAGTGACCATATTGGAACCAGTAGAGGTATGCGCAGGCATTGAGAGTGAAACGTGGGATCGAGAAGTTAGACTGACTAGAACGACACATGAAGAGGAGATTGCATACACACAGATGTCCTTATTGGGGGAGGAGGGGGTGCAATCTCAGTATGTTCCATGGAAACACAGAGACGAGGAGAATTTGAAGTGTAGGTTACCATCGTTGAGTGCGAGAGCTGGGAAATGGATTTATGAGATGGAGAAAATGACAGCAGGCCATAGACTAACAGTAGACATAAAGGGACCGCTAGTATCGATTTTGGGAGATGCAGCTGATGACGTATGGAAGAGGGCATATCAAAATGTGCAATGGAGGGGGCAGCGATAACCAGAACCGCACCACAGGTACAGCAGACACAACAGATTGCACCGCCCGTGGGAGGAAGGTTTATGGGGCATGGTGGACAACAGCATGGGTTCTGAGGAAGGGAGGCCTACAGAGGGGGTGTGGCTTTGGGCCACAGATGCATTACAATACAGGGGTTTCCAGGACGGTTTTGGGGATATGGGCAACAGATGCAGCAGAACCCAGGGGATTTCCTGGGGGGGTCTCCAAGGGCAAGGGGTGGAGCCACCACAGTATTGGACCTGTGGGCAAATGGGACACATTTCAGGAGTATGTTGGTTCAGATGGATGCAACAGAATTGGGAAGGACCAACAACAGCAAGGACAGATACAGGGCACGTATCAACAAATGCCACAAGCATAGACGCAAGCATCCCACACACAAGGGCAGGTACCACAATTGCCAGCAACGGTACCACAGTATCTACAAGCACCAAAAATTCGAGGGAAGACACAGCAATTAGCACAGATACAGCACAATAACCCACCAGCACACGTGAACACAGTGGCAACAGTTCCTGTCAGACAACTGGGAGGAGTTACCATGGTAGGGAACAGCCCATTTACTTGGAATGGGTTGTCCCTGTACCCTCGATAGGACAAGCCACAGACGAACTTAATGTGTCCCATCCTGTCGATCACACCCAACCCCGAGGATGAACCTCGCATCGGAGTGGCAATAGGTGACAAAACATTTTCCTTTCTTGTTGACACAGGGGCGACTAGGTCATGCATTAGGGAAGGAGTATTTATGTTAGCCGCACGATGCCATGAAGACAAAAGGATTCTCTGGGGATCAGGACGTGGTTCCAATATCTCACTTTCTATAGGAGATCACGATCTATCACTGGCCCTCATTACAAGTCCGGCGCTGGACCATGGTGCTATTAGCACCATGGTCCATGCTGGACTCCGGCATGGTGGATGGCGGAATTACCGCCCCATTCCAAGGTGAGTGGGGCGGTAATTCCCCATTCACCATTTGCCCTTCCCGATTCCCATTTTTGCCCCATAGGGCATAATGGGAATGGGGAAAGGTGCTAAGTACGGTGCCGCAAATTGCGGCACCGTACTTAGCACCAAGGTCACTTTGCGGCATGGGTTTTAACGCCTGCAAAAAGCAGGCGTTAAAACCCGGGACCTCTTAATCAGGCGTTAAGGGTTAACGGCGCCGACTGCGCCGTTAAACTGTTAACGCCTGACTTGAAATGAGGGCCACTGTCTTTACTTTACTCTCAACAGACACCTGTAAACATACTGGGGCAAGACATTGGGCCTCATTACAACTCAGGCGTTAAGGGTTAACGCCGTCGTTAACCCTTAACGCCTGATTCCGATTTTAACGGCTGCTTTTAGCAGCCGTTAAAATCCATGGCGCTAAACCGCCTTGGTGCTAATTACGCCACCGTAATTTACGGTGGCGTAATTAGCGCCTTCCCCACTCCCATTATGCCCTATGGGGCAAAAATGGGAATGGGTAAGGGTAAAATGGGAAATGGGGACTTACCGCCCCACTCACCTTGGAATGGGGCGGTAAATCCGCCATCTACCATGGTGTAAACGTAGTTTACACCATGGTGGTAAAGTTGGCGTACTTACCGCCTGGGTCGTAATGACCCCCATTATGAGCAGACTGAATATGACCATCTCATTCACAGACAAGGGCATATTATGCTCAATACCAGGCATGCACATGCTAAATGTAAGGCAGATTGTCCAGGCATATTGTGGACGCACGGTACAGAGGGTGGTGCAAGTGGACCCAGAGATGTTCCAGCATGGAATTGATAATGCCATTGCATGGCTTCCAGGCATTTCGGCAAAAATGTGGCGCGTTCCAATTGAGTACCTGTTGAGGCCAGAAACACCCCTCGACGAGCCAAAAGGAACAATAGAGCCCATAGAAATAGAGGCAGTGGTGGTAAGAGAGGAACGGATTGCAGTGCACGGAATGAATGACACAGGGCAGGCATGGAGAGCAATAATTACATTTGCAGAGGGGTGCAGGCTGGCCACAGTGACAGACAACAAACTATTTAAGGAGGATAGACAGGAAATAGAGATGGTGTTCGAGATGAGTGTAACATACTGGTTACAGATACACTACAGAGAAATGCCACAGAGAATGGTGATGGCGCTGGAGGTGCTGCCCTCATTCAGGGAGGAGGTTATGGCCAAAGTACCCAGCAGTTTATGGATCACAAGCCTTATGATGTGGGTTGCATAAAGAACATAGGGGGAGTGAAGATCAAGCTGAAGCCAGGAGCGATTTTGCTGAAGGCAGGAGCGATTTTGCCAAGAGTAAAACAGTAACCCCTAACTAAGGAAGCAGATGAAGGCATTTACACAGCACTAATTGAGAGAGGCATCCTGGTACCATCAGAATCGCCATGTAACACAGCAGTGTACCCCGTGCGCAAGGCAAAGGGACGGGTATGGCATTTCATACAGGATTTAAGACCTCTTAACCATATTGTAGAAGCAGAGTATCCTCTAGTTGCGAACCTAGCAACAGTTTTGTGCAGCATTCCAACAGAAGCTGCCTGTTTCATGGGCATTGATTTGAAGAACGGTTTCTTCACAGTAACACTTAGCCAGACTCACAAGACCTGTCCAGCTTTATGTATAGAAAACAGAAGTGGAAACAAACTCAGCTCCCACTGGGGTACTGCGAGTCACCATCTATCTTTAACAGAGCAATCCAGATGGACCTGCGCAACATACAGATGGAAAGCTCAGTTTTACAGTATGTAGATGACATTTTGATTTGCAGTGATACAGAAGACCAGTGTGGGAGGGACTGTGTTAGCTGACAAAGTGCACAAGGTGGGCAAGGCCAAGTTACAGTACTGTCAGAAGGAGGAGCTATACATTGGACAGACGATATCCCAGAATGGCCGACAGATCACGCCGCAAAGACAATACGCAAAACACCTGAGCCCACAACAATAAGGGAAATGCAACAGTTCTTGTGACTATGCAACTACTGCAGAGCATGGGTTGACTACAGCACATACACAAGGGCACTATTGTGTTTTTAAAGAGGCTACGGAGGGAACACATTTTTTTTTTAATTTTGCATTTTTAAAGCGCTCACACAGCCTGCAGGCATCGAGGCGCTGTTACAGGAATAGTTTTGTTTTTTTTTTAGTTGCGTAATTGTTTTTTTTTGTCTTAGTTGCATATTTATAACGCGCTTAAATACCCAGAGGTTTCTAAATGCGGATCCGGGGATCAAACCTGTGTTTCTTCATGTTGTCGTGCTTCCAAGGCGAGCACGTTGCCGCTGAGCTATCCTCCCGGGACACAAAGACACTGATATGGACCACAGAGATGACTGAGGCCTTTGAGGAAACAGAAGTAAGCATTAAGCATTGCCCCAGTGTTAGGGATCCCAGACTACAAAAAGGAAATGTTCCTATTCTCACAAACTGATGGTACTGTCATAAAGGTAGTACTGACACAAAAGACAAGCATAGGCCACAAGCCAATTGCTTACTACAGTGCACAACTTGACCCAGTGGTGAGAGGACATTATCCGTGCCAACAAGCTTTGGATTTGGCAGCTGCCGTATTCGCAGTGGAGAAGTCAGCAGCAGTAACAATGGGGTGCACACCCACTTTGCGATACTGCAGAAGCCAAGGGGCATACTGACCACACACAGAGCATCAGGGTATGAGGTGATATTATCAAATGTAGGCTTGAAGATAGTAAGATGCAAGACTGTAAACCCAGCGACATTTTAGGCAGATGTCCTGCAGGCAGCAGGCTATGCACACAACTGCACAAAGGACATAGAGATGTTCAGTGAGACACACGAGGTAGAGGACGACGGACTTGAGTGGGGAGACGTACTCTACATTGATGGTTCTACGACAATTGATCAAACTGAGGGGGTCAGACATGCTGGGACTACATTGGTGAAAATGAAGGAGGACGGGAAAAGAGAGGTGGTTGCAAGTGCGTCGCTACCATGCCATTATTCAGCACAAGCAACAGAACTAGTGGCTCTCACATTAGCACTGGAAAGCAGCATAGAGAAGGAGCAGACAATCTATTCTGACTCTACCTATGTGACGTCAACAGTACACCCAGGACTGGCACGATGGCTCAGAAGAGGGTTCAGGAGAGCAGATGGGACCCCAGTGTTGCATGCACTATTATTGGACAGATTGATTGAGGTGATTGCTTATCCAATAAAGGTAGCAATAGTGAAGCGCCAAGCCCACATTAAAAGGGGAGACCCTTTTTTAAGTGGAAATGAAGCAGCAGATTTTGAGTCAAAATGTGCAGCGTATTTTGTGGAATTGTGAGAACTGAGAGAAAGACAAAAGGCCCAGGGAGGGCCGAGAAGCATGGTACTGAAAGAGGATTACGATGTATTACCAGAGATGCAGCTTATGGAGCTGCAGGGAGCTGCACCCAAGGAGGTGAAAGAGCTATCGGTGAGGGAGGGTGCTCAATGTCTCCAACAGACACCTTATGGTGACAGAACAACACTGGGAAAGTGGTTCTAGTCACTAGCATTAGTGAAGACAGCATTCGCACAATTGCACTTTCCAACACATACAGGGAAGGCGGGTATTGCTACACGCATTGGAAAAACATGGTTCTGTCCCAACTTAAATGAAAATGTGGCTGAGTTTGTGAGTAACTGCTTGACCTGTCAGCAGTTTACAGCCGGACATACTTTGAGAGTTGTGAGAGGAGCCATACCAAAACCAGTAGGCCCATTTCTGCATCGACACATGGATTATGTTGATATGATCCGAGTCTACCAAGGATACCACTACATGATAGTGGTTGTCTGCCCATTCTCCACGTGGATTGAGGCAGGTCCTTGTTCACATGCTGACGCCCAACAAGTTCTTGGTTAGTGAGGTTTTCCCGAGATGGGGCATGTTTGAGGTCCTGCGGTCTGACAATGGCCCTCTCTTCACCAATAAAATGTTTCAGCACATCACAACCCTACTAGGCATTCAGCATAAATTCAGCATAAATTCGCCTGTGCATACCACTTGCAAGCAAATGGGATGTGTGAACGCCTGAATGGACTCCTGAAGGAGTGCATAGCTAAAATGGAGCAAAGCACCAGGAAAAAATTGTTACACTGTTTGCAATGCGCAATAAGCCGTGGTCCGACCACCATTAAACACCCCAAGAGGTGGTGACAGGACGGTGCATGCATCTTCCCCTGGTCCCTCCCACAAAATCACTGAACGACTGTGAGAGTAGTGCAGATGTGTTAGGACATGAAATGTATGAGTACTTTACTTCTCTGGTGGCTAGCGCTTCTTTCTATCTCTCGCAAGATACAGCAAATCCAGGGAGGGGCCAGAAGACAGTGAAGAGATCGACTGTGATGACGCACCACAAGACTGTGAACTAGAACACCCTGTGAAAGTGGGTGACATTGTTCTCTTAAGGAATTTTATACAGCACTGGAACATGCCCAGGTTTACCAGCCCTCATGTGGTCAAGCAGGTGGCCGACCGTGCTGTCAAATTAGTAGGTAAGGCGGTCTGGAACCACCTGCAGTACATCAAGCCCTACAAAGCAGTGGCCTCACCTGGCAACAAAGTCTCTGTGACCGACACGGCCAACGTTCAGCACCTAGATGAGCTACAATTATGTTCTGAACTTTCACGATTAGGGAGACACGGACACCCGATGGTTACATGCTCCCAAGCAGCAGAAGCAGCGACTGGAGCACTTGTGGAAATTGATTCAGGATACACTGTCTGTTTGTTATTTTCCATTTCCGCACACACAGGGCCTACGTGAACGCCATGGGAATTGTACTGTTTGTCTTCATCCATGTTACCTTCCACCCATCACCCAGACACTTTCTCTAACCAGTTTGTCCATGCTGTAAGGGGACCCAACCAATTCAGAGCACGATCCCCTACAGTATACTATCTTGTCTTTGTAGAGTACTTGGCACAAACATACCAACAACCTGAGCACGGTGAGCCCCCAGTGCTAGCCACATTCTGGGGGGGTGTGATTGCCTTCACCACCAGTGATTATTTCATCCGCTGGCGCTAAGGGCACTCACAATACTAACAGGATAGCGCACTTCTCTGTGCATTTCAGGTGGGCAACTGTATCACTGGGCTGTAAGGATCAAGCAGTGTAAGTGGGAATGAAGGGAACATTTAAGAACATTATTGTTATGTTGTTTCTATTCATTTCCAGTGGGTTGATGGGATTCATATCTGGTAATGATCTGTTGTTGTTACTGCTAGTGCTGTATCCTCTACTAACATTGCCTTGACCCAAGCAGGTGGAACGACCATGTCAGGTGGACGAGAGAACATTGCTGATAAGGTAAGCAGAGGTTTAAGTGCAGTGTTGCCACAGACATGAAGGGAGTAGACATGTATCTTTCTGACACTGCTCGAGTGTCTAACAACATGTGGCATAAACACATGGCAAAAGTAGGTAAGGAAACCACCGGCGAGAGCTGTTATGTCTGTTCATTAATACCCCACGCAATGAGTGTCTTCAGAACGTTCAAAGCAACTGAAATACCCACAGAAAGAGCACAATGCCTGATGTATCTCCCGATGGTGCAAACACAAGTGAGATTTCAAGCAACGTTGAGATGCATGTCGAAAGGAACATTCCCATACAAGGATAACTACATAAAGACATTAGACATGATGAACAACTATTGGCAGCTAGACGAAGCTATACAGTATATAACTAACGGATCTGAGAAGGAAGAAACAAAGACAAGCACATTGAAGGAACTGCCATGTCCCTGGACAAGAGTGAGAGTGATAGGAGGATAGCCTGGCTGCTGGGAAAGACCACACTTACTAGCGTATGAACAAGTGTACACAAACGAGGGATGCAAGCTGGAGTGGGGGAAGCAAAACACTGATATTAGCTCAGTCGTCAGTGAACAAAGTACAGCTAGAAAATGACAAGTGCCCGAAGGAATGGGACGCAAGTGCAAAGTTACTGACATGGGTCGAAAATGAGGCCGGTCCGATGCCAATACCTCTAAAGACACCAGCACTCTGCTACCAGAACAATGGTGAAGTTGAAGTGGGCGAGAACGTTGGGTGCAAAACAATTGAGCAACGCGCAGTTATGAAGGCAGGAACAGCAGTGCTGATGGATCACTTTTGGGCTTGCGGATCGAAAACATGCGAGAAGCTGCCACCCGATTGGGGAGGAGTTTGCTCGTTGGTGCAAATCAATATTGCTTAATTGGTTGTGGGATTACCTCCAGCATAATTCCATTACTAACCAAAAAAGTGGTGGTATTGGAATTACCCCCATCATTTTACCACACAGCCAAAAATGATGCCCACAGACTTGACATTTTACTCAAATAAAAGTATTCTGACGTAAACCTAAAAACATAACTGTCAAAGTAAATAGACATAATTGGAACAAAAATGCCTTAATAAGAAATTTTGTAGCATACTTATAAAATATAAAGGATGTTTGAAACATTTGAAAACCAAAGCAAGAATACAAAAATGTCTGCAAACTTAAAAGGTTTCCATCTGGAACAGCAAACTGAGAAATGGTGGCTATTGAAAGAAAGTTGACAATGGATCAAAGATCACAGACACAACAGACATTTTCTAACACCTGAAGTATCAGCAGAAGAACTAAGTTTAGTTTATTTGCTTGTATAGCGCGCCAAACCCGAGGGTATCTGGGCGCTTTTGCTTGCATATACAACAATTGTTTCATAAGGGTACAGTTATTACAGGAACATGTAGTGATTTCATACATTGACAACAAGATACAATAATATACAGTGCAGGCAGTTGATTTGTGTTACAGGTTAAATAATGTGACTTGGAAATATGTATACAGCTCCATCTATAGAGAACGAAATTGATACTCAAACACACACACATGCAATGTGTCAATTAATCCATATTTGAACAAGATTCAATTGCTTAGTCCATAAATATTAAAAGACTTTACATCCAATTGTCTTGGAGGATATGCCTATGGAATAAAAACAACATCACTGGACTCTTGGGCAGAAATGTAGTGATTACTTTTGAGACAGAATTCCTTCTTCTTGACGGGGAAATATCACCATTCATATCACCACGCATCGATTTCAATACAAGATCCCACGTCAGAAATCTTGACCAAATCTTTTTGGCAAAGACCAGAATATGCAATATGCAGAGTTTATTGATGTATAAAAACACCTTTTATATGGTGAGTTGACAAATCCTATAGCCCCCGTAAGCAGAGGCATTAGAGGCATTTCTAGGGTGGGCGATGAGGGGGCAATAGCCCCCGGTCTTTTGGTTGTAGCCCAGGATAGAAGCTCAGGGGTTACAACCAAAAAGGCTAGCTAGCCCCCATTCCTGGCAGTCCCAAAAGTAGCGAAGCCCCGGATCATTTACAGACCTAGCAACACCTCTGCCCATAACCAAAATGGGGAGTCGACTGAAATATATTCAAAGACTTCATCTTACTCCAATCTGCTATGTGGATATACGTTGGACCCACTGCTGCAGGGGGTCACTCCCACAAAATAATGACTGGAAATGGCCATAAGCAGGTATGCTTGTTAGCAGCGCTTTTGTTTAATTTGCATATTGCAAATTTAGTTGACTGCCTATTGTGATGAAGTCAAATAAGAGGGGCACAGTATTGAGATCGGAAATGGTGGGGCCCACAGAAAGTTATCTGCACAGTGATGCTGACTCCGGAGGAGGTGCACAAAGAACTCTTGAGGCCTCTCACTCCTTCTCAACCTCATGTCCCATCCCAGCCATTATTTTCCAAACACTATGAGATTCAAAAATAGAAACCTTTGCTCTCGGTTCAACTGCATCCCACACATTAGTAATACAGGGTTTGGCGAATTTACAACTGTGAGAACCAATTGTGGTCTGCAAATACAAACCATGAGGCGAGCCCAGGTATTGTGACAGAGGGGTACCAGGCCAGTATCATCCAGGGAGAAGACTGTGAGTGCAATCTCAGTCTCATCTGTTGCGGCAGGTAGAGCGAGGAAGACAGCAGCTATACGAACAATGTGAAAAGCAGGTGTTGTGTAAATCTGGGCAGGTTCCCAAGGCGGAATCAGGAGACACCATGACATGGCCATCTGACTCCAAGATGACGGATTCCCCAGAGGATGCATCGGCCAGAGAAGCTGCATGTTGCCCAAGCACACTACTGATTGCACCTGGGGGCGGGGTGGACTTCTTCCATATGTTTGGGAACACGTGCTTCCTAATGAACTACAGGTCCCAGTGTTTTAGAGAAGTCTTACATTGCACCCACGGGTCAGCTGAAGGTTATACAGTATGTGATATCCTAGGTAGTTCAGTAGCACTGGGATTGTTCATAACATCTATGATTTGGATAAGGCGACCAGCCAGCAAACCACTCTGAAATTAATTCCAGCGGCACTGCATTGACACAGATCACTTGGCCTCCACTTGGCAGGTGGGCTGCTTTCTCATCCTCAGTGGAAATCACAGCCCCTCCTGCTCTGCCCCTGATTCCCGGACTCTTCATGCACTGACCGCTCATAGACTTGTGGGTTCTGCAGGTTTCCTCTTCTCACCAGAGTTTCTGCTGACCCCGCTGTCCTCTGCCATGCATCCCCCTTACAACATGTAGATGGACCACCCTTCAGGCTCACTAGTGGTCTTTCAACTGGTTGGGCAGTGTCTCTTGGCATCATCTGACTCTAGTCAATGAAACATGAGATCACATGCTGCTTATCATGCTACACTCTAGAAGATGATTCAACACACTCGTAATACCGGCTCTTTAATCGAAAGAGACCATAGATCAAGGATCCACAACCTTTGGCTCTCCAGATATTTTAGCCCACATCTCCCATCAATCGTAGTCAGCAAAGTCAACTGTGAGGAATTATGGGATATGTAGTCCAAAACATCTATAGCACCACAGGCTGCTGACCCCTACTGAAGAGACTGCACAGGAGAATCAATGAGCCTCAGAAACAGCAAAACAGCACCAGCAGTTGATCCTCAGCACAGGAAGAGGTTGCCGGCAGTGCTCCCTAAATGACAAAGAACCATGGCATTGCTTCCATCCTCAGAGTTCATCTCGATCATCTGTGACTTGTACCCGGCCATCCAGTTTATTTTTTCACATTCTGCACGTTTAGTCTGACATCACCTCTACCCTTGTATGGTGGTCGCTGAGCAAAAAGTAGCTCCTGAGAAGCAGCCGGCCCATCTCTTGGGGTTGTAGGTTGTCTCAACGGTCTTCTTTCATTGTTGGTGCAACCGATTTGGGGTGGAGTTGAAAGGAAAGACACCTCTGCAGTCACATCTTTCATGTCGCCCGTCTTTGTGAGCATGGTTGTAAGTTTAACTTTGGTAAATTCTTGCTTCATTCAACACAGGTGGGTTTGGGCCTTACAACTATAAAGCACGGCTTTCTAGTATTACCAGGCATGTGACATCTAGTTTAGTTAAAAAACAGGGGGCCTCAGTATCAGTCTGGCGGTAGCCATGCTGGTAAATACAGGCACGGCTGCCGTCGGAGTCATTTTTTTACCGGCACCCGGCAATGGGGATGTACCGTAGCATTCCAGCCCCAGCGGACCTGGTAATGACCCTTCACCGGGTGCCGGTAAAAATTACTCACATGGGAATGGGGAGGCCGGTAGCACCGGCACCGTTAATAACCGTTTAGGTCTGCTCGTGGGTACCGGTCCGCCCGGCAGGTCAGACCTGCCGGGCTGTAAGGCACCTGCTCGCAGACCTCATAGTTTGCCGGTCCAGTAACAACGGTATGGGCAAGTTTACCGGTACCGTTGTTACTGGACCGACAACCTTGTAATGAGGACAAGGAATATGACAAACAATAAAGAAGGAAGATTGGTTATAAAAAAGACAGTGGCTCCTTAGACGTAATCCTGTACTACAACTGCAGTTAAAAAAGTTAAACAAAATCCTAGTATGATGCCATTAATGCATTGCCAAATCTCAGGTCCTGTTTCTGGTCTAGAAAACATGGCTGACTGCAAAGCAGCTTGGGAAAGAGTGCAGCACTGGTCCTTCTTCGAGATTTAATGATTCTATTGCCAGACATTATCCTGAGGGTAGAATCCGCGCTCGCTGCAAAAGAGACTCATTGAGCATCTTTTAGGCATATGGTCCGCTACTTTACAGAAATGCAAAGGGGAAGTCAATGTGCTAGAAAAACACTCAGATGTACCCGAATGCTGGCTGTCTGGAAATAAACATGCAGAGATTGAAATACCACAATCCTGTTTTAAAACTCCAAATTAATTCAGACATTCTACAATGATTTCTGCAAATGCCAAAACAGTTCCCAAGAGTATGTCAAAATTCAGTGATCTTTCATACCGTCATTTAATTCAAAAGGGTCCATTTGTATCCTGTCAAAAGCCCTTAACAGCCAGAGCCATTGCTAGTCTCCACGGTGCAGCCTACACGTGGAGGAGAAGGCTGTCATTCAAGCCAAACACATTAGAATTCTAGCAATAGCCAGAGGTCAGAATCCTCTGCTGGGGTGAGAATGAAGGCAAAGAGATGAAAAGAAGTCGCCGAGTTCATCTGACAGAAGGTGGATCAGTGACAGGAACAGCACGGATGATGACAGCCTCAGACATTTCCCTGATCATGAAAGTGTCCCCGGCCCCTACTATGACAAGCTTCACTTTGACGAGGGGCCCGTCCTGATGGCAGGGGCCTTGGTAACGACCCTTTAGCAAAAGGTCTGGCACAGGAGACTGTGCAACAAGACGTGACTCTATAGAGCATCCAGCGAAGGGGAACAGAGGATGCGCCAGTCTAAAATCTGCACCTACCGCTGGTTAAATGCCAACATCTTTCTATTTTGTGTTTAGGGTGTGCCTTAACTGTTCCTGAGTATCAAACCGACTGCAGGTACAGCTGTCAACACATTTCTTTTAATTGAATTACAGCTGTTTTTGTTCATTTTACTTTTTTGATCTATACTGTCAATTTGTTGAAGCAAAACATACTTTAAAACATTCGAGAACATGGTTACTGGATGAAGAGCAGTGTCATAAATTACATCTAAGAATATATACATTTTTAGAGCTGTAATTCATTGAGAAATAATAGAAAAGTGAAATGCAATCCATGCACTCCTATAAAAGTATTATGGCCATAACGCGTGTAGAGAAGGAGCCAAGTACCCCCACCTCAAGCACCGCTCCCATGTTGCCTATATGCTGGGAACCAGAGTGTGAGACACGTCCAGAGCCAGTGAAAACACCAACACCAAGGAGAATCCTGGAAGCAAGGTTCCCATTGAGAAAACCATACCTACATTCACAACAGTATGATGGTTATCTGAATGAAATCCCAGAAGAATTGGGAAAAATTAGCAAAAGGAAAGATTGGTGATGTCGCACGAAGCAGGGCTGACACACCCAAAAGAGATACAGAGGAAGGAGAACATAGACATTCTATAGGCATTAAGAAAATGTCGAAGATGAGCAACATTTCGAGGTTGAGATGAAGATGTTTATGCTACAGAAACGATGAAGATATTAAGTCCTTTTACACGTGTACGGATGCAAGAAACTAGGCTAGCTATGTAGTGAATAGATTGCGGCATGCGCCAAACATATATATATATGGGAGCGAATGAACTGTGGACAATTCCACAAACGCACTTTATAAAAGCTGGACCCAGAAAAGGAAAGGCTTTTCCAGTGTGTCGCAGCTGAAAAGCAATTGAATTACAGGGGTGAATCAAAGAAAGGCCAGGCTGGACCAGCACCAAGAAGTCAAGGCCTCTCTGGGCCTGAATGATCAGAGAGTAGTTACAAACCTGTGAAAAGAACAAACTCCTGTTCAGAGGATGGGCATGAAAACAATGAAGACGTCAGAGGTTCATTAAATAATAGTATTTTAAATGCAGCTGAACTCTAAAACATGGTCTTCAGTCACGTGGATGAGTGAAAATAGATAATCATGATGTGCTACGCCAACTCCAGGAGACAGAGTATGCTATACTCTCTCGTATTCTCCAGAGCAAGGAACATTCCTAAGGCCAAGTTCAAAGCCTTCATTGATGAGTAGACTGCAAGGGTGATGATAGATGACATAATTGGTGGGAAGCTATGGTGAAGACCAACCCACCAGCACCTGGATACTATCCAGCGTGCTGGTGGCATATGTGAAAAAGTACAGTGAGGTAGGAGGGTGGCAACCAATTATAGAGGGCCACTTAATAGAGAGCCCTATAGTTTGTGTAACCAATGGGACGTTGTGTATTTGATGACGTTCATAGTGCCCTGTATGAGAGGAGGGCTTAGTTGCTCCACCTAATGTTAGAGACACAATCACCATCCCAACAAGTATGGAATGTATACCTAGATGTTCCCTTTAAGCCTATCACTTTTCCAAATAGGTTTTTGAAGTTTGCCTTGTAGGATGATGTCAATGATGATGGGTTTTTACTATATAACCTGCTTTTTTATGAAACTGTCAAGCCGAAAACTCTGCAATGTCTATGGATACCCCCGTCCCCAAGCACCAGTGAAGGATGAATACAATACACTCCCTCACCAGTTATTGAGGCCGCAGGTGCGAGGTGTCAGGAGCACGGGTCCCAGGTGCTGCAAGGAAAAGGTTAGGCAAGTGAGCACAATATGAAAAGCAGTGATCAAAGCAGGTGGGTAATCGAGGTAATAGATAACACCTACCTAATGTGCAGTATGTGTCAGGATTGAGGGCCCACCACCTAGTACTACTGGAGTCACGAGATCAGGAGGGCACTGGATCCAGACCCCCCCCCGGACTGCTGCACCTGACGTGGAGCACATTTGATGCCCAAAAACAGACTGGAGCCGAAGGGGATATTCCAGAGAACAGTTCAGATGTTCAAGCCCAAAGTTCCAAAGTTCCAAAGTCCGTGAAAGACAAAGTCCATGCGTTTTCAAACCAGAAGTTGGCAATCCGAAGAAAACAAGTCCAAAGTTCAAAAGCCAAATGTCCAAAGTCTGTGAAAACAAGGTCCAAAGCACCAAATCCAAGACGTGGGCAGAGTCAATCCGGAAAAAAAATGAGAAAAACAAGGTCCAAAAACCGAGGAATCAGGATCAAAACACAAACGCCACTCGATATGCTGAAAGAACAGCTGAGAAGCGTGGGGGAGTAGTTTCAGCAGTCTTTTAAACCGATGCTTCGGTCACGTGAACGCCTTTCCATTGAACCACATGAGTGGTGTTGCGTGTTACGTGACCCGTGCAACCGGGAAGCGGCAATGGGATTGGCCGGGCGAACCGGCCTCCTCATGTCACGTGAACGCCGTTGGACGACGCGTGACCAGGAAGCAGGGTTGGTGAAACCCGGCATTCCCCAGCACCATCGCGGACACAATCTCCATGACTCTGTATGTTGCCTCCTAAATGCGGGACCCCTGGCGTTGTAGAACCTGGAGGAGCGCGACTGAAAAGGAGTCCTGCTAACGGTATGGTGCTGCGGAGTGATCTGCTGGGATGTGGTTGCATGTTTGCGAGTGTTGTGTATTGTGGCAGAAACTTACCGGGTGAGAAGATCAAGAGAATCGTCAATGTTAATTCTAACTCCCTGTTTTGGACTATTGTTAATAAAACAGATGTGATTTGTCAACTTCCTGAGTTAGTTTTATTATTGATGCTTGAGTATCTTTGGTGTCCCGATCCATCTCAAAGTATTGCTATCTCATCTTAAAGGGCTCGGTCAGTTACCCCGGTTCACGTGGTAGCAGAGATGGTTAAATATCCATTGACCTAGTAAGCTTTGGGGTTCCGGAAATATTGAATGTCCTCCACCATTTAGCTGGAGGGACGTGAAGCTCCCTGTAGATAGTGGCTCGATATTAAAAAAATCTTGCAAGTACGGGTGAGACGGGCGCCTTGTTTTCAAGCGAAATTCCCTTCCTGATTTCTACAGGAAGCTGAGCGGATCGAAGGCTGAAGCGGCTGGTTGAGGAGGCAACGATCCTGAGAGTGGGAAGTCGAAAACACAAATGGTAAGTAGACTGAGTGAGCTGGCAAAATACGAATGGATATGGAGTGAGGAAAAGTAATAAGGGAAATAAGTAACAGAGGGTTGGATGGGGTAAATAACTTGAGACAATGAGCGTCAAGTTAGTAGGTAAATTACTCGAGACGATGAACGTCGAGTTATTAAGTAATTGACTTGAGAAGAGGAGCTTCAAGCAATTAAGGTATTTAGATGAGAAAAGATTGATATAATAAGCCCAAGATCCTACATCAATGGATGCTTAGAAGGAGCTATTTCAGAGTCCCACGGTGGATGACATAGGCTACAAACAGATTGTTTGGTTAAAGGGAACAGCTCACAGTCCGTAGGAGTAGATTTAAGGGCAAGAATAGTCACGAGGAGCGTGGACTGAGATATATGTGCGCCAGCCAAGTCTGTCACTATTGTCTGTCTGTTTATATGTTGTATGACATGTATGTGGTGAAGAAACAAGAAAGAAAGCACAGAGATTTGATATTTAATTATTTATTGATTTAATTGACTGATGGTGTTTAATGAATAAAATAGATTGAAATAGAACATGATATAAAAGGCTTGGAACTGTGATGATTGGTGCACATTCCTATTGTATTAATTTTCTGAAAAGCATTTATAAAGTGTAAAAACAACAGTGATTATTGACAGTGTCAGTAGTCAAAATGGAGGATATTACTCTGCTTATACCTTTGTGCAAACAGTTGCCAAAACACGCACCCAAGCTTAAGCAGTACAGTGCAAAATGGGTTAAGGGTACGGCAGATAAGATGTTCATGCTATGGCCACAAGGGTTATCACTAGTAAAAGTAGTTTTGCAACACATGACATCATACTTGCATGCTGCGTACACGGAAAAAAAGATAGAAAAGAGGCTAGCGAGCTTAGAACTCTGGAAAATGTATCAGGAGGAAAGGGAAGACCCACCTCCTGAAGATTAGATGCTTAAGCAGTGCAGAGAGGGGGGTGAGGAGCCTTCTGATGCCCCCACCCTGCCTGAAGTAAATGGCTGTCATGGCTCCAGCCTTCAAGCGCAGGAGTGGTACGAACCAACCACCCCCTCCGCGGTCTGGGCGCCTGCAAGTCACAGCTTACACAGACCTCCAAGACCCCGGCGGGGAAAGAGGGTTAGGGAATCGTTGGTTGGACAGGAACTGGTTTTCAGGGTAACCGGGAAGAGGGTTAGGAGAGGGAAGGTGGACAGTAAAGGGGAATATGGATAAATACAATACTAACAAATAAAAATGCACACCAAACCAGCATACGAATTACATGCCCATATTACAGTCTGTCATGAATGAGGCAAAGAGAGCAAAAGAGACTTATCTCTGGGTTTGAGTGCTGGCCTCCTGCCTGCGCACTCTCAGGTCCGGTATCCGGAGCAATTAAATGCTGCGAAGAGAGTTTTTGCGTTATTACCTTGTGGGTGTTTCTTCACACACACAACATGGTGCAATCAGTGGGTTAATGACATCTCCCCATGCAAACCCACTCGTCTCTGGCTTGTAACGTATTAATTTGCATGCCCCCTTAAATGGGTTTAGCCCCGTTATGCGGGTTAAAGCCGCACATGGCTCCGCAGTAAGTACTACTCCACGTGTTAACAAACACACGTAGACTGAATTTGAAACGTGCTGCTAGCCGCACGTGGCGCGGTGCGTCTTCAGTACAAGTCACGCCGCTTTCTAAGTTGTGGTTCTCCTAGATGGCGCATATGGCTAATTATGCATGGTAATGATATGCACTGCTTGTGGGGTCACTGCGCCGCAGGAAGCCCCCTTGCGCGGTTTCTAGGCATGAATTGGAACGCTACTGCACTTATCTTTGTAGAGCAGGGGGACTCAAGAGTACAGGCGGCGCCCCCTTGCTTATGCCCCAGTTCGCGTGGGAGGTTCCTTGATGATCGCCTTCTGAACGCGGCTTTGCTGTAGAAGGCGCGTCTTTCCCAGCATGTGCCTAAGCTCCCCTGCACTTGCGGTACTTATCTCAGGTGTGTGATGGGCCAGGGTGAAGGTTGGCTGGGGTGTGGCCCCCTGCGTGCGTCCCCTTCCTCGGAGCTCTGGAATACACGTCCTCTTCGCTCGGGTGTGTAAGCACAAGCCCCGTGCTGTTGCGCGCGCACGCATGCGCGAGTGTACTCCACCCAATGTGGGTGGGGATTTGTAGTTCCTGGCCCAGGGCCGTCTGGGTAGTTTAGTTTGCAGGTTCTTTTTCCTGCAGAGAGGGCACAAAAGCCTTCTGTAAGGCTGGATTCGTTTTCGTAGGTGTTTCTTTTGGGTATTTATTTGTGGGCCATGTCTGTAACCCACTCCTGGTTCCTCATTACACAACCCCAATGCCTGTAGCCTGACAATGGCGATAGCATGAAGGATGACGGAGTGTACCCATTAAGAGAACTCAAGGCGGCAATAGGGTGCAGCAATCTGACATATGAGTCACCTGCTCATAGAAGCGACGAAAGTCCAGAAAAGACTCCAGAAGGGGATGTAATCTCTAAAGTCCCACAGGACAAGGAGAGAAGTGATCGACCAAGTACGCCCCTAGACATGGGGTGGGAGATAAAGAGATGGAAAGGAGAGAAAGATAAGACTGTGAGATAGCACTCATACAAAACAAATTGATGGGTGGTCAGATTCTGCTCAAACTTGATGGGAAGAGCATTGAGGAAGTACGACAAAGGGAAGCTCAAGACAAACAAGATAAAAAGGACAGAGAACAAGAGAAACGATAAAAAGAAGACTAGGCTAAAAGAAAGAATAGACAAAGAAGGGAAGATCTGTATCAAGATGACCAGTTGAAAAAACAAGAAAGAGCAGAGGAGCAAAGGAAGTATGATAATAGGCAGAGAGCAATCGCAGAACAGGATAAGCTAGGAAGGGAAAGAACAGAAATTAAGAGATAAAAGAATGCAAAGACCCAGAGATGAAGAAATACGTAGGGCAAACGAGAGAAAAGAGGTGAAAAGACAGTAGGAGGAAAGAGTAAGGGAGGATGCAAAGAAACAAAGACAGGTGATGAAGAGATGGAACTCAAAAGGAGGCAAAGGGCATGTGACATTGATCGCATAGAGAAAGAGTTAATGCAATCTAATCCAGTAGTAGCATGAGAGGACATAGAAGAATTCTTCCCGGCACATGAACCAATGCCATGTCCATCTAGAGCAAATCTAGAAGGTGATTTTGGCATAAGAAGCATTGGGGACAAAATCTCTATAAGGTCTATCATGATATGAGGACCAAAAAAGAATCAAAAGGAAAACATTATCGATTTGAAAGTACACAGTCGCAAGGCAAAGAGGGACGTTTGTACAATCTTGAACATAGAGCTTTGTCTTTGGACAGGTTATCTCTGAACAGAGACGAGAAAGAGAGAAGTCCCACAAGTTAGGGACAGGATATGTCAGATGAGGACAGAGAAACCTTCTGTGGGGAGGAGGGAGCTAATACATGTGGTCCTGAGGAGTGTTCTCCGACAGACAGGGAAGTAAGATGGTCAGATCTGGACCTACTCAAATTACAGACGTCAGAGCCTCTGGTGTGGCAAGGTCGACCAAAAGGGCAATCCCATAGTGAGAGGGGGTACTTGCCACCTTATGTGAGTAGGCTAAGGTCACTACCAGGAAGAAAGCTGTGCAGAACCATGGTCCCTGCTATGGTCAGGCAGGCGATGGGGATGAATGCGATTTTGGGATCTCGCAATTCCTGTTGTTAGAGAAAGAAGGGGCCAGATGCAGTATATACCTTGGACACAGATGGATAAGGATAATTTAAGGTGTAAACTCCCCAGTTTAACTTCCGGCGCAGGGAAATGGATACATGAATTAGAGAAAGTGACAGGAGGAAACACGTTAGCTATAGGAGACATCAAAGATCTTCTAGCCGCTATCCTTGGGGAGAGAGCTGATGACATTTGGTCGGGAGCCGGATATGCAAGTGTCACTGGACAGAACACTGCTCACGAGGGAGCACCATTTAATAATTGTACAGCTTCAATCTGGAAAGTGCTCTGAGTGCAATATCCAGATAAGTCAAGTATGGGAGCTATAAAGGTACGAAAGATGCAGGAAGGGGATGATCTTCTTGTTTACATTCAAAATTTTCAGGAGGAATGGAGTTTGGAAACACGGGAACCGTGGGTGAAATCTATACCTGTATTATACCATATATTATGCCAAGGACTGCCAGATCAAGTGCAGAGACAGCTCAATAAAATGGTGGGTATGGAGGCAAACCCATGGTCAGAAATACAGCTGACCATTGCGCATTATTGCTGATTGTTGCAGGAGAAAAATCGAAGGAAAGATGCTGTTAGGAAAGTTGAAGAAGCAAAGTTAGTGCAGAAAAAAGTGTCAAAATACGCCATAGAAGGGGCAATGTTGACTAGCAGAGAAGGGCCAGAACCATAGCAAGCAGCAGGCATACCACATGTGAATAACAAACAGCAGTTTGACCAAGGTAATAATAGATTCATACCAAGGGGTAGGGGAGGCTTCCGAGGAAGAGGCTTCCAGAATAATCAAGGAGGCTTCCAGAATAATCAAGGAGGCTTTCAGAATAATCAGGGAAATTTACAGAGTAACCAAGGTGGGTTTTAAGATATGCGAATGACAATCAGGGCATGCAGGGAGGGCAAATTAGGAGACTCCCTCTTGTATGTTGGACATGTGGAATGACAGGTCACATAGCGCAAACATGTGGGAGCCAAGGGCTTGTGCAGAATGGTCAGTTCTTTAGAGGGGTGACCGCTTATCCACCTGCATATAGCCAACAAAGTAGGGACAGGTTTCCTCAAAATCAGACAGTGCAGCAAGCACAAGCGCTGAGAATACAACAGGCTTTGCAACCACAGCAAGCACCATTGAATCCACCACAAGGGCAGTCACAGCGCGCACCCATGCAGATACAACATGGCCCAAACATGGGACAGTTATGACTCCTAGGATAGGAGGTGTCACTGTCGAGGGAGGGATTCATTTCACAGCCACAGGAATAAGCATGTACCCACAATAGAACAGCTCACTGGGTGACTTGATGTGTTCAGTGTTATCAGTGACTCCCAATCCTCAAGAGGAACCAAGGGTTATTGTCACTATAGGAGGCAATTTTTTTTCTTTTTTGGTAGACACGGATGCAACATGCTCATATATCAGGCAGGGGAAATTTACATTATCGAGAAATGCCATGAATGCTCAAGGTTTCACAGGAGCTGCAAGTAGAGTTCCTTTTACTGAAAGATTGACATTCTCTATAGAAGAATGTGATATGTCTGTGCCATTATTGTATTCAAGGCAGACACCAGTTAATATACAGGGCCGAGATGTAATGACAAAGTTAAATATGATGATTTATTTTACTGATGAAGGCAAAGTGTGTTCAACACCAGGAATACATTATTTAAATGTGAGTGAATTTATCATGGCATTTACAGGGTGAATGGCCATAAGAGGGGTACAGTTAGAGCCAGAGGTCTTTCACTATGGGGTATGCATTTTGTTATCATGGCTACCTGGTTTAGTGGGCAAGACTGTGATAATACCTGATGAATTTTTGTTCAGGCCGAGGATACCGAGGGGACAAGTCTTTCTCTTAGAATTACAAGCAGCTATAGTGCAAGGAGAATTAGCCATGCTTGGAGGAGCTGATATTGATTGCAGGACATGGAGCACAGTGATTGCCATTTGAGAGGGTTACAGGTTGACTGACGTCACTGACGAGGATATGTTTAGAGACCACCCGTCAAATGATGAAGTAGTATTTGAAGTAAGTATCACTTATTGGAATAGGACAATAAGACTCAAAGTTCCCCAGAAAATGATGATAGCGCTGCAGCTTCCCGCATTTTTTGATGAAGACATGGCGAAAGTGCCTGTTTCATTATGGACTACATGCCCTTATGACGTAGGCTTATTAAATGGGGTTGGAAAAGTTAAGATTAAATTGAAGCCATGCCTCAAGCACAACAGTATCCCATGTCTCGAGAGGCAGACAAGGGTATTTTTAAGACAATATTGGCCATGATGGATCAAGGGATTTTAGTGATGTCACAGTCACCATGCAATACCGTGGTGTATCCTGTGAAAGAATCAAACGGGGGGTTGTGGCATTTAATTCAAGATATGCAACCAGTTAATCAGATTGTAGAGGCTGAGTTCTCTCTAGTTCCTAATCCAGCGACGATCCTATGTAGTATCCCTGTTGAGGCGCAATATTTCACTGTGATTGACTTGAAAAATGCATTTTTCTCTATCCCATTGCATAAAGATTCTCAAGATCTGCCGTCATTTACGTTCAGACAGACTAAGTTAAATAGCACAAGATTACCTCAGGGGTACTGTGAGTCCCCATTGATTTTCAATGGAGTCTTGCGGATGGACTTGAGCAATACTGATTTGCAAAGTGTTGCGCTACAATACGTGAATGACATTTTAGTCTGCAGCACATCAGAGGAAGAGTGTAGTATTGCCAAGAAGAGGTGTTATATATAGGTCAGTTAATCTCACATAAAGGAAAGAAAGTTACACCTGAAAGGGCTGAGGCAAGTTTGAAAACGGCAAAGTCACACACGATAAAGCACATGAAATGATTTTTGGGATTATGTAATTATGTTAGAGCATGGGTATTCGATTATAGTTCATATACAAGACCCTTGTCACAGGCTCTGAAAAAGGCACATGCAATTCAGGAAAAGATACTCTGGACTGAGGAAATTGAGGAAGGATTTGATGAGTTGCAAAAGGCAATTTGCACAGCTCCAGTCTTTGGGATTCCCAATTATGCTTAGGAATTATTTTTGTTTTTGCACATGAATGGCACAGTCATGACAGCAGTACTCACATAGAGAACTACGTTGGGGTACAAGCCTTTAGCATATTACAGTGGGATTCTGGACCCAGTAATGAGGGGTCACTTCCCTTGCGAACAATCTTTGGCAGCCACTGCATTTGCCATTGAGAAAGCTGCCAGCATAGTGATAGGGTGTTCCATGACATTATTTGTTGAGCATGCTTTATTTTCTATTTTAGAGAAACCTAAAGGTACTTTGAAGTCTCAAAGGGCTTCTGCTTATGAGGTGGTCATATCGAAAGTGATAAAAATAGTCAAATGCAAAATAGTGAACCCTGCCATGTTTATAGCAGAACCACTGGCAGAAGACGAGCATGTGCATGATTGCTCAAATTATGAGGAATCCTATGATGAGATCCTTAGGGTGAAGGAAAATGCCATTGCAGCTGGGGAAATCCTCTTTATTGACGGTTGTTCAAAAATCAATCAAAATGATGTGCAGAGAAATAAAGGTGCTGCTGTGGTAAAACACAGGGCTAATGGGGAGTTTGACGTATTGATAAGTGCACGACTACCGTCTCACTTTTGAGCACAGGCTACGGAATTAGTGGAGCTGATTGTCGTGCTTGAAAAACATGCAGACCAGGAAGTAACAGTGTACAGTGACTCCACCTACGTGGCCTCCAAGCGGACAGCACTCCAGTACAACATGCTGCATTATTAGACAGACTTATTAGAGCACTACAGCTCCCTGTAATCATCGCGGTCATCAAGTGTGCACAGCGCACACTAAAGGAGCAGGTTTTGGGCCTCATTCCGAGGTTGGCGGTAAGGGGTTAACGGCACTGGTAAAGGTGCATTTGCCGTTAACCCCTTAACACCGCATTACGAGTTCCTTTTGCGGGTCCCGCTAAGGGCGGTTGGTTTTACCAGGTGCCCTTAGTGGGAGCCGCTAAAGGACCAGCATGCTAATAACAGGCCTGTTATTAACGGGCCCATTATCAACATGCTCCCCATTCCCATTGAGCCCTATGGGGGCTCAAATGGGAATGGGGAGGTACCGGGTCCAGGTTCCTTGAATGAGGAATTACGGGGTCCTCCAAGGTTGGAATGGCCCGGTAATTCCTCATTCGAGGAACCCGGACCCGGTATGCTGTAAGGGTGGTAGCCATGGTGCTACCAGCACCATGGCTACCTCCAACCTTGTAATGACCCCCTTTATCTTGTGCTGAAACCAAGCCGCAGATGAAGAAGCAAAACGAGTTGCATATTCTTTGGAAATAATGAGCTTTGATACACCTGATGTAAATGAGAGAATGGTGGTGATGATGAGTGTGAATGAAAGTTTCAATAACTTGTTGAAAACTCAATTAATGGAGGTTCAAGGTGAAGCACTACAGGATGAGAAAGACCTATGAACACAGAGGAGGTGTTTTTCAACCCCTTCCGAAGCATTGTGGCGACAGGAAAGCATTGGAATGATATGATATGATGTGATATGATATGGCATTTATAAATCGCTGATACACAAGTGTTTCAAGGTGCTACGTGGCAAGGGAGGGGGAACAGAGGGAAGACAGAGACAGCGATCCTACTAGGCCAAGTGTCATTCAGATCGCGCAAGTGTAGGGGAAGGGGGAGAGGAAAAGTATGGAGTGGGAGGGGTTGGAGACAGTGCAGTACATGGGAAAATAGAATAAATAAAAACAATATGAGAAGTAGGGCCAGCTGGTGGCAAGTGCAAGGGTAAGTGCAGACATCAGGTGTCAAATGCTGGTGGGGGACTGTAGGGATACAGAAAAACAGTCCCCAAGTGCGAGGGTTGCCAGGTAGGCACTGCCTGCAGATGTGTAACTGGCGGAGGAGGGAACCTGGGCCCGAGATCAGAGGGTGGCCAGGTAACCAGTACAGTTCAGCCAGGAATTCAGCAGGGGAGAGCAGGAGAGAAAGCAGAAGCAAAGCGGAAGGTTTTGAGGTGCTTCTGGACATATAGACGGTTCTCCTGAAGTTTCAGGGAGGCTGTTCCAGAGGGAGGCCCCAGCTGAGGAAAGAGATCTACCACCAACTCGTTGCTTGGAGAAGCGACTGACCCTGAGGGAATGGGAGGCAGATGAGCAAAGAGCTTGAGAAGGAAGATATTAAGGAAGAGAGAGTTGGAGGTATTGAGGCCCCAGAAGGCCTTGTGGACAATGCAGAGGGTTTTGAACTAAATCCTCACAGCCACTGGGAGCCAGTGAAGAGACTTCAGTCCGGGAGTGATACGATCCCTGGGCTTGAGGCCAGGGACAAGTCTCGCAGTCCTGCTCTGGATGAGTTGCAGAGGGCAGAGAGTAGAAGCAGGCAGATTTAGTAAGAGGCTTTTGCAATAGTCCAGCCTAGAGAGATCCAGAGCTCTGGAGACAGTGAGCTTCTGGGGGAAGGAGAGGAAAGGAAGAATAGCTCTGAGGAGGTGCAGCTGGTAGTGTGATTTCTTAGAGACGTCAGAGATGTGAGGAGAGAAGGAGAGTGTGGAGTCGAAGATGACCCCAAGGTTTTTAGCCTCCCAAGGGGGAGCAGGAAGAGGGCCAAGAACGGCTGGCCAGAGAGTGACAGGTAAACCAGTAATGCCTGTTACCTTATTAAGGGTGGCATTGGAACAGCTGCACTACCCTCCGCATGTCACTAGAGAAAGCCTTGCAGCAACCATTGCGGAGGACCGGTTTGTACCGAACCTGCTAGAACACGTTGCATTTTATGTAGTAAATTGCATCGTATGTCAAACGTTTACTGCTGAGCACACACTGCGAACAGTCAGGGGAGTTATCCCATGACCTAATGGTCCTTTTCAGCATTTACATATCGACTATGTCGATATGTTGCAGATCTGTAATGGATATATATATATGATAGTGGTTTTATCTCCCTTTTCAAGGTGGATTGAAGCAGGTCCTTGCAGACACCCTGATGCCACTTGCACTGTGAAATCTTTAGTATGAGAAGTATTTCCTAGATGGGGAATATGTGAAATATTAAGATCAGATAATGGCCCACATTTTGTAAATGAAGTATTCAAGCAAATGAGCTTATTGCTTAGTATAAAACATAGGTTCTCTTCGGCTTATCATCTACAAGCCAATGGGATATGCAAGAGACTCAACAGCCTGCTTAAGGAAAGAATAGCTAAGTTCAAGCTTACATTGAAAAAAGGATGGTTACACTGCCTGCCTCTTGCATTATATGCGTTGAGGAACCAGCCAGGCTCTGACCATCATTTTATGCATCATGAAATAGTGACAGGGAGGTGAATGAGGACACCCCTCACTCCTCCATCAAGAACTACAAGTGATGCCCAGATGACAGCAGAATTGTTAGGAAATGAGTTACATGCCTACTTAACGTGTATGACTACAAGTGTCTCTGTCATTTCAGAACAGCTCAAACAGATGCGGTGACAGGCTCAGAACACAGATGAAGACCATGCAGCAACAAGACAAAACGAACTCTTACTGCCAAAGATTTTTCAAGGAGATCAGGTGTTGATCAGGAACTTTGTCCACAAGTGGCACGAGCCACGATTGAATGGTCCTTTCATTGTGGAGGATGTAACGCCATCGGCAATAAAAGTCTTGGGAGGACGAGCTTGGATATTCCTCAATGACGTGAGTCTACACCGGAGAGTCCCCATCACCCCGAACCCAGTCAGAAGCACGCGACAGAGAAGAAGTTCAGCACATGCAGACTCGATCGATTAGGAGGAAGAAGGACGCAGAGACTGTCCAATAGATAGATAAAGAGTCCATTGGACTGTGGTTCCTCCAAGACACTCTTTGTAGCTGCTAAGCAAGGATTGGGAAAAGGGTTATTGTTCTTGAGCCACAGGAGCTTGCTAACATTGGACTAAGACATACTGAAGTCTTGAAGAAAAAAAAGGAAATGCCAGACTTAGAATTCATCATTGATGATTGGAAAAGGTGTCATGATCTCTGCTTCCAAAAGATCAGGACTTGCCCGACTCCCTTGGAAGCAGACCCATAACCCCGGTTCCGAGTGCCAGCCAGTCCCAATTGGGACCTTTTGGACCCTGTCCTGGCGCCAGTGGCACCAGGCTCATAAAGATTCCCAGCGCTGGAAGCGCCGGGCTCATAATGCTTGGGTGGACTTACCTGCAGCAGACCGTGCTGCTTACTTACCTGCCAGTTGAACCCCTGATCCTCTTCTGTTTGGGACTACTTTTCCTGTTGGGTGGGGCAGGAGCCACTCCCTAGGTTCAGAACACTGGAACTCTTCTGGAAAGCAGGAACTCTTTTCCTACCTAGGCATGGCTGTGGAAGGAGACACCTAAGCACTACAGGAGGCTATTTAAACCACACCCGATGGATGAATCTTGATTTGCGTTATTCTGCATTCTCTGCAGCAGAACGCTCATCGTGTCTTCTGCTTCTGATCCTGGGCCTAAGAGAACAAAGGCTTACCATCCTGGAATCCAGTCTTCAGCAGCACCTGTAAAGACAAAGAAAGAACAGGTTAGCACTACGGTCTTCAGTGGCAGCGCATCTCTTACCTGGTCCATCGGCTGTCACCAACGCCTCGCGCTGCATTCCGGCATCTGAAAGACAAAGGCTTACCTACTCTTCGCATGCTCCGGAGGTCTTCGCACTGCATTCCGGCATCTGAAAGACAAAAGCTTACCAGCTCTTCGCACGCTCCGGAGGCCTTCGGCGCTGCATCCCGCATCTGAAAGACAAAAGAAGGTGCGTTTAAAGACTTTGGGCAACTTTATTACTCACGTGCCATTACTCCTTCCCACGCCGAATCCAGTGAGTATTCCAGCACCCTTCAGCTTCTCTAAAGCTCCGAACTTGTACCTGCAAGATAAAAGGGACAGTTAGTGCGCATCGTGAAGCAGGCTACAAGCGCTTTCTTACGTGCTTCCAGGCGCTTCTATTCCTCACGTGGGTTCGATCCTCAACTCTCATCAGCCCGCCATCCGCCATCGCCGGAACCCTGCAAAACAAGAGATATCATTACAAAAGACTTTTAAGACATTTGAAGTGCCCAGAACTTACCGTTCGTGCAGTTAACGACGGACAGCAGTCCTCTGAGGTCAAGAGGCCTGCACCCTTATCCATTGAAGAAACTGGTTACGGCACCCTGCCCAGAGGCAGATGGAGAGCTCGGCGTTCACTTACCTAAGGTGAGGGTGTTAACCTTTGGGGTTCTACAGGAGAAGAGAAAGGGAAGAGGAGAGAGGCACCCAATAACCCCAGTTCATTAATCCCATATTTTCTATCTGCAGACATCTTACTCTTCGAGTCAGACATACAGTGCACAGAGGTCCAGCCCAAAGAGCCAACCGTGTGTTACACATCACCTTTGAAGATACGGCATTCACCCAGTCAAGACCGGCGCCTCTGCGGGAATCAGGTGAGCGTTACAGAACGCAAAGCCTATCGCAAAACTCCCACCCAGGCGCTATGGAAACCTCGGATACCGACCAGCTAGCCCAGTTACTTGGGGAACTAAGAGCAGAAGTGCATGCAGCCCGTCAGGAAACGAATGCTCTAAGAAGGGAACTGATTATTTCCAAGGAGCGAACAGACGATCTCGCTAGACAATTGCTACAGTCACAAGCCGGACAAACTCCGTTACCCGCATCAGGGGCAAATCTTCCTTCAACATCCTCTAGAGATGACATGCTAATTGGTGGGAAGCTATGGTCAAGACCACCCCACCAACACCTGCAGGCCAGCCTGCGTTCTGCTGGCATATGTGGAGAAGTACGGTGTGGTAGGAGGGTGCCAACCAATTATAGAGGGCCACGTAATATAGAGACCTATAGTTTGTGTAACCATTGGGATGTCGTGTATTTGATGGCGTTCATAGTGACCTGTATGAGAGGAGGGCTTAGTTGCCCCACCCGATGTTAGATACCCAATCACCTTCCCAACAAGTATGCAATATATAAATAGTTCTTCCCTTTAAGCCTATCACTTTTTCAAATAGGTTTTTGAAGTTTGTCACACAGTATGATGTCAATGATGCCATGTTTTTACTATGTAACCTTTTTTTTTTATTAAACTTGCCGAGTGAGACGATCGAGAAAATCGCCGATGTTCGTTGTAACTCCACTGTGTTTGACTATTGTTAATAAAACAGATGTGATTTGCCAACTTCCTGAGTTCCTTTTATTATTGATGTTTGAGTATCTTCTGCATCCCCATGCATCTCAAAGTATTGCTATCTTGTCTTAAAGGGCTAGGTCGGTTACCCCAGTTCACGTGTTACACATCAACCCTATTGTTGATGAATTATACAATTATACTGCCACTAATTATATTTTTATTATTTAACTCATCTGTCAAATTCTACAATTATTTTTCCATTGAATGGAGTGACCCAGATGGGCCACAAACATTTACACTATAATCATTACTGTCACCTTTTCTTATTTTGCGCTGCTGCCACTGAATATGGGGCCCCATTTTATGTTCACGTGATGCACTCAAAAGCCAGATCCTCTAGGGGTGAGACCCTGTGCAGAGTGGTTTACCTGATGGAATCTAAACTCTTCTTTCACAATTGAACATGTCCAGGGCTTATTTAACATACGATTGGTGTTTGAAAAGCTCCTACTTTTTGGGGGTTTTGTTAACACTGGTTAGACCAAGTCTATGCTTTGGAATAGTTTGGACTGCTTATGCTCAAAGCAAACGTAGTTGAAGTTCACTGAATGAAAGTGTCCATGGTTTTGCTGGGAAAAGGATTCTACTATGGTGAGTGCGACATTTGTACATTTCACTGTTTTGTGTTCTGAGACTCTGGATATCGTTTCACTGCAGGGTGGCTGCTTGCCATTCAATGGGTGTGGAGAAAGCTGCAGCTCCATGTGCTGGCCCTGTCCACAAAGCTCAATGTGTGATGGAGGCAGTCCGTTCAGACCTGAGAGAGTGCTGTGTGCCCAGGCCTACAGATTTTGCATCATCAGGATATTTGGGATCACAACTCTTCAGTGACTTCCCGGGGTGAATGACGCCCTTCAGAGGAACCCTTCTTGCTTAAGGAAATAAGGCATTTGGATGAGAGGACTTCTGCTGCTGTGACAATGGCACATACATCACTTCAAAGCGAAGGAGATCTTGCCAAGTGCACTTTTACCGCAGGTTCACTTCTGAGCGCTCTAATTGTCAAGACCTCGTCTGATCCAGCTACACCAATCTCTTAACAGTAGGCCCTACAACAAGCAGCAGACCATGCCAAACAAAAAGATTGCATTCATCGACTTACCAACCTTGGGACGCCAGTAGTCTGCCATGAAATGCAATGCACCTCAGAAGGCTTAAGGAAATCTGACCCACAAGCCAAGGAAATGTGAAGGCCTCCAGACAAGAACAATGTCATCTGCAACACCCCTGGTTAGTTGCTACTCTTTGTAATTGTAAACTCGGTAAAAATGTTATGGGGGTGCAGTACCGTCTTCTTCCCCTTACAACACTTCCCAATGCAAATGTCTCATTCACTCTTCGTTGGCATTAGAGGGGTCTAATACTGGAGGGGTATATACTACTGTTTGTTGTATTCTATCCATTTCATCCCTTCCCAATGCAAGTGCCTCATTCAACCTCTATTGCCATCAGCAGGGCTTGATACTGTATTGGTGTACAGTACTATGGCAAAACACAAGAGGTGATGGCTGGAAGGTTTATAATTCATCTTAACCTCTGGCATTGCTCTGGGTAACCCTCCAGACTATCGCTCTTTGCCTGCCAAGCCATACAGAAGGGGAAGTGACCATATGCAAATCAGGTTTGGTCCCACCCGAAAAGGGGCAGTCCAGCCGGAACTGCTAGGTCACATCCCTTCTGCATGAGACCACAAGCATCCCCAGACAGGGTTCGGCCTTGGTAGGCCTCCTCAGTGAGGAGTAGCTTGGGTCTCTAGGCCCAGTAAACATGGGACCCATGTCTGGGCATAGCAATCTCCAGAAGGGTCAGAGGAAACCACAAGAGTTAAGAGAGCCACAGGAAAGAGGGGTTACCCATACCCCAGAGAGTTGAGTTATTGGGACAGAGGACCACTAGGGAGCAAGCAGCACCTAACAAGCAAACCAAAGAGCAGATACAAGGGAAGCACAGAGGCACCCACCACCTGAACAAAGTGGGGGAGACCAACCCAAGTGGTGGAGAGCGGTCAGGGAAATATCCCTCCAACTAAAAAAATGCTGGCAGTTTGTTTTTGCCAGAACTTAAGACTTTTATTGTTCAAGTTGGGAAACTTGAGGAACTTTGATAGACAACCAAGAAATGTTGAATAAGGATTACTGTTAATTACAGATGATCAGTGGATCCAGATCCAGGAAGAATTCCTGGAACACCTGAGAGAGATCGTGGTGAACAACACAGAGTGTAGGACACACCAGCTAATTTTCTTTTACATTTTTCCTAGGTGATGGGACCATTGTATCGGATAGGTTGGAATGAGGACTATTTTTCTTTTGACTACTGACGAGCACCTTAGTTTAGTTTGATAGGAAGGGAACTCCCCTTAAGCAATAGGGTTAGTGTGGGGGGTTCTTTTAAGTTAAATAAAGTTACTTGGAAACCATGTCCTCTGGTCTGAACCATTCTTCTGGCTTGACACAGTACATAGAAAGTATATTATGGGGTAAGTCCTGCACATTTCTATATGAAATAATTTCCATGTACCCCATGTAGTAAATATCCCATGCAATACGCCACAAAGACAGGAAGGAGCAACACAAGAAAGACACAGAGGTTTACAATTAGACAATGATTTATTGGGGATAGGTCAACATTTTAACAGAAATAAGACACAAAATCAAAGTAAACTTTTAGCAACAACATGATGACCCCTCTTCTAGGTCAAGAGTCAGGTTCTTAAGTTAGTAAAGCACAGTTTGAGAAGTTGATCAATTTACAGTCACTCACAGTACAGAGTGTTTGCATTGTCCCCTGCACTTCTCTCAAGTATCCTGAGTTTGCAGTCTCTGATCAGCTGCTTCTTGTCCGTGAGCAGGAGATGGACCCTTTCCACGGGTCCCTGTGGTCCATGTGGAGTGGCACTTTCAACTTTCTCATGCATAGCAGCTGGGTTAGAGCATTGGCTGGCAAACTAGAGAGTTTCCACAAGGTCCAAGGTAAACTTTATTTGTCTACAAGCTTAGCTCCAGGGTTCCTGCTACCTTCTGGTCTTAGTGTCTAAGCTCTATTCCCATGAACCCTATCTTCACTATCCATCTCAATAGGGTGCAATGGTCTTGTGCCTAATGGTCCTCTTCTGCACTCCCTTTCATCTCCTCCTATTTTATATCCCCACTTATAACTCCTTGATGTCTTGACACTTTCGTATGCCTCCACCCCTTCTAGGCTCAGCCTGATCAGTCTTTGGGTTTGCTACCATCTGAGACAGGCTTGTCCAGAACTACCCTTCTTCTTTATCTCACATCCATCTGTCCTGTGAGTATAATATCCATTCTGTCCCAGCTAATAACCTAGAGTGCAAACAATCATGTTGCTATTGATGTTTTGTATGTCGGTCTCTTCCTTCATAGAATTCTCTTCCGCTGCCTCACCAAGTATCCTTCCTCTACCTGCCTTCTGAATACATACTTCAGTGTTTCTTCCAGTCTTCCTCTCAGCGCCCACCTTAATGTTCTGTTTCCCTCACTCTCTCCTTAGTGTTCTCTCCCACTGCCTCTCTGAGTCCCCTTTGTCCACCAGCCACCTCAGAATAACCTCCAATCTTTCATTGGATGTTGCTCTCAACCAAATCCCTGAGGACCACTTCCAGCTATCCTTAGCTTTCATACTCACCTCTTATCTGAGTCTCTTCCTCCATCCACCAATCTCCAACCTCCCCTTTGATGTATTCCCCAACCTCTTAGTTTGCATTGACTCTCCCCTGAGTGTTGTCTCCCACCTTCTTCCTGGGTTTCCTTCTCCTTCTCCGCTTGATGTCTTCCCCCGTCTCCTGAATAATGTTCTCTCCCACTTCATCTCTTCTCCTTCTTTGACTTCCCACTGAACAGTGGATCATTTTCAAATCTCTGTTTTTGTCCAAAGGCATTTTTTTCTTATTTGCACCTCTCATTCCTTGCCACAGTTTCATTAGTTTTAACCCTTTCATATCCTTAAGCTCAGTTGATACCAACTTGGTCAAGATTCCCCCGATAAAATATCTGGATGGTGAGACAGTGCCTTTTCAACTTCCTCGATTTTAGGACAGCCTTCCTTTTCATATACATCTAAAAATCATCTTACTTTTTCAAAATAAAACATATTTGTTTCGATAATTACTCTAAAACTTTGTCTGTAAAGGAACACATGGTTGATTTTTCACCTCGATCAAACTTGTTCTGATTACAGCAACAAGGATCCGTGAAGAGGCAAAAGTGCAACATATGCTCACATCACACTCTTCCACCAGCAGCTTCTCTTCTCACTCATTCCACCTCATCTCTCTGCCTCCACCTAGCTCCTTCCAAGATCTTCGGCTCAACCTCAATTTTAATATTTTTTCAACCTTCCTCTCCCCTTTCTCCAGCCACCTCACATCTTCCACCTAAGTTCTCTGCATCTCCCAAAAAAATCCTTGTAAGAGCTTCCTTCCACCTGCCCTACAAGTGCCACTCCACCTTCATCTGTTCCTCTTCCTCTAGCCATCTTTCTCCTCAAACCTTTCACCTATTCTTTCTGTGTCACGTACATCTGCCTCTCTCTGTCTCCAATAATCTCTCTAATGCACTCACCAATTCCACTAAACACTACCAAACTGCCAGCTGTTCTTGTACAGGTTTTGCCCCACAACCTTGGCCATCCTAACCACTAGCCGGTACAGCTGCATGTGATAATTGTGCCTGCAACAGGATTGGAGTAGCGATTTTAGGCTTGGCCACCATATTGAATGCAATGCATGTACTGTGCAAGTCACAGAGAAATCTTCCCTTGAGCTCTCTAAGCACTGAAAGCAACAGCTCCCACACTCCATGTAAGAGTCTGTCTTCATGTCCCGTGTTCTTCTTACTATAGGCCTCTTCCAGCGAGGATCAAAGCATAGGGACCTATTAAGGTGTTGGGGCTTTTCATGGACATGGCCATTCCTTAAAGAGACAGAGGGAATAGGACTACAGGCCATGTTACAATCCCCTGCAAAGACCTGGGCAAAGGTGAGGTAGTTCAGTGGATCCTCTGTGTGTCTCCTTTGGCCACATAATATTGCCATGGGTGGTGGCACCCTGCCCCTGTGGCCACCCCATTCACTACACCAAGACAAATTGATGGAACTTTATCATACATCACACATCAAACGTAGGAAACATGTGGTATGTAATATTAGAGATGAGTGAGCCTTAAAATGCTCAGATCGAATGCCGGTTTGGACCATTCAAACCTCCACTGTGACAGGCAATAGATTCTTCAGCAAATAATCCAAATCAGGAAGGTTTGTAAAGTCTTTAATGGTGATACAGCAAATCAGGACAAGTCACCACAAACAAATCCCAAATGAACTTGCCCTTCCCAAGCATATAGCAGTTGTTACACCCTTTTAGATGCATTGAAATCTCTGATAGGGACATACCCAATTGTGCTCATTAAGGTAATTTTAAGGAGTAAACAGACAGCTTCGTGCTAATATTATGAACTTCAAAGAAGACCCAAAGATCTGTCATTCCTATGGCTCACGTGAAGGGAGGCCCCAACAAGATAAACAGCTGCATCATGTTATATTTGAAATATGGCAGCTCTATCACGCGTTGACTACAAAACCATAGTAATCTTGTTCTGACCGGATTAGTTATATTGGCGAAGTTCTAGCTCAGATACAGTGGCATTTTCAGTGCTTACCAAAGACTTTCATTATAAGAAGAAAAAGAGGGTTTGGGGAAATCCGATCGATCTCTGACTCTAATTAGGGATTCCCTGCCTCAAAAAAAAAACAAAGGAACATCTGTGTCAGGATGTGTAAATCAAAATGAGTTCTGTGTCCCGTGTCCAAAATGCTAAATTGACCCTCACACACTAAACTAAATATAATGTGAAAGAGGGAATGTCTTTTAGTCGAACACCTGCAGCTTCCTTCCAAAGTTCCAAACATAAAGTCTTCAAAGTGAAGAAAAGAAAAATAAATAAAGTTACATGAGAGAAGGGGCCTTCCTTTCCCCTGGAGTCTTTTGGGTTATTCACAATATGTCTTTCGTATATTTTACAATGCCAAGGAGGATGGCTCTTCCCTTGATTTTTTCTCCGTTTGCACAACACTTTACAATTCTTTCTCCGGATCTCTGATGCCTTTTTCAGAAAGGGTTATGGTTCTTCCATGTTGGTCCACAATTCAAGGTGGGAGTATCTCTTCCCCTGCTTTCTCAGCTTTTCCAAAATTTCTGGGGGTCTCTGCTCCGTTTCTCTAATCCCTGGTTTGCTCTCATGACAGGGATTTATTTTGCTAATTGGGTGTGGGACCCACACTCGCTGTGTGCCTAGTTTACTCTCCTGCCAGCTCTTTTTGACTTTTCACTTAGATGTGAGTTCCAGAATCGCTGAGTGCCTGGTTTAATCTCCTGCCGGGGTTTTTTTATGTCCACTCAATATTCGGGTGTAAATCCCAGGTTCACACTCTTCAACATCATTCACTCGTTTCTGTATCCAGGTAATTATATTTTTCATAAAGGGAGGAAGGATAGCTCATGGGCAACGCATTTGTCCTGGATGCAAGACAACGCAGCGCAACAAAGGTTTGAACCCCGATCTGCACTTAGAAACCACATGCTGTTAATAAGCGTGTTATATAAGAACAATTATAATCATATGTTAGGCCACCAACTCGTCTCCAACTGTGTTAAATGTCCCAGCTCACTTGTGTGGGTTTCTACTCTTCACCAACAGTACGCGGCAACCTCCCTGAAGTGCCCTGGTATCCCAATCATACTGTTGTCTGACCTGTATTTTACTGGCATTATGGGTAAAACAAATATGAGTGTTACTACGTGGCTACAATAGTTCAGCCTTCTGGATATAGTTTCTACTTGGTATGAAGAGTAAAGAAAACATAATAAGTATTATTACCTGGCTAGACAAGCCCACATTATGCAGCCAAATTGGATATCTTTTCTCATTATGGTGTGCCATTTTTTACTGAGCATCAATGGTAAAGGAAATATGATACGTTTTATTAAGTGGCTAAAGTGGCCTACATCAGTACTCTTAGGGCCTGATTCATGGAAGTGTTTTATAATGGCGCAATCCCATAGGAAAAGGTTCCATGAATCAGGCCCTTAGCCTGGATATATTTCCTTAGTGCGGCATGGGATTTATAACTGGCATCAACAATAGACCTGCATGATGAGTGATCTTCCGTGGCCATATTCGTCTACATTGGTGGAGACAGTCTAGTCTGTATATGCTTATTGACTGTAGCATGTATTATTTTCTGCTGACAAAGCCAACATTACAGCGTTTAAATATGGTAATATTGGCATGTATTGGTGTAGCCTGCATAGACATATATGTGCCCAGGCAGCATGAAATTGTGGGAAAAGTCATCAAGAAAGTGGGCAGGAAAATGTTCCTGTACACTGCAGGTGACTTGGCATCTTTTGGGTTTTTGAATGTGTTAGCCTGCAAATCTAAATGCAAACTGTGTTTTTTTTACTGAATTCTTAACACAAAGTGTGCTGTAACATAAACCCATTATTTTTCAAATGTTCTCGTGGAGAAGAACCCCTCCTGAACCACTCTTGGTTGGTCCAGCTTCCCTTGCTACACTCAGTCACTCCCACATTTATGTGGAAAAGATAAGACCCCGACAAATAAAACATTTACCAGCCACTACTGCTGGGGATATTCTTGCATGTGTACCTGTAAGGTGATGCTAGTTGTGAATTCTTTGAATGACCAAATGTAGAGGTGTAGAGTGAATGCCAGCTACGGTTAGTACATTTGTCTACCTCCCTTAGTACAGCAGGCTGAAGCTTGACAGGGCCCGCCATTATCCCTTGCAAAGACAGAACTAGAAAAGGATTCTGAGTTACAAGTTGATGTTATGGAAAGAGTTTTAGGTGCCTTCACGATGAGGTGGTGCCGGTAAAGATAAAAAATAGCATTTAACAGGAATATCAATATTGGGTAGGATGCTGTCCAATAACTAGGGTGCGGGATGCTGTCCTAGAACTAAGGGACGGGATGCTGTCCTAGAATTAGGGGGCGGGATGCTGTCCAAACACTATGGGGCAGCTGTGCAATCACAATGAGGCGGGATTCTGTCCAATAACTAAGGGGCGGAATGCTGTCCAGTCACTATGGGGCAGGATGCTGTCCTATAACTATGGGTCGAGATGCTGTCCAATCATGGGTGGTGGGATGATGTCCTATAACTATGGATGTTGTGCAAAATCTTTGTGATTTGGTATTGCAGTATAGAGATTGCAGGTGTTGTCCGCCACTCAATGCTGTTTGCATGTAAGTATGTGATGGATCTCTGGAGTTAAGGCAATAACCGCCTTCCCCCACTCCATCCTACACACACACTCTAATGTTCTATGACGAATAACTGAGATATATCTTTTCCTAATATTGTCCCCACATCTTCCAATTTGTCTGCTTAGCAGTTCTCTGCACAATATATATACCGTGTGTAAAGTTAGTTGCAGTGAGGAACCTGTCATTTCAACATAACAATGGTTGCCAAGTAAATGCGATGAAGCCGTGTCGCGCGATGAGAAGCTATTTCATGCGCACACTACTCTTCAAACGCCAATGAATATATTAGGGAGCAGAGCATTCAGGAGCCAGGTGAGGATGTTAAGAATTAATGCTGTTATTTCTACATCAGTGTTCTTCATTTCGTTTCCAATTACTGTACAACAAATTTGACCGCTTAAATCTCTCAAAAATTGCTTGGATGAGATTGTGTGAAAATGACATTAGTCTTTGCATATATTCAGCTTCCATTTATAGCCTGATGTGAGCAGATCAGATGAGAAGATGATCTATGCTGTATAAATATTGTTTAGGCAACGATCTGAAACATGTAGGAATCATGAGAAAGATCAATTTCTGAAAACATGATCCTGATGCAGGTCTGGTAGGCTGCATTTCACTTTGCGTTCACAGGGTGTTGGGGCTTATCAGAAAAGCACCTTTTGCAGCTGAGTATGTGAGAAAGCCGCGGCATCTGAAGCACTGTAATGGCGAAACCCTGCATCACGTGCAGCAGTAGAGGACCATAGGCGCTGCTCCTGCCCAAGGCCAACACATGGGTGTATAATCTACTCAGAGATGTGTTGCATTTGTTAATTTTCCTCATGTCTATTCATTATGGATATCAGGCTGGAATTTGGCATTTTGTGGGTGGAACAGCTAAGCCTTGTACTTTTGGGGCCTTCATGTTGCTGAGCTTTTTTAAATAAACATCTTTTAGACCTTATCGTCTATTGATCATCGGTGGAAAAAGGACAGTCGATTGCGCAGAAGTAGGCAAATAAATCAGCAGTTCAGGCAAACCAGGCCCATCCTGTCTGCCCGTTAAGCCCACTGCTTCAACATGGGAGTCTCCACTTGTAGCCGCAGTCTAGTGGAGCCGGCATGCACCTTGCAAAACGACTGATACCTCATCCACTAGGTGGGATGTGTTCCAGTGCATTCAAATGGAAATCTGGTGGGGGCCAATAAAGAACTTTGCCCGACATGTCATCTGCAACAGAGAATTTATTTCACTGAGTGTCCATATGGATGGACCAAATATGGTAATGTACATGACCAGTGCACATGCACACAATGACTTTGCGTATGTGATTCAAATACAAACTGGCCGTTGGATTTGGTAATTTCAGAGGTGTAGGGGTGATGGGATTCTAGTAAGGGAGCTTCATTGGGAGAAATGGAAACAGATGTGATACAACCTAAAAAGGTCTTATGGATCTCGTCCTCCTCTCTTTCTTCCCTGGTATAATACTGCGTCTCACCTGGTGTATTTCCCGAGCACAACCTAGGCTCCCCTACCCAGGAGATCCGCCCTCGCATGCCCACCCCCAGGTTTGGGTTCTGAGAAGACCAGTTCTTCCCTGGCCACCTGAATAAGGGATTCCTGAGGTCTGCATGGGAGAATACCCTCAGGTTTTTCACACCCGTGAACCAATGTCTAATGTGGACACAGGAGATTTCTTGGTAAATACGTCTGTGTAAATAATTTGCCAGGTATTACATTCAATATTACTTAATCAAATAATTCAATAATTAGGCGTTATTTATTGTTATTTGCTTCTTCTTCACTGAGCAGCACCCACGTGTTCACATCTGACACTCAAGAATGTGTGTCTTATATGTTTTTTCCATTACATGGTGGTAACATTGTGGCTGAAAAAACTCCCCCTTAGGCTGATAAGCGTGATTGAAATATCACATCGGTATTTGTGAAACCCTTCAGGTCAGGCATCTAGTCCTGTAAAACTGTGACGTGCTGTTGTTTGCATCGACAAATCAGGATATGTGGGGAATTGGCACAGTTTCTATTAAACACTTGTGAAAATATGGAGTGAATGGGGAAAGCTTGCATTGAATGAATTGGAATACAAACATCAAAAAACAAAATGTGGTTTTAATGTTAAAATACATGTGACTCAAGTGGGGTTAGTGTTTGTATTTTGATTTTGGTCCAGGGGTAGCCCACTCAAGTATATGATTTTATGGTGTCTCTTATGAGGTGTGTTGAGTTGGATGAATTGGAAACATTGAAACAAATATGTCACAAACTTAACACACTTAGAGGAAATATATTTGGAGGATTTGTAAACAAAGTAAGAAGTCTAACAACAGAAGACATTTGTATTTGTTGTATAAGAGGGTGTCAAGGTTTCTCCGTTCTGGCCTTTGTGGAGGGGAGGGACTGGCTGCCATTAGTGTGCCGTCATGTATTCCTGGAGCGGAATGCCCGCTCTAGTCTTTTCCAACATGGTCGCCGGCTGAAGGATAAGTTTACTTTTGGATCGCAACAGCGGTGCGTTGCTACCCATATCCTCTATTCTTCAGGGTAAGATGCTGTACCTGCCTTCTGTTCCCCCGCTCACTCTGAGCTGCACTCTCCCTCCTCCATCTGCTCAGCTTTGGCTTCACTAGTTTCCTCCCTTCATTCCCATTACTTGTCTACTTGTCGCTTCTTTCCTTAGCTCATTGCCTTAGCCTTGCTGCCTGAACTGTTCCCTGCAGTTTCTATTCTGCCTTCTGTTATCTGCCCGCTTTGCCTGCATTGTCATCCATTTGACCTGCCTGCTCTTCCAAGCTCTTGTCTACAATACTTCACCAGGGGATTAACATCAAGGTTTTTTTTGGTGCCTTGTGGCTATTTCCCCTCTGCTTGTGTGTTCCCGTGGAGTGAGTGTCTTGCCTAGGCTGCTTTTTAGGCAGGCTAACAGGGTAATTCATAGAATTTCGCAGAAAAATGTCGCAAGCGGCTGGCGCAGAGTGTCCACGTGCGATTGTCTGCGCCAGGCACGTGCGCTAAAACCGATTTCCGCGCACAGCGTATTCATGGATTTTAGGCTCCCAAACCAGCCGTGGCGCAGAGAATCGCAGCGACCCTGCAGCAGCGCCAGTAACGCCCCCAAGAACGCCCTCGCGCAAGGAAAAGCCATCAAAATCGCTAAATCATCGCAAAGGGCTGCGCTAACCCTGGACCAGTTCACCGGGCTGGCAAACAGCAAACGCCAAGCGGGGAACGTGTATTTCAGGGGTGCGCGGGAAGTTCCACACGCGATTGGCCCCGTGCAAGCAGGGTACGTGTATTTCAGGGGTGCGCGGGAAGTTCCACACGCGATTTCATCAGGGTACGTGTATTTCAGGGGTGCGCGGGAAGTTCCACACGCGATTGGCCCAGTGCGAGCAGGGTACGTGTATTTCAGGGGTGCGCGGGAAGTTCCACACGCGATTGGCCCAGTGCGAGCAGGGTACGTGTATTTCAGGGGTGCGCGGGAAGTTCCACACACGATTTCATCAGGGTACGTGTATATCAGGGGTGCGCGGGAAGTTCCACACGCGATTGGCCCAGTGCGAGCAGGGTACGTGTATTTCAGGGGTGCGCGGGAAGTTCCACACGCGATTGGCCCAGTGCGAGCAGGGTACGTGTATTTCAGGGGTGCGCGGGAAGTTCCACACGCGATTGGCCCCGTGCAAGCAGGGTACGTGTATTTCAGGGGTGCGCGGGAAGTTCCACACGCGATTTCATCAGGGTACGTGTATTTCAGGGGTGCGCGGGAAGTTCCACACGCGATTGGCCCAGTGCGAGCAGGGTACGTGTATTTCAGGGGTGCGCGGGAAGTTCCACACGTGATTGGCCCAGTGCGAGCAGGGTACGTGTATTTCAGGGGTGCGCGGGAAGTTCCACACGCGATTGGCCCAGTGCGAGCAGGGTACGTGTATTTCAGGGGTGCGCGGGAAGTTCCACACGCGATTTCAGCAGGGTACGTGTATTTCAGGGGTTCTGGGGAGTACTACACGTGAATTGGCCGTGTGGGTCCTCCCAGGTGTACGCTCCACAACCTCCACGGCCCCTACAGGCAGCCCACACCACGGGGGACTACCCTGCACCCCTGCTCATGTCCCGCAGGCAGCCCATCCACTATGGGCATGCCCCCCAGCCAACCCACATGTCATCTTGCACTACTGATCAACAATGCATGTCTCCCACCACCCCCACCCCCCAGCAGTGCAGGGGCAGCCTCCACCAGGCCCCCACTCATGTCTCCCACCACCCCCACCCCCCAGCAGTGCAGGGGCACCCTCCACCAGGACCCCACTCATGTCTCCCACCACCCCCACCCCCCAGCAGTGCAGGGGCACCCACCACCAGGCCCCCACCCATGTCTCCCACCACCCCCACCCCCAGCCACCAGGGGCACCCTCCACCAGGCCCCCACTCATGTCTCCCACCACCCCCACCCCCCAGCCACCAGGGGCACCCTCCACCAGGCCCCCACTCATGTCTCCCACCACCCCCACCCCCCAGCAGTGCAGGGGCACCCTCCACTAGGCCCCACTCATGTCTACCACCACCCCCACCCCCCAGCCACCAGGGGCAGCCTCCACCAGGCCCCCACCCATGTCTCCCACCACCCCCACCGCCCAGCAGTGCAGGGGCACCCTCCACCAGGCCCCCACTCATGTCTCCCACCACTCCCACCCCCCAGCAGTGCAGGGGCACCCTCCACCAGGCCCCCACTCATGTCTCACACCACCCCCACCCCCCAGCCACCAGGGGCACCCTCCACCAGGCCGCCACTCATGTCTCCCACCACCCCCACCCCCCAGCCACCAGGGGCAGCCTCCACCAGGCCCCCACCCATGTCTCCCACCACCCCCACCCCCCAGCCACCAGAGGCACCCTCCACCAGGCCCCCACTCATGTCTCCCACCACCCCCAGCCACCAGGGGCAGCCTCCACCAGGCCCCCACCCATGTCTCCCACCACCCCCACCCCCCGGCAGTGCAGGGGCACCCTCCACCAGGCCCCCACTCATGTCTCCCACCACCCCCACCCCCAGCAGTGGAGGGGCACCCTCCACCAGGTCCCCACTCATGTCTCCCACCACCCCCACCCCCGAGCAGTGCAGGGGCACCCTCCACCAGGCCACCACCCATGTCTCCCACCACCCCCACCCCCCAGCAGTGCAGGGGCACCCACCACCAGGCCCCCACCCATGTCTCCCACCACCCCCACCCCCCAACCACCAGGGCCAGCCTCCACCAGGCCCCCACCCATGTCTCCCACCACCCCCACTCCCCAGCAGTGCAGGGGCACCCTCCACCAGGCCCCCACTCATGTCTCCCACCACCCCCACCCCCCAGCAGTGCAGGGGCACCCTCCACCAGGCCACCACCCATGTCTCCCACCACCCCCACCCCCCAGCAGTGCAGGGGCACCCACCACCAAGCCCCCACTCATGTCTCCCACCACTCCCACCCCCCAGCAGTGCAGGGGCACCCTCCACCAGGCCCCCACTCATGTCTCCCACCACTCCCACCCCCCAGCAGTGCAGGGGCACCCTCCACCAGGCCCCTACTCATGTCTCACACCACCCCCACCCCCAGCCACCAGGGGCACCCTCCACCAGGCCCCCACTCATGACTCCCACCACCCCCACCCCCAGCCACCAGGGGCAGCCTCCACCAGGCCCCCACCCAAGTCTCCAACCACCCCCACCCCCAGCCACCAGGGGCACCCTCCACCAGGCCCCAACTCATGTCTCCCACCACCCCCACCCCCCAGCAGTGCAGGGGCACCCTCCACCAGGCCCCCACTCATGTCTCACACCACCCCCACCCCCCAGCCACCAGGGGCACCCTCCACCAGGCCCCCACTCATGTCTCCCACCACCCCCACCCCCCAGCCACCAGGGGCACCCTCCACCAGGCCCCCACTCATGTCTCCCACCACCCCCACCCCCCAGCCACCATGGGCAGCCTCCACCAGGTCCTCACAATCCCCAATCATGTGCGTCATGGTCAGCCTCCACAGCTAAAAAGCCCAACCAAGTAACCCATTCACCCACATGGAAAAGGAAATTACATGTTACACCCCCAATGTTCATAAAGCTAATGAACCCATGTCCGTCACACACAATGGTTGCAATTGAATGGGAAAACACCCAACATGACATGCATGAAAGCAATGAGATGATACCACACAGTGAAGTATGAAAACAAAATTGTATTAAAAATAATAAGAATGCAAATGAAATGAAACAAACTACAATGGGAATGAAAAAAAGATAAGCTGCATGTCCGTGTAAAAAAATAAAAACACCAAATCCTAATCCCAAAAAATGTAGTCCAAAGTCAAATGAAAAATAAAATCAATCCAATGAAGAACTATGTACAAAACATCCAAGGGTCCATGAGCCCAACTGAACAAAGGAAACCTACAAAAAACCCTAACTAAAATGCAACTATATACAAAAAGTGGAGCAGTGTCCGTCGACTCCAAATCATAAGAACAAACAAAGGAAACCTAAAACTAAAGAACTATATACAAAGGCGGCGGGCAAGTCCAGCGGCTCACTCCGTGGTGTTCCGGGCCAGGGCATCATCGAACTCCTGTTCGATGCCCCGGAGGCGGTCCTGTTCCATGGCCCCGAGGGTCCGCAGGGACGACGCCGTGTCCTCCTCCAACCCCCTGCAGATTGCCTCGAGGCACGCGCCCGCCTCAGGGCCCTCCGCATGGAGTTCTCCGCCCTGACCATTGTGAGCCGCGCCTCTTCCGCCCGCCGCCGCTCCGCACCTATCTGCTGGCCCAACCGCTGCCACACAGAAGACACACCCCGTCCTGGGTCAACCTGCCCTCCGGCCGATGCCTGCCCCTCCGATGTTGAAGGCCCCGAGCCTTCATGGCTCCCACCACGTTGCTGCTGCTGCTGTGCCTCTGCCCGTGCACTGCCTCCTGCTGCCTGCACATCCTCCGCCGGCTGGGGTGCAGTTGTTGATGTGGCCACCCCTGCTGGATGTCCGACTCCCGACTGTGGCAGGGATGCCTCCTCCACCAGCCTGGCCGCACCGTCAGAGGCAGCTCCACAGGGCACCCAGGTGACTGATGGGTGGGAAGATGGCACAGAGGACGACTGGCGCGTAGGGGGTCCAGTTGAGGAGGGGGTCGGAGCAAGCCCCATCAGACGGAGGAATCCGGCCTGGGTGACCTGTCCCAGCAGGCTGACGTGGTCAACGAGCCATTCGAGATGACGTGCAGTCTCTCCATGAAAAGACTGCAGGTCACCTCGCATGGCCCGTTGACGCAACGCCACACCAGCCAGGACAGGCTCAACCCGGACCTGGATAGCCACGTCTGCAGGCAGAGGAAGGCCAGTTGACGTCAGCTCATCCCCTGCCTGAAAACGGGTCTGGACGTAGGCATCCCTGCTGGTGCAAGATGATGCAGGGACAGGATCGGGGACAGGATTGCACACAGGCACCTCCGCGGCCACCTCTGCTGCCTCCTGTCCCTGGTCCTGCACTGCACCATTAGCACCAGTGGGATCCCCACCTCCAGACCCAGTCTCTGGTGCTTGCACGGCCTCCTCCTCCACCAAACCCCCCACCAACCTGGATGACTCTGTGCCATCTTCCCCTGTTGGGCCCTGTGGGGTCCCAGCTGCCCCTTCTGCTGCCGAGGAGTCCAACTCCAACCTCCGCCTCTTGGACCTCCCCCCGGCAGCTGCGGCCTGGGACGCGGCACCGGACTCCTCACTCCCCGACGAGATGACAACACGGGAGGGGAGCCGGGCCTTGCGTCTCCGGCTGGCGGTGGGATCCCCGCCGCTGTGCTCCACAGCACCTTCTCCGCCCTCTTCATCAGTTGACGCTGCAGACAGAGAGAAACAAAACACAGGCATCAGGGCCCTGTACAATGGACACATACACACATGACAGTTGCACATGAGTGGCATTGGCAAACCTCAGACATGTCATCACAATCTCCAACACACATGTCATTACAACTCGCACACATGAGCCATACCACAGCCATATCGCAACTGCCACCACCATCCCTACACATACAACTGCATGAGCAGCCAAAGGGGAGCCAGACATCACATGCAACACAGGAAGTGCACCACACATGTACACACACCACCACACTTGCATGCATGTGTACACCTCTGCCAAGTGTCGCACTGTTCAGACGGGCATCCATGTCACATCTGCCAATCAGGCTTCCACATACCGCTGTCACATGCATCCATGTTGCATTACTGTTGCACCCTTGTCAAATAAACACACATGCACATGTACACAGTGCTCATACATGCAGCCGAAAACAACATACATGCGTGACATCACGGACATGTCTACTTACATACACATTCATCCAAACATGTGTGCACACACAACTGCATTTGGCATGCAAGCCTACACACACAAGCACCATCCATGTCTCACACATTACAGCCCTCGCATGTGTCAGCCCCACGGCCCTGTACACCCCCACCCATGCTCGACCCCATACAAACAGATGTGCAACCTGCACACTACCGAATAATCACCACACGCACTGCTCACAATCAGGATGCATGTACACTCACCGCTCGACTCCAGACGGGTCTGCTTCTCTAGGACCTGGACGTGGAGCGCTGGGGATATGCGTTCCAGGACCCTCATCTGTTCTTCCGACAAATGGCCCCGGCGCCCCTTGGCATCCGCTGCCTTCAAGAGGCGCCGGGCCTTGTTCAGGGTCCTGGACCTGAAGTCCTCCCAGCGCTTCCTGACATGCTGTAAGTCCCGGACTGCCACCCCCTCCGCGTTGATGGCAGTCACGATGTCAGTCCAGATCCGAGTCCGTCCTTCCTTGTCGGCGCGGGAACTTCCAAAGAGGGCATCATACTGCCCCAGGACTTGCTCCACCAGGACACCAACTTCGGTGGCACTGAAGCTGGTGCCCCTCTGCCTCTCTGGCCGGGGGTTGTCAGTGGTCACAGATGGTGTTTGCCCCGACATGACAACCCCAGAGGCAGGAGTGGGTGGGCAACTGGGTCCTGGGGCTGGGCTGTGGAGCGATGGAATCCCAGTCGGGAGTCTTCAGTTCCAGCAGGGGTGGTCACAGCAACAGCACCCCTGGCTGATGTGCAGGCAGCAAATGGCAGTGCACGTGGGCAGCAGGCAGTCAGGCAGCAGCAGATGGCAGGTGGGAGCGTGCTCGGGGCTCTGGGGGGCAGTAGTTCGGCCTTCTGGGCAGGAGCGTGGTCTTCCGTGTGCTTACGCGTGGCCAGCTTGATACGGAGTGATTTGGCACGTGAAAATCCTGCACGTCAGCGTGAAATTCGAGGAAAGGCCCTTAGCGCGTAAGCGCGTCAGCACGCATACGCGATTCTATTGGTCCAAAGGCACTCAGCGCGTAAACGCGTCGCCAGCGTATGCGCGTCTATGAAGTCACGTGCACGTTGAATTGGGCACACGTTTGAAAATGTTGTGTGAAAAAAATGAAAGACACGTCCGAGTGTCAAAGCGTGTAATTGGTGGGAATGGGCCTAGCGCGTACACGCGGCAGTGACAAAGCGTGTAATTGGTGGAAATGGCCCTACACGCAGAAGTGACAAAGCGTGTAATTGGTGGAAATGGCCCTAGCGCGTACACGCTGCGTAAGTGACGCTGGACGTGTGGGCCTGTATAAAAGGTACGTGTAGAACACCATTTCCTTGTACGTGCTTTTCGTGGAGAGCGAGTGGGTGAATTCTGTACTTCTTGTCGTTTCACACGCGATTTACTTCACGGCGTTTCAAGTTCGTATTCCCTGTTACCTCTGACAGCTTTTTCTCTTTTTTCTCTTTTACTGGTTTACCTGGGCCTGTTCACTCAAACAGTGTTCCCTTCTACTGTTGTCCTGTCTCCTCAGACAGCGTACAAATCTTCTTTTGGCGGGGGTGTTGCCAACCAAACGCGCTCCTTTTTCACGCTCTTTTACCTGGCAGACGGTGAGTCACGCACGTATCTAACATCTGTGCTTGTCCCGTGTGTAGCCTACCCCTTCAGAGGTCATTCTAGGCTGCGTGTGACACTTATACGTTCATTCTTGTGTTACTGGGTGCCACAGCGTAGTGCAGGTTTTTCTATCTGCACACGTGGTCTAGGAGGGGTTGCGTGCACGTCATCTCCCTTTTTTGGGGCTCCTGTGCGTAGCGTGACCCGTCATCTTTCCCCAGGGGTTACATTCAGCCTTGCTAGAGCACTAGGGTACAATTACCATCTGGTACCCAACCCCTTTGAGCCCCAATTGCCCAGGACAATAGTTTACAGCCACTCCCATACGCACATTAACATCAGTGCCATGGCTGGGAGGCGAGGATTCCGTAAGGGTGGCAAAGGTGGAAGAGCCACAAGTGGTGGCCGTGGTGGATCCGGTAGGGGACGTGTTCGTTACTTGCAGGGTGAGCCTGTCCCCCCATGTGTGGAGGACCAGTCAAGCGCACCCATAACCCCCCCCTCCCGTTGAGGCTGATGTGGCTGACACCATCCATGCTCAGCCCTTGTTGGACCAGCCCATTGTGGCACCAGACCTGGCTGACTCCATGGCTGACTTCCAGGTCAGCAGGCCTATGACACGTGCGCTGGTGCACGTTGATGTCATCATGCCACGTGCATCTGGGGCAGCAAGGTCATCTGCTGCCCCAAGTAGGCAGGGCGGAGAGGCTGCAGGGGCAGCTGCGGCTCCATCCACCCCAGCTCTCACACACCCAGCCAGGAGAGTGTCGGTCCTAGTCCATCCTGCTGACATTCCCCCTGACACCATTACACCTGAGCCAATGCCTGCACCAACTCCCATGCTGAGTGTGCAATCCCACACTCCTGATACAGAGTCCACCAGGGCTCCTGCCCCTAGTGTCCAGAGCGGCGCAGGACACTCAGGATCACCACCACCTTCCAAGCGGAAGAGGAAGAGTGCTCGTCCGGCACAGGCTGATGCCCCAGACACGGCTACACAGTCCGGCCCGTCCAGGAAGCCCAGCTTCACGGATGACGAACTGAATGCACTTGTCGAGTATGTGTCCGCACATGATAACGAGATGGTCATTGTTGCAGGATCCAAGACCACACCTGCACAACGCCAGGCACACTGGCAGACCGTTGCGGACATCGTAAGTGCCCTTGGAATCGTGAGGCGCACAGCCAATGATTGCTATAAGCGCTGGAATGACCTAAAGCGCAGGGCAAAGAGTAAGCTGGCCTCAAGTCATGCCGCAACTCTAGTGACTGGAGGTGGGTCTCCAGTAGTAGACATGGAACTCACTCCACATGAGTCAGTCGCTGGGACCTACGTCACGGAGGAACAGATCCAAGGCGTGGGAGATCTGCCTGATTACGGGGCATTGTCCGGTGAGTGCACATGCATGTGTGTGTCATCCATGTGCATGGTGTGTGTGTGAGGGCTTCTGTTTGTGTGCCAGGTGAGAGTGTGTGCGCCTGAGTCGTATGGGTCAGCCATGTGCTTCATGCAATACATCCTGCGCAGCTGCATTAGGCCATAGCAGTATCCCTTCTGCCAACAGTAGACATCTAGCCCAACTGCACGCCAGTTGCCCTTGAAGTGTCACCTTGCCACAACATTGTTGCTTATTTTTCACTGTTCATTCAGGCAGATTGTTTGCATTCCACCACTTTTACTAGGCATTTCGCAGTCCTCTAGTCACATGTCTGACATGGCTATGGTAAAGTGGAGTGACTTTGTTACCTGGATATCATTTGTTCACACATGTCCCTGTGCAATTGGACCATTTTGGACTGGCAGTTCCAGGTGAAAAATCTGACCTGTTTGAATTAGAAAAGCTATTACATGCGGGAACTGGACTGAATGAATAGGTGCTGCCCTCCTCTCCATCTTCACTCAATAGCAATGGTACATGCCATCTGTGTGATGGCATGTGTGTTTCACCTGGCAATCACAGGCCAATGTGTGATGCCACTGCCAGGCAGCATGCAGAAAATGTGTTCATCTTCCATCTTGGTGTCATCAGTGTGTGCCATTTGCCTGCCCTTCATATGCAGTGAGGGTGCATGCATGGGAGGGTTTTAGTCATGTGGGACATGTGTCAATCAAGTACTGGTTCTCTTGCTTCTCAGCCCTCATTGTGTGCCATGGTGCTAATGCCTGTTTCCATTTCTTTGTTTTTATGTCTTTGCAGGGGAAGACGCACCTGATACTGCTGGGGTTGTGGAGATGGTGCAGACCCAGGAGGGGTCCGAGGGCCGACCAACCACCAGTGAGGGACGTGGTGTGGTGGTGGGTGAGAACCCACAAGTGCTGCAGGTCGTGCTCTCAAGGGGTGTCTCTGGCTGCACCTCCCCCGAGCTGTACTCAGGTGTTGATTCGGATGATGAGACCTACGTGCCGTGGCAGGTGAGTGTTCCAGGGAGGGATTCTGTTCTGTCCCACCCACCTGCACCAGGGTCAGAACCCTCAATGGGGATGTCAGTGTTGGCAGCTACGCCTTTGGTGGTTACGGATGCAGGGTCACACTCCGCGACATCTGATCCTGTTCCTGGGCCAGCAGATCAGAGGGGGAATGCAGTCCTGCAGCCTCAGGCAGTGCCGGCACAGCAAGGCGCACTTCACCTTGCCCCAGACAGGTGTGGTGCCCGCCGACGTGGTGGCCGTACGCCACCTGGCAATACCGCATGGGAGCAATCCATTTACGGTATGGCAACCCAACAGGCAGCATCATCCGAGATGATGGCTCAGGCCATGGATAGGGTGGCCACTTCCATTGTCCCCCCTGAAAGGCTGATGGAGCGACTACAGCAGGCAACCGACTCCATCTGCCAGTCACACAGGGAGGACATGTTGGCGTCTAACAGGGACAGGCGGGCGGCACTGGCGACTCTGCAGGAGGCCATCTCCATAGAGTCCCAGGGCCACAGGGAAGCCCTGAGGCAGGAGCTCCTTCACCTCAGGACGACTCTTGTTGAGCTTGAGGCTTCACCACACCAAAGGACAGAACAGCAGCTGGAGCGTCTCACCCGTACGCTCTCAGCTGAGATGCAGGCAACGAGGGCGGAGGTCCGGGCATCCCGTGAGTTGTTGAATGGGGACCTCCGCACACTCATCCTCCAGAACCAGACCTACCACACCCGCATGCTTGCAGCCATGGAGGAGCAGACTAGGGCCTTGCGTGGGCTGCCTCCCATAGTTCAACCACCTCCGGATGCAGCTGCACATGGTGATAATAGCGACAGCAGTGATACTCCCACAATAGGGTAGCCGTGTGGGCCATGAGCCCATGGAGGTGTTTTTTTTCCCAGGATCCACACAGGTGGGTTTTGGTGTGCACCCTGTCCTCGGACCTCCTGGGTGGCCTCCCAAACCCCCCCGGCCCATCAATGGCCATTATTTTTATTTTTGATTTTTATTTTTATTTTTGATTTTTATTTTTATTTTTATTTTTCACAATTTTTTGGGACAATTTGTTGCCTTCCGTGGTTCCTGTGGGCATACGCTGCATTGTGGCTGGGCACATGCAGGCTTGTCATGTATTTGGTTCAGATGCTTGGGTTTGAGTCACACACACCCCTCCTGCTTCCCGTTTCCATGGGATTGCAAAGGGTGTGCCCAAGTGACTTTGACGTACATGGTGACATTGGACTCCCACTACATGTGTGGGTAGTCTAGTCAATACTGTGTATACATTCCTAGTGCATATTGCTGTTGTGTTGTACACTGCATGTTGCATTGATGTGTAACTCATCATCTGTGTCTACCTCCCAATTTGCAGGTCCCTTCCTCATGTCTACACAAGTCCCTCTAGTTTGGAGATGGGGTCCATGTTGGCAGCAGTGCACTTACTACTCTACATGGCGCCAACACTGCACAGTTGGTAGTGGTGGGAGTGCAGGCATTTCCAGGTGGTGAGACTACTAATTTATTACATTTGTGATGCCATGTTAATGGTAGTACCTGCTCAAGTTTGTTGTTGGTCCTGCATTACTGTGAGCATTTCAGGTGTTACAAGTTTAAATTAGGGACACTGTACATTGTGACACTAGTGTCATGTTGTGGGGATTACTTTGTTTACCTGCAAATGGCATGACATGGCACGGTGTGTCGTGTGGCGGTGCTGGGGATGGGTTGGCTGACATGGCACTGTCCTCTTGTTGCATTTTGCAAGTGGGTATTCATTTTAGCTGCTTGGATGTGTTTCTTCACAAAACTGCATTGGTGGTGTCTGTGTGGGTAGGGATGCACACATTGTAACACTTCCAGGTGAACAATCTCAGGCTGATATGGTTTTCACGGTTGATTCTCCAGACATTCAGGATCAGTGTCAGGTTGAGTCATCATTGATTGTCAGATGGAATGTGCCAGGGCAGTGTGCACTCCACAGGGGTGTGATTACTATGTGAAGTAATTAGCCACTAGCTGTGTACGGGCTGCCTCCCCCCGTGCCCTTTCCCCTCCCATGCGCAGACGCTCTGCATGTGGTTGGGGATGTGGGGCCACCACCATGTCCACGGCCAGGCCCCGGCATGTTGCAACGTTGTGCAGGACACATGCTGCCACTATGATCCTGCACACTACTGGGGGAGCGTACAACAGCTGCCCGCCAGAACGGTCAAGGGAGCGAAAGTGTGACTTTAGCACTCCGAATGTGCGCTCCACTATGCCCCGGGTTGTAATGTGGGCTGTGTTATATCTTACCTGGGGTGGTGTGGTGGGGTTCCGAATTGGCGTCATCATGTGGGGGCTGAGAGGGTAGGCACTGTCCTCTGTGGAGGTGGTGATTGGTATCATTGGTGGGGTTGTGACCTTGCTCAGTATCTGACATGCATGCATGTGCAGTGGCATTCATACTCACCAAGCAGCCATGTATCGCCATGCCGCCCAGCTTCTAGGTCCCGGCTTAGGGTGGACATTCGGTAAATGAAGCTGTCGTGGGTGGACCCGGGATAGTTGGCATATACTGAGGTGATGATTCCCTTGGCATTACATACTACCTGCACGTTGATGGAATGCCAGTGCTTGCGGTTCCTATAGATGTGCTCTGATGCCCTGGGGGGACGTAGAGCCACATGGGTGCAGTCGATGGAACCTAGCACTTTGGGGAATCGTGCCACACCGTAAAAATCCAGGGCGGCAGCATGCCTTTCTGCAGGTGTTCTGGGCAGGTATATGTGCCTGCGGACTGATGGGCGTGCAGTGATGATGTTCAAGACCTGGTGTAGGCAGCGTGACTGGGTGGCCTGTGATACCCCACCCACTATGGCACTTGTCCGCTGAAATGATCCAGTGGCTAAGAAGTGCAGTACATTGAGGACCTTCTCCAGGGGGCTGAGTGCTTGGGAGCACAGGGTGGGTGATGTGAGGTCATCCTCCCACTCACTCACCAGGTCCAGTATTATGTGTGGTGGAAACCTGTACCTTCCATACACCTGGTCATCAGGCATCCCGAAACGGCTGGTTCTGGGTGTGAATATTCTGGCCCTGACTATCCTCCTCCTCCTCCTTTGGTAGCCCACGCCCACTGCTGCTAGGAACGGTATGTTCATCCTGGGTCTGAGCTTGTTATTTTGTTAGCGCGCAAATTTATGCGTTGCGCGTGTTGTAGGCGAGCGTGTGACCCGCGCACCCCTGAAATCCAGTACCCAGTCCAATAGCGTGTGGAAATTCCCGCGCACCCCGGGATACAGGTGCGCTGACGTACTTGCGTGTGTAAGTGCCCGCGCACCCCTGATATACACGTACATAGGCCAATCACGTGTACGCGCACTTTTGTCCAATTACACGCGATGACACTCTGACGTGCAGTCTTTCCACGTGTGCTCTGTCATCACGTGCTGTGTGGGAAACACCCGTGCGGGTCACGTCACAGTAGCGCTTACGCGCTGAGGGCCTTGGGTCCAATAGAATCGCGTATGCGTGCTGACGCACTTACGCGCTAAGGGCCTTTCCTCGAATTACACGCTGACGTGCAGACTTTTCACGTGCCAAATCACTCCGTATCAAGCTGGCCACGCATATGCACACGGAAGACCACGCTCCTGCCCAGAAGGCCGAACTACTGCCCCCCAGAGCCCCGAGCACGCTCCCACCTGCCATCTGCTGCTGCCTGACTGCCTGCTGCCCACGTGCACTGCCATTTGCTGCCTGCACATCAGCCAGGGGTGCTGTTGCTGTGACCACCCCTGCTGGAACCGAAGACTCCTGACTGGGATTCTATCGCTCCACAGCCCAGCCCCAGGACCCAGTTGCCCACCCACTCCTGCCTCTGGGGTTGTCATGTCGGGGCAAACACCATCTGAGACCACTGACAACCCCCGGCCAGAGAGGCAGAGGGGCACCAGCTTCAGTGCCACCGAAGTTGGTGTCCTGGTGGAGCAAGTCCTGGGGCAGTATGATGCCCTCTTCGGAAGTTCCCGCGCCGACAAGGAAGGACGGACTCGGATCTGGACTGACATCGTGACTGCCATCAATGCGGAGGGGGTGGCAGTCCGCGACTTACCACATGTCAGGAAGCGCTGGGAGGACTTCAGGTCCAGGACCCTGAACAAGGCCCGGCGCCTCTTGAAGGCAGCGGATGCCAAGGGGCGCCGGGGCCACTTGTCGGAAGAACAGATGAGGGTCCTGGAACGCATATCCCCAGCGCTCCACGTCCAGGTCCTAGAGAAGCAGACCTGTCTGGAGTCGAGCGGTGAGTGTACATGCATCCTGATTGTGAGCAGTGCGTGTGGTGATTATTCGGTAGTGTGCAGGTTGCACATCTGTTTGTATGGGGTTGAGTATGGGTGGGGGTGTACACATGCGAGGGCTGTAATGTGTGAGACATGGATGGTGCTTGTGTGTGTAGGCTTGCATGCCAAATGCAGTTGTGTGGGCACACATGTTTGGATGAATGTGTATGTAAGTAGACATGTCCGTGATGTCACGCATGTATGTTGTTTTCGGCTGCATGTATCAGCACTGTGTACATGTGCATGTGTGTGTATTTGACAAGGGTGCAACAGTGATGCAACATGGATGCATGTGACAGCGGTATGTGGAAGCCTGATTGGCAGATGTGACATGGATGCCCCTCTGAACAGTGCGACACTTGGCAGAGGTGTACACATGCATGCAAGTGTGGTGGTGTGTGTGCATGTGTGGTGCACTTCCTGTGTTGCATGTGATGTCTGGCTCACCTTTGGCTGCTCATGCTGTTGTATGTGTAGGGATGGTGGTGGCAGTTGCGATATGGCTGTGGTATGGCTCATGTGTGCGAGTTGTAATGACATGTGTGTTGGGGATTGTGATGACATGTCTGAGGTTTGCCAATGCCACTCATGTCCAACTGTCATGTGTGTATGTGTCCATTGTACAGTGCCCTGATGCCTGTGTTTTGTTTCTCCCTGTCGTCAGCGTCAACTGATGAAGAGGGCGGAGAAGGTGCTGTGGAGCACAGCGGCGGGGATCCCACCGCCAGCCGGAGACGCAAGGCCCGGCTCCCCTCCCGTGTTGTCATCTCATCGGGGAGTGAGGAGTCCAGTGCCGCGTCCCAGGCCGCAGCTGCCGGGGGGAGGTCCAAGAGGCGGAGGTTGGAGTTGGACTCCTCGGCAGCAGAAGGGGCAGCTGGGACCCCACAGGGCCCAACAGGGGAAGATGGCACGGAGTCATCCAGGTTGGTAGGGGGTTTGGTGGAGGAGGAGGACGTGCAAGCACCAGAGACGGGGTCTGGAGGTGGGGATCCCACTGGTGCTAGTGGTGCAGTGCAGGACCAGGGACAGGAGGCAGCACAGGCGGCCGCGGAGGTGCCTGTGTGCAATCCTGTCCCCGATCCTGTCCCTGCATCATCTTGCACCAGCAGGGATGCCTACGTCCAGACCCGTTTTCAGGCAGGGGATGAGCTGACGTCAACTGGCCTTCCTCTGCCTGCGGACGTGGCCATCCAGGTCCGGGTTGAGCCTGTCCTGGCTCGTGTGGCGTTGCGTCAACGGGCCATGCGAGGTGACCTGCAGTCTTTTCATGGAGAGACTGCACGTCATCTCGAATGGCTCGTTGACCACGTCAGCCTGCTGGGACAGGTCACCCAGGCCGGATTCCTCCGTCTGATGGGGCTTGCTCCGACCCCCTCCTCAACTGGACCCCCTACGCGCCAGTCGTCCTCTGTGCCATCTTCCCACCCATCAGTCACCTGGGTGCCCTGTGGTGCTGCCTCTGATGGTGCGGCCAAGCTGGTGGAGGAGGCATCCCTGCCACAGTCGGGAGTCGGACGTCCAGCAGGGGTGGCCACATCTACGACTGCACCCCAGCCGGCGGAGGATGTGCAGGCAGCAGGAGGCAGTGCACGGGCAGAGGCAGAACAGCAGCAGCAACATGGTGGGAGCCATGAAGGCTCGGGGCCTTCGACATCGGAGGGGCAGGCATCGGCCGGAGGGCAGGAGGACCCAGGACAGAGAGTGTCTTCCGTGTGGCAGCGGTTGGGCCACGCCATAGGTGCGGAGCGGCGGCTGGCGGAAGAGGCGCGGCTCACAATGGTCAGGGCGGAGAACTCCATGCGGAGGGCCCTGAGGCGGGCCGAGTGCCTCGAGGCAATCCGCAGGGGGTTGGAGGAGGACACGGCGTCGTCCCTGCGGACCCTCGGGGCCATGGAACAGGACCGCCTCCGGGACATCGAACAGGAGTTCGATGATGCCCTGGCCCGGAACACCACGGAGTGAGCCGCTGGACTTGCCCGCCGCCTTTGTATATAGTTCTTTAGTTTTAGGTTTCCTTTGTTTGTTCTTATGATTTGGAGTCGACGGACACTGCTCCACTTTTTGTATATAGTTGCATTTTAGTTAGGGTTTTTTGTAGGTTTCCTTTGTTCAGTTGGGCTCATGGACCCTTGGATGTTTTGTACATAGATCTTCATTGGATTGATTTTATTTTTCATTTGACTTTGGACAACATTTTTTTGGATTAGGATTTGGTGTTATCTTTTTTTCATTCCCATTGTAGTTTGTTTCATTTCTTTTGCATTCTTTTTTTTTAATACAATTTTGTTTTCATACTTCACTGTGTGGTATCATCTCATTGCTTTCATGCATGTCATGTTGGGTGTTTTCCCATTCAATTGCAACCATTGTGTGTGACGGACATGGGTTCATTAGCTTTATGAACATTGGGGGTGTGACATGTAATTTCAATTTCCATGTGGGTGAATGGGTTACTTGGTAGGGCTTTTTGGCTGTGGAGGCTGACCATAACGCACATGATTGGGGTTTGTGAGGACCTGGTGGGGGCTGTCCATGGTGGCTGGGGGGTGGGGGTGGGTGGGAGACATGGGTGGGGGCCTGGTGGAGGGTGCCCCTGCACTGCTGGGGGGTGGGGGTGGTGGGAGACATGAGTGGGGCCCTGGTGGAGGGTGCCCCTGGATGCTGGGGGGTGGGGGTGGTGGAAGACATGGGTGGGGGCCTGGTGGAGGGTGCCCCTGCACTGCTGGGGTGTGGGGGTGGTGGGAGACATGAGTGGGGGCCTGGTGGAGGCTGCCCCTGGATGCTGGGGGGTGGGGGTGCAGGAGGACATGAGTGGGGGCCTGGTGGAGGGTGCCCACACTGCTGGGGGGTGGGGGTGGTGGGAGACATGAGTGGGGCCCTGGTGGGGGCTGCCCCTGGTGGCTGGGGGGTGGGGGTGCAGGGGGACATGAGTGGGGGCCTGGTGGAGGCTGCCCCTGGTGGGTGGGGGTGGTGGGAGACATGGGTGGGGGCCTGGTGGAGGGTGCCCCTGCACTGCTGGGGGGTGGGGGTGGTGGGAGACATGAGTGGGGGCCTGGTGGAGGCTGCCCCTGCACTGCTGGGGGGTGGGGGTGGGTGGGAGACATGAGTGGGGGCCTGGTGGAGGGTGCCCCTGCACTGCTGGGGGGTGGGGGTGGTGGGAGACATGAGTGGGGGCCTGGTGGAGGCTGCCCCTGGATGCTGGGGGGTGGGGGTGCAGGGGGACATGTGTGGGGGCCTGGTGGAGGCTGCCCCTGGTGGCTGGGGGGTGGGGGTGGTGGGAGACATGGGTGGGGGCCTGGTGGAGGGTGCCCCTGCACTGCTGGGGGTGGGGGTGGTGGGAGACATGAGTGGGGGCCTGGTGGAGGCTGCCCCTGGATGCTGGGGGGTGGGGGTGCAGGGGGACATGAGTGGGGGCCTGGTGGAGGCTGCCCCTGGTGGCTGGGGGCTGGGGGTGGTGTGAGACATGGGTGGGGGCCTGGTGGAGGGTGCCCCTGCACTGCTGGGGGGGTGGGGGTGGTGGGAGACATGAGTGGGGGCCTGGTGGAGGGTGCCCCTGGATGCTGGGGGGTGGGGGTGCAGGGGGACATGAGTGGGGGGCTGGTGGGGGCTGCCCATGGTGGCTGGGGTGTGGGGGTGGGTGGGAGACATGGGTGGGGGCCTGGTGGAGGGTGCCCCACACTGCTGGGGGGTGGGGGTGCTGGGTGACATGAGCAGGTGTGCAGGGTAGTCCCCTGTGGTGTGGGCTGCCTGCAGGGGCCGTGGAGGGTGTACAGGGAATACCTGGGAGCACACAGCCAAATCGCGTGTAGAATTTCCCGCGTACCCCTGAAATACACGTACCCAGCCAAATCGCGTGTGGAAATTCCCGCGCACGTACCCGGCCAAATCGCGTGTGGGACTTCCCGCGCACCCCTGAGATCCACGTACCCAGCCAAGTCGCGTGTGCAAATTCCCGCGCATGCACCCGGCCAAATCGCGTGTGGAACTTCCCGCGTACCCCTGAAATCCACGTACCCTTCCAAATCGCGTGTGAGACTTCCCGCGCACCCCTGAGATCCACGTACCCAGCCAAATCGCGTGTGGGAATTCCCGCGCACGTACCCGGCCAAATCGTGTGGGCAACTTCCTGCGCACCCCTGAAATCCACGTACCCTGCCAAATCGCGTGTGGGACTTCCCACGCACCCCTGAGATCCACGTACCCAACCAAATCGCGTGTGGAAATTCCCGCGCACGTACCCTGCCAAATCGCGTGTGCAACTTCCCGCTCACCCCTGAAATCCACGTACCCTGCCAAATTGCGTGTGGGACTTCCCGCACACCCCTGAGATCCACGTACCCAGCCAAATCGCGTGTGGAAATTCCCACGCACGTACCCGGCCAAATCGCGTGTGGAACTTCCCGCGCACCCATGGAATACACATACCCTGCTCGCACTGGGACAATCGCGTGTGGAACTTCCCGCGCACCCCTGAAATCCACGTACCCTGCCAAATCGCGTGTGAGACTTCCCACGCACCCCGGTATACACGCACACGTATTTTTTGTCAGCGGGTGTCCGTGTTTGTGGGTACCCCTTTGCACGTCATTTGTCCTGGAGGGCCACAGTATAGGACATTCATCATGGCTGTATATAGGTGCTATTTGTTGGCGCACCTTTTGGCGCACATTTCTTCCAGGCGCAGAGACGCTACCGCCTGCTTTCTTGTGGCGGTCGTGTTTGTGCCTGTGCGCTGGTTTGAGCGTGCGCTTTTTTGCCCTATTCTATTCCATGAATACGTGTTGTAGGCGAGCGTGTGGGCATTCCGCGCACTTGTACCCTGTACTTCCCCCGTGACACATTTTGGCAAGTTGTTCCCCGTTCCGAGTGTTACGCCCCGTGTTCCGCCTACTTTTGTTGCGTGCGCCGCGCTATGTGCGATTTTCGCTGTGGCCTGTGCGATTTTTGCTGTGACCTGGCGCACGCAGTTAGATGGCCTGTGCGCCAACGTGCGCCGCGTACTTTTTTATTGCACATCCGATGGTTTTCTCGCGCACGGCCTTCCATGAATCGATGTGCGCTGCTTTTCGTGCGATTTTCGCACTTGCACTGCGATTTTCCCTATTCCACTGCGATTCGCACGTTTTTGCCCACTTGCGTCGCGCTAATTATTCCATGAATCGGCCTGATAGTGTCTACTTCTCGTGCCAGACCATACCTCTAGCAGGAGCGGAAGACATCGAGAAAAAAGAAGGACAAGGCGTCGATCCCGATGGAACCATCCCTGCACACCTCTTCTGAAAGTGCAGGCGAGGAACAAGAAGGGGTAAGTGAAAGAGGGAGTCAATTGGGCTTAACCTTAGCAATTGTAAGGTTCTGGAATGCATCATTTGTAGACAATCAGAACACACGAGGAATGAAAATAAGTTGGATAAAGCTACTGTAATATTTCAATGTAGTTTCATATGTAAAAGAATAGATAAAGATATATATTTTTATTTATAGTGTGTAAAGGTTTTCTAAAAACTGTGAACACACTTTAAATTTGATAAAATAAAAATAAATGGTGGAGTTTTGTTAGGTATTTAAAGTTAAACACATAGGAGGTTCTGAGGGATTTTGTTTCACCTTGATGTAGCTGATGGAAATCTTACTTAATAAGACATTTTTCAGTAAGGAAGAGAAGCCTTTCCCATAACAGTACCAGGTTGCCTGAGAGGTATATGGTAGAAAGGGGAAAGACAGCAAGGAAGAGCTTACCTGGCTGTGTTCCCTACCTGTCCTGTGCGTGCCTTTAAAAGACACATCAAAGTTGGTACAATAACCCCAGCGCATGTACATACATGTAGATCCTTGTCCCAATAATTAGTCAAATCCCAGATAGCAATTGAAAGTATTTTGGTGGAACCGTGTTTACAAACTATACCACTAAAAGGTTGAGGGAAAATTGTATCCCGCCTGTTCAACCAATAATTTTTCCCCATAGGCAAATGGACAGGATATGTCATTACTTTCCCTTGCAGGGCAAAATGATGCTGATGTATCACAAAGGGGGTGAGAATGTGACCATCTCCAATGCTCACATTTTCACCTGTGCAATGCAACCAAGGGGCATTTTTCCATGGGACAGTAGCAGTGTGAACAACTTTTTTCCCATAATCATTTCTAATTCTGAAACTGGGATGAAATGCATTAGAACCTCACAGCATGCTACTTCAGAAATATTGCATATCCAGAATGATTTCCCTGCCTTCGCAGCCTTAAATTCATAAAGCGTGTAGACCCTTCAGGATACCACATTAAGAACAGGTAAAGAGTGCATGCAGCATTCATGATGAGAACATCACAAAAGGACTAATGTGGCACTTAATCTGTGCTCCTGGGCACTCATGTTTAAAGTGCTTGCCTATAGTCTGTTAGTCCCATCTGACAATGGAATCTCTGGACGTTGAAAGTTCATTCATTCTACCGCATTAGCATGTAATGCATTGGGTTGTCCAACAAAAGGTGACAAACTCTGGTGTTTCTGGATTTGTTGAAAAGTGATATTTTTTCTTTTTATTGGGAAATTATGGGGCAAATGATTCGGAGGAACACAGAGATAACACACTAGGAAAGGATGGTTGGCAAGGTGGATTGGGTTCATATTGAAATAAATGGCAGTAGGTCTCACCAATGTGTTTGTGCCATTGTTACACTCTTTGCCTCTTGTTTTCATGGCCACACAGGAAGCCATTTATGTGCAAGCTTTAACATGCACGTACAAAATCAGAAATGTGAAGGGTGACAGAGTGTTTGCGAAGTTAACAAAAATATAAAGAAAACAAAACTGATCTTTCCTAACAGGCTAATCATATATGGTGACTGCAATGTCAGTGTATAAATCACCCATTTAAACACTGTAAATATCAAGTCAGTCTGCAAAAAACATTTTCAGTGGAAAATTAAAATACTAGTTTGATACTATTTTATTTCAAATCCTCATTGCTATTGACAGGATTTTTTTTTAAACCCTAAACAAACTAAGTAAATTATATCTAAATTTCGGCCTAGGCCTGTACATATATATTGCTTAAAAGGTATGGTATTTTTCAATCTCAGACAGTCTCTTTACAAATGATGCATGTATGGCTTCAAAATTGAGCAGGAAGCCATAGGAATGTTGTTACGCTCCAATTCTATGCTTTAACGTGTATTTAAGGAGGATATAAAAACATCAAAATGCTGAAAGTGGAGCAACCACCATTGAACGTACCATATGTAGCAAATTGTGGGTATTCCATGGCACAATTCCAAGTAGTGAAACACCACTCAAAACACGTGGAATTACCAGTGAACAACTCCTCCACCTATGATACAGTGGAAATGGACCATCCATAGGTGAAGGTTATCCCCATATAAAACCACCCAACCTAGTACTACCATTAGTGTGCCCAACTACTATCCATTTCAGTGTCCAGTTTTACATTGCAATGTGCTTTGCAGCTGCACATCAAGAGGCCATGGATGCATGTGCCACAGGGAGGGCAACGCCTCCAGCCTACAGCGACGGGCTGTTACTGTGGAGGACACTTAAAATGATGAAATAGTTACACTGTACATATTGGAAATGACTAACCTTTCTACCCCCGTTCCACGAGGACATAGAGAGCAGTATCATAATCCGTATTGCCACAAGCCCATGATAGATTTCCATGGCACCAGAACCTTCAGTGCATAGTGGAGATCACGGATGGCACATCAGAGCCCGCCTTCTCTAAGGAATTCCCACATGTACTGAACATCATGCTGTAGCTGTAGAACAATTCATAATGTTCCAGACTGACCAGTATTCGAAGCAGGATTCAATGCTATATTCGGGTTACCCTATGTCACGGGTGCCTTAGACTGCATACATATCTTGCTGAACCCCCAATGCAAAGGAACTGCTCCTTTCATTAATACATATTTTTATGTTAAAGAACAAGGCATAAAAATACAACAAAATGAAAATAAAAAATCAAGTAACTAGTAAGGTGCGAAAAAAGGGAGGCATATGCTTGAGCTGTTTAAACAATGGCTTGTGGGTTGTAAATATATATTTTTGCAAACATGCTGCATCTTTATCATTTCTTTAGCATATAGCATATGGTCTTCGATGCTTGTTTTAAGGTGGGCCAGAGAAGGCTTTGTTCTTTGGGGCCTGCGCAGAGGCGTGCCAACTGGAAAGGACCAATTTTATTTTATTTATTTATTTATTTATTCTGATTTATTTAAAGCGCACGTCAGCCCGGGGGCATCGTGGCGCTGTTACATGAATATATACATAGTCTGGTTACAATGGAAGGAAGATGGTTACAAAGCAATTTTCATTACAGGAAGCATTTCGTGTCGAACACTTTTCGTATCAGATGTGTGCGAGCTGAAGTGGGTGAAGGGAAGGTGGAGTTAGTTGAATAGCGTGGTTTTGAGGGATTTGCGAAAGAGATACAGAGATGGTTCTGCTCTGAGCGAGTTGGGGAGGGCATTCCAGAGCTTAGGTGCTATGTGAGGGAAGCCAATGCCGCCGGCTTTGGCTCTTTTTACAGTGGGTACTTGGAGTTGGTTGGCGTGATGACTTCTTCTGGGGCGGATGGAGGAGTTCTTGGTTATAGTTTCAGATAGGTAGGGGGGTGCTGTGTGGTTGATGCATTTGTGTGTGAGGGTGAGGATTTTAAAGTTGATCCTTTCCTTGACTGGGAGCCAGTGGACGCGTCTTCTGGCCTGTGAGATATGGTCAGTTTTGGGAATGTATAGTGCAGCACGGAGGGCATTGTTTTGCACTATTTGGAGCCTGTTTAGGTTTTTTGACGAGGTGCCTGCAATGATGGAGATGTTGTATTATAAACACTGCAAATTGTTCCCTTAATGTATTGAAATCTGTGTAAACATTCATAAAATCAATATCAGGCTTTTGGTCTATGCTGGTGATGCAGGATTCAGTGCTTAGAGTGTCTGTTGAGCTAGTCAGTGTTCTTCAAATAGGGACCGAGTGTGATCAATCAAGGTCCACTATCCGCTGATGGACTATAAAGCCTGTCCTTAGTAAACACCTCAAGCAAGGCAAAGGAATTTAAGAGAAAATATCCTTGCTAAAGGGCACTGAAGCAAAGGACAAAAGTGTCCATCAGTTGTGTCATGCTGCCCTACCACCCTGAAGTGATTTAGCATGGGTGGGGATGATCACTAAACATGATAAGAAAGGCTCACTGATTTGTTCAGTGTTTTGACTTCACAGTGTGATCCGAATAATGTATCAGCTGGTGGCTGATATTTCTCGCGCTTCAAACCAGTTGTCCAGGATGTCACACACTGAGCACCAGTGAAGATAAGTAGCATAATCACGTTTACTAACAAGGGAAAAAACTGATGTGCATCAAGATCCGCAATTGGAGTGTCATTGTACAAATGGGAAAGGTGTGTGGTGGGTATGGCATGGCAGTCTATTACACGCTGTGTGTTATACGTTTGTAGGTTCTTTCCTCTAGCGAATATGATGCAGCAGGTTATAGTTAGAATGCACTTAGGCTCTAAGAGTCAGCAGACATCAACTGCTACACCAGGAGGACAGTTCCCAGAGCTGTTCTCTCGCAGATGCATCCACACTTCAGTAAACCCTTCACACGATAGGTATTCTAACCCACATCAAAGCCCAAGCACTGCTGGTGGCGCTATGAATGAAACTGGACAACAAGAGCTATTAACACAAGCATGTCCTTACATTACAGCATTTGCACTGAAGGTGCCTCTGACTAATTCCTGCTAACCACATTAAGAGGATCGGTGTGGAAATGTCAGAGTGACACTATGGGATTGTGAGGAATTGCCATCTGGAAAGGGTGTAAAAGCACTGGCTTTTTTATTTTTATTAACAAATAGAATGATGAGTCTAATTTCATCTCCAAAAGGGGTAATCTGCCAAACAGATTCTTTTTTCCGTCGACTCCATGAGAAAAGCATAGTGCACTCGTACTATGCCGCATCAGTAGCCTGATGCGCTGCACCTGCTCTACTCATGGAACAGAGCATGTTCCCCGTTATGACGTGCCTAGCTGACAGCTGGAGAGACAGTCGAGTCACTACGGTGCAGAAGCAGCATTTAAGATATGCCACCCTGTACCCAAAACTAAGATGATCATAAGTAACCTATGCTGGTAACAGGGTAAACTCTGTCTGAGTTTAGACATATTGTATATTAGTACTTTTCATCATGGCCTCCACATTCCAAGTGATATCACAATTGATATCGCACATGTGTCTGTTTGTTTGTTTGTTTGTTTGTTTGTTTATTTATTTGGTATGGCGCACAAAACCCAGAAGTAACAGGGCGCAACAGAGAACAGGAAGGTATGATTACATAAAAACTTAGTTGCAGGATAAGATACACATGAAAAAGAGGCATAGCATTACAATGCGAGGAATGTGCATATATACATATAGTTACATATTTACATTTTTTGTGCTGTGCCTATAGACAGTGCGGTTGAACTTACATATTTACATATTTAATGCTGTGCATAACAGTCCGGTTTGAGCAAAGGCATGGGCAGGTGAGATGGCCGGGTTAGTCATAGGGATCTTTGGACCGCAGCCAGGTGAGGATGTTTCGCCTGAAGCTATAGTAGGATTGGTCTGTCCTAACGTTGAGTGGGAGGGCGTTCCAATGTTGGGCTGCCAAGACAGGGAAGCTGCTGCCGCCGGTTTTCTTTTGTCTAAAGTTGGGTACCTGCAGGCAGTAGGAGTTGATCGATCTGGTGGGGCGGGTGGAGGTTTTTTTCTTTATTCTAGATTCGAGATGGGGGGGCTGCGTTGTTTAAGCATTTGAAAGTGAGTGATGCCGTTTTTAGAGAGATGCGGTCAGAGATTTTGAGCCATTTGTGTTCTCTCCTTTTGTTGGAAATGTGTTCCTTGGAGGGTAGGTTGAGGGCTGTTCTGAGGGCGTTATTTTGTAGTGTTTGTAGTTTGTTAGTTATGTATTTGTTGGCTCCTAGGTACATGGCATTACAATAGTCAAGCCTGGAGATTATTAGGGCATTGGCGATGGTGATGCAGCTAGCTTGGGTGAGGAAGGCTCTGCTTGCCCTGATTAGCTTGCATGTGTAGGCGGTAGAGGATGCTAGTGAGTTGACTTGTTTTTTTAGTGACATTGTTGCATCAAGGTGGAAGCCTAGCGTTTTCACTGTTTTGGCCACTGGGATGGTGTTGCCATCAATGTTGAAGGCCTTATAATTGGAGTTTTTTTAGATTTGTGTTGGATCCTAGGAGCAGGATTTCGGTTTTCTCATCATTCAGGCATAGGCCGTGTGTTGCCATCCATGCCTGAATGATGACATATATTATATATATATATATAGATATATATGAGATATGTCATCTTCTGTGAGTCAGCTCTGTTGTGGAAGGAGATGTGTAATCTGGTCAGCTGGGTGTAGCCCACCAAATGGCAGGTCAAGAACGGGGAGGACCGGGCTACTGCAGCAAAGTGATGTAGTAAGGCACATCTGAGTGGGTCAATATATCCCACAGATTAATGCCAGGACCCAAACCGAATCCCTGGAGAGTCACACACAGACTCTAATTGGGGGTTACAACCATGACTCAACACATCTAACTCCTGAACGGCTGCCTCATTGATCACACGTTGACACGCCCAAGATCATGACTTGACAAACGTTGCCCGCTAATTTGAACCCCGGAGTCACCCCTCCCAGCGTCTAAGGACTGACTTGGCCTGGTCGAATTGCAAAGCGTTCCTGGGACCGCCGCGACCTGCATCCTTCAGAGCCACCTTTCTACTTCACTGAGCATCCACCTTCACCTCCACTCGATGCTTGATTGCTGCTGGGGCCTCCAGGATCCTGCGTGCCAGAACAGAAACCTCATGATATTTAAAATAAAAATAAATTTTAAAAAATTTTAAATAAAAAAGAAATAAAAACACACGCTTCTGAGCAGTGTTTTTGGATATGTGTATCCTGTGCCTCTGTTGGGTGAATTACCCTCCTCTACCCCCGAAGGTTCGCATTGGTGTAATGGCCCATACAAGCTGTATCTCCCTTCAGCCCCTCCCCTAGACACAGACCTGTCAAGTGTTGTTGCCTTGTGCGGGCTCTGGAGTGAACAGGGTTTCATACATCAGTCATTTGAAAGTGCCGGGCTCAGAGTGGAGATAAGAGCCAAACCGTGCCATTTCTGCACAAATGCTGGAAAGGGGATCAAGCAGCCAATCCGTTGCCCAGTGCAACAAAGACAGGAAGCAGAGGAAAGCTAATCCAGGGCTCAGGCAGCAGGGTGGGGGGGAGTCTCGAAGCTCCACAGCACCCCACATCCGCTCCAACCTGGGCTGTCTCTGGAGGCCGGCATGTTGCACGCTGGCTGGAATACATTCAGCACATCTCCCCCTGCGGACACACAGGAGCAAACCCGGAATCCCAGACTCCCATCCTGGACACATCCGAGTCCACCGGAAGGACCCAGGAGCATGTGGCCCCCTGAAGGGTTCTGCCCTGCCTGCTGTTATGCTGCACCAATCTCCTGACTGGCACCCGTCCTATGCATAGGTCTCAACTCACACGCTTTTGGCGGGTGTCACCCGCCTTGTAAAGCGCTGAATCACCCGCCAAGCCTCCTGCACGCCCATTCATTTCAATGGGCCTCTCACCCGCCAAAAACACAATCGGGTGTTTTCACCCGCCTTTGCTACACAAATGGTTGAGAGCTATGCCTATGCCCTGCTACCCTGCAGACATTAGCTTTTATTTAACTATCCAAAAGTTAGTAAAACTCCTTGTTTGGGGAAATGATGTATATGGACATTTTAACTGTAGCGATAGCTTGGTTGGTTTTGGGGCCTGGTGTCGAATCTGTAACCTGCAGATCACAGATGCCGTGACAAGTGACATAGCTCAGATGGTTAATGACACTGTAGTGGAGGTCACCCTTTCTAATTCCACTGAGGTGATTTAGGGCGTAAACTGCATTTCGCAGGCTCGAGTCTCTGTGAGGTGAACTCGCACGCTCAACTTTCAGAGGTTGTTCAGTTCCCCTTATGCGTGCTATAATAAAATACATATATCATTTAACGTGCTGCAAACCCATGAAAATGCAGCATCAAGCACATCCAAAGAAATGGTTTCTTCGGGAAGCCATGGCAAGAAGGGCCTTTAAACTCATTTTTTACATCATTTTGCGGTATTTGAATTCATACTACGGTGCATCTGAGTTTGATTTTTTGGGGATAGAGTTGATGTTGCTCTACTAATTTCAAATCGATGTGTATATATCAACCCGCACCAATACTTGAATTTGCATTTCCTGTGCTCCCTACAGATTTGTGTCTCACCATTGGAGTGAATGATACAAATAAGTCAGTGCCTGTAGCGCCCACTGCAAATATAATAATTTGTTGGCGCCGCGTATTATGCGCTATTCCACAATGCTCATTTATGTGGTTCCACTGTGAAAGGCAGAATTGTTGCAGGCTGACGGGATTCAAACCTGTAAAGTGCAGGATGCACTGCAGGCAACTCACAATAGCATGTGTTCAACCCACTGGGATATTTTACTCGAATTGAAAGTTTCAAATGGAATTTGAAAGTAAGTGCGTCATAGCCTCTCAAATATTCCTTTAGAAAGTAAGGGTGCTGCCGTAGATTAATACAGATGCAGGGATGTCTGCAGCCTGCTTGTTGGTGATTTGAATACTAACCTAACAGGCCGATTCATGGAATTAATGTCCGCCGAAAAAAACGGCGCACGCATTCGAAAACGTGCGATTCGCAGAGAAAACAGCGAAAATCGCAGTGCAAGTGCGATTATCGCACAGAAAACATCGCACATCAATTCATGGAAGCCTGTGCACGCGCGAAATGTGGGATGTGCACTGAAAAAGTGTGCGGCGCACGCTGGCGCACAGGTCATCGAACGCCGTGCGATAAGGCCACAGCGAATTCGCACATAGCGCGGCGCACATAACGAAAAGTAGGCGTAACACGGGGCGTCACACGCAGAATGGGGAACAACTCGTGAAAATGTGGGCGTCACGGGGGAAGTACAGGAGGCAAGTGCGCAGAACGCCAACACGCTCGCCTACAACACGTATTCATGGAATCGAATAGGGAAAAACAGCGCACGGCCAAAGACGCGCACAGGCCCATACATGTCCGCCACACGAAAGCAGGCGGTAGCATCCCTGCGCAGGAAAAAAATGTGCGCCAAAGTCCTACACGCGCGAGAAGGCCCACACGCGATCGGGCCTGGGGGAGCGTGTGCGTGTATTTCAGGGGTGCGCGTGAAGTTCCACACGCGATTGGCCTGGGCGCGTGTATTTCAGGGGTGCGCGAGAAGTTCCTCACATGCGATTGGGCTGCGTGCGGGCATTTTAGGGGTGCGCGTGAAGTTTCACACGCGATTGGGCTGCGTGCGGGTATTTCAGGGGTGCACGTGAAGTTCCACACGCGATTGGCCTGGGCGCGTGTATTTCAGGGGTGCGCGAGAAGTTTCTCACACGCGATTGGCCTGCGCGCGTGTATTTCAGGGGTGCGCGAGAAGTTTCTCACACGCGATTGGCCTGGGCGCGTGTATTTCAGGGGCTCGCGGGTGTTTTCACACGCGATCGGGCCTGGGGCAGCGGGGTACGTGTATTCCAGGGGCTCGCATGTGTTTTTACACGCGATCGGGCCTGGGGGAGCGGGGTACGTGTATTTCAGGGGCTCGCGGGTGTTTTCACACGTAATCAGGCCTGGGGGAGCGTGTGCGTGTATTTCAGAGGTGCGCGAGAAGTACCACACGCGATTGGGCTGCGAGCGGGCATTTCAGGGGTACGCGTGAAGTTTCACACGTGATTGGGCTGCGTGCGAGTATTTCAGAGGTGCGCGCGAAGTTTGGACATGATGGAAGTGTACTTTGACAGTGGCACTCATCTGCTATTGCTTCCTGTCTAGGGGACCATTGCACAGTACCCTGATGCTTGTGTTCTATGTCTTCCTCTACGCAGCGGCTAGTGAAGAAGAGGGCGGAGACGGCGCTGTGGAGCAAGGCGGCGGGGATGCCCCCACGGCTGCAGCGGAAGGGGTGGGTGAGCCCCCACAGGGGCCTGCTACGGCGGAAGACGGTGAGGAGCCATCCAGGTTGGTGGTTTCCACAGAGGAGGAGGAGGCCGCCACTGAGGCGCACATGGGGCCTGGTGGGGGCATCCCTGCTGGTGCAAGTGGTGCAGTCCAGGGGCAGGGGCAGGAGGCAGCACAGGTCACCGTGGAGGGGTCTGTGCATGTCGCTGTCCCTGACCCTGTGGGTGCACCACCATGCACCAGCAGGGATGCCCCGTCCCAGGCCCGTCTGCAGGTAGAGGGGATGTCCATGTCATCTGACTCCCCTCCACCTGCGAACGAGGGGACCCCTGGCCGTATGGAGAAGGTCCTGATTGGGGTCGCGATGCGCACGGCTGTGATTCGTGATGCCGTGCGTGCTTCCCAGGAGGAGCACGCTCGTCATCACGAAGAGCACCGTGCGGACGTGGCCCAATTGGGATCGTCCATGTTCGGGGGTTTCCTGCATGTGTCGGCCAATCTGGCGGCCCTCTCCTCCTCTGTGGAGACTATACGCCAGTCGTTCTCCTTGCCGTCTTCCGACCCAGATGCCACCAGGGCCCCCTGTGGACCTGCCCTGACCAATGCAGCCAGCTCGGTGGGGATCCCATCCCTGCCACAGTCGGGAGTCAGAGGTCCAGCAGGGATGGACACCACAGCAACTGTACCCCAGCAGATGGAGGATGTGCCGGCATCATCAGGCAAGGCACGTGCACGACGGCGTCGGTGGATTCCATCAGCCTGGATGCCGTCGTGCTGGCAGAGGCAGTGGCGTCGGAGGCAGCAGCGGAGTCAACGTGGGAGGCATCATGGCTCGGGGCCATCAACATCGGAGGGGCAGGCATCGGCCGGAGGGCAGGAGGACCCAGGACGGGAAGTGTCTTCCGTGTGGCAGCGGTTGGGCCAGCATATAGGTGCGGAGCGGCGGCGGGCGGAAGAGGCGCGGCTCACAATCGTCAGGGCGGAGAACTCCATGCGGAGGGCCCTGAGGCGGGCCAAGTGCCTCGAGGCAATCCGCAGGGGGTTGGAGGAGGAGACGGCGTCGTCCCTGCGGACCCTTGGGGCCATGGAACAGGACCGCCTCTGGGACATCGAACAGGAGTTCGATGATGCCCTGGCCCAGAACACCACGGAGTGAGCCGCTGGACTTGCTCGCCGCCTTTGTATATAGTTATATAGTTAGTGTTAGGTTTCCTTTAAATTTTTTTTTTATTTGGTTGCGATTGGACAATGCGCCACATTTTTGTATATAGTTCAGTTTTTAGTTAGTTGTCATAGTTAGGTTTCATTTGGTTGGGCTCATGGACCCGGGATTATCTTGTAAATAGTTCTTCAATGGATTCTTTTATTTTTTGGATTTTTTTCATCGCCATGGAGCAATGGTTTTTGTTTATCATTTACACTTGGATTACTTTTCTGACTGTGACTTTGGACACCATTCATTTTGATTGTGCTGTGTGTTTTTGATTTTTTTCATGGACATTCATCTTCTTTTGGTTGTTTTGCTTTGTGGTTTTTCTCATTTCATTTCCATTCAAGTTGATTTTCAATACATTTTTATTTTCATCCTTCAATGTGTCGTATCATCTCATTGCTTTCATGCATGTCATGTTGGGTGTTTTAACATTCACTTGCTGCCATTGTGTGTGACAGACATGTGTTCATTTGCATTATTTACATTGGGTGTGTAACATGTAATTGCCTTTGATATGTGGGTGGATGTGATAGTTGGTTGGGCCTTTTGGCAGGGGAGGATGGCCATTACGGACATGATTGGGGATTGTTGGGACCCAGGTGCAGGGGGGCATGGATGGGACATGGGCGAGGGCCTGGTGGAGGGTGCCCCTGCACTGCTGGGGGTGGGGAACATGAGTTGGACATGGGTGGGGGCCTGCTGGCAGGTGCCCCACAGTGCTGGGGGGTGGGGAGGGGTGGGAGACATGAGTTGGACATGGGTGGGGGCCTGCTGGAAGGTGCCCCACAGTGCTGGGGGGTGGTGGGGTGGGAGACATGTGTTGTACATGGGTGGGGGCCTGCTGGCAGGTGCCCCACAGTGCTGGGGGGTGGTGGGGTGGGAGACATGAGTTGGACATGGGTGGGGGCCTGCTGGCAGGTGCCCCACAGTGCTGGGGGGTGGGGGGGTGGGAGACATGGGTGGGGGCCTGCTGGAAGGTGCCCCACAGTGCTGGGCGGTGGGGGTGGTGGGGAACATGAGTTGGACATGGGTGGGGGCCTGCTGGCAGGTGCCCCACAGTGCTGGGGGGTGGGGGAGGGTGGGGAACATGAGTTGGACATGGGTGGGGGCCTGCTGGCAGGTGCCCCACAGTGCTGGGGGGTGGGGGCGGTGGGGAACATGAGTTGGACATGGGTGGGGGCCTGCTGGCAGGTGCCCCACAGTGCTGGGGGGTGGGGGTGGTGGGGAACATGAGTTGGACATGGGTGGGGGCCTGCTGGCAGGTGCCCCGCAGTGCTGGGGGGTGGGGCGGTGGGAAACATGGTTGGGGGCCTGGTGGAGGGTGCCCCTGGTGGCTGGGGGTGCAGGGGGACATGCATTGGTGGGCAGTAGTGCAAGTTGACATGTGGGTTGGCTGGGGGGCATGGCCATGGTGGATGGGGTGCCTGCAGGACATGTGCAGGGTAGGCCCCTGTGGTGTGAGCCACCTGCAGGGGCCGTGGAGGGTGTAGAGTGATCACCTGGGAGGACCCACTCGTGCAATTCACGTGTGGTGCTCCCCGTGCACCCCTGTAATACACGTACCCTGATGAAATCGCGTGTGAACCTTCCCGCGCACCCCTGTAATACACGCGCCCAGGGCATTCGCGTGTGGGAGTTCCCGCGCACCCCTGTAATACATGCGCCCAGGGCAATCGGGTGTGTAACTTCCCGCGCACCCCTGTAATACACGCGCCAAGGGCAATCGCGTGTGAAACTTCCCGCGCACCCCTGAAATACACGCACGCAGCCCAATCGCGTGTGAAACTTCCCGCGCACCCCTGAAATACACGCACGCAGCCCAATCGCGTGTGAAACTTCCCGCGCACCCCTGAAATACACGCGCCCAGGGCAATCGCGTGTGAAACTTCCCGCGCACCCCTGAAATACACGCGCCCAGGGCAATCGCCTGTGGGAGTTCCCGCGCACCCCTGGAATACACGCGCGCAGGCCAATCGCGTGTGGAACTTCCCGCGCACCCCTGAAATACACGCGCCCAGGGCAATCGCGTGTGAGACTTCCCGCGCACCCCTGAAATACACGCGCCCAGGGCAATCGCGTGTGGGAGTTCCCGCGCACCCCTGAAATACACGCGCCCAAGCCAATCGCGTGTGGAACTTCCCGCGCACCCCTGAAATACACGCGCCCAGGACAATCGCGTGTGGAACTTCCCGCGCACCCCTGAAATACACGCGCCCAGGGCAATCGCATGTGGTACTTCCCGCACACCCCTGAAATACACGCGCCCAGGCCAATTGCGTGTGGGAATTCCCACGCACCCCTGGAATACACGCAACCAGGCCAATCGCGTGTGGAACTTCCCACGCACCCCTGAAATACACGCGCCCAGTGCAATCGCGTGTGAGACTTCCCGCGCACCCCTGAAAAACACGCGCCCAGGGTAATCGCGTGTGGGAGTTCCCGCGCACCCCTGAAATACACGCGCCCAGGCCAATCGCATGTGGAACTTCCCGCGCACCCCTGAAATACACGTGCCCAGGCCAATCGCATGTGGAACTTCCCGCGCACCCCTGAAATACACGCGCCCAGGGCAATCGCGTGTGGAACTTGCCGCACACCCCTGAAATACACGCACCCAGGCCATTCGCGTGTAGAACTTCTTGCGCACCCCTGGAATACACGCACCCGCTCCCCCTGGCCCGATTGCGTGTGAATCTTCTCGCGCACGCGTGTTCCCGACATCCGTAATACGCGTTCCCCGCTTTTGCCAGTCCGGTAAACTGGTACAGTGTTGGCGCAGCCCTTTGCGATGGTTTTGCGATCTTGATGGCTTTTCCTTGCGCGAGGGCGTTCTTGGGGGCGTATCTGGCGCTGCTGCAGGGTCGCTGCGCCACGTCTGCTTTTGGAGGCGAGAATCCATGAATACGCTGTGCGCGGGAATTGATTTTATCGCACGCGGCTGGCGCAGACATTCGCACGGGCACGATGTGCGCCAGCCGCGTGCGACACTTTTGAGAGGAATTACATGAATCGGCCTGTATATATTTTCTTGCATAGCAACTCTCACCCAAAGGTCTCAGGGCGCTCAAACAACACAAAACATAAAAGCAGTTAGACGATTGAGAGGTCATTCTTAGTCAAATGACAAACCATGTCATAGGGAGAGGCAGGGGTTTATTTTTGTTTTCGAAGCAGACGTCAGTTGTTATTAGCCTTAAATACCGGGGATGAACTCAGCCTTAAACCTTAGTAATAATTACTATGTACATTTTTCTAAACTGCTAAAAACTCGAGCTGTCCAGTACTATAAGAAACAGATGTTTAAAGTGTGAGGTGCACCAGTTAGCAGCACGTCTCAGTCTTTAACTGTTGTCATTTTATGTTATATATCTGTCTGAAATTTCACTTGGGGGCGGGGTTAAATGACATCACTTCCGATGATGCCCTCAGTGGTCAAGGGCCGTGTGATGTTACTTCTGCTACCCCTGGCATTTTGTTGATATGAAGACCTTGTTCACATGATTGGCTTAGTGTCTGACTACCATCTTGGGTTTGGCAGATTAGCAGCGCCAAAGAACGGAGGACCCATCAGGGAACTGGGCAAAGGTTTCCAAATGTGTAGTGTGCTTACAGTCTGGCAGACTTCATACATTCAGCTGTTTATCAATTTCATCAGGACTCTGGCACATACAATTCCGATTACAATAATAGATATTTGCATTGCAATTAAGAGGCATATGATAGTTTAAAAAAGCAGAACTTCGTCTACCAGTTGAGAGGAGCTCTTCCAGACACATGGGCCTCATTACAGGTTTGGTGGTAATTCCGCAGTAAATATGCCGAATTACCGTTAAGCTTGTCTACTTGGTCCCGTGGGTTTACCACGGAATTACAATTGGTGGAAGGCTGATGTTAATCCCCATTTTTGTAGTAACTAGGTCTCCATAGGGATTTTGGGGGAATTGCTGCAAGCTGTCCTCTAGAAAGAGTTTTTACTTTAAGGTGGCAGATGTATCTACAGCATGATGCTGGAGCAAGATCCTCAACGTTAAGGTCAAACATGCATTTCAGCAGTGGTGTAAACATGGCAGTAATTGCATTACTGATAAGAAATGTGGTGCTAACCCAATTATCAACAGTTCTTTCCCACACTGCCGAACTTGTAATGAGGCCCACGAGTAAAAGCACTTATAAGTGCCCCTTCAGCTGAGCAGCACTGCAGGGTGTTTGCCTTTTACATGGGAAGCACAAAACCTCGGCCTGAGAAAGCGCAGAGAGGACTCCTCCCCTTGCCCCCTTCTCCCTCATTTCCTTCCGTGCGTTCATCATGCAGGCTGCACAAGCTGGCCCGAAAAAACACAGTTATTCATGTACCACACGAGGACAACCGATCATTCAGAGTGATGGAGCAGTACAAAAAAAGCCAGTCCGACCAAGTCCCCATTATGGCGGTGAGCCGTAGAGCAGACACTCCGCGGTGCTTCTAATTAGAGTGAGCAGGCTGCAAGGATTACCTTGTATAGTGTAATAAATCAGGAGGCCATTTCCCAGCGGTAAACCACAAACACTGCCTGACAAAAGTAAAGGAAGACGTGAGGGAGAAAAACTGTTAAGTGGAGGAGCAAGAGCTGCATATAATGAGCTCGGGAGGATAGCTTAGGGGCAACGCACGCTCGCCTTGAAAGATAGACGAGTGGAGCAACACAGGTTCGAGCCCCAGGATCCGCGCTTAGAAACTTACCGGTATTAAGCAGCGCATTATAAATAACCAATCATAATCGTATTGACCACACCCCAGCCTAATGTTAACATCATTCAGAAAATCCGTGACTCCCCGAGACATGTTTGGTTATGTGAGAAGGGCAAACGAGAATGACAGCATTTTGCAAATTATTGGGTTTTTTTAATGATAACATAGTGATGAGAATAACTTGTGGTTTTCCGAGGGAGCATTTCGACACTGTAATTTTGAGACATTACAAAAACAGAGGCTCTGCGACCTGTTTGCGAGCACGATTGAGTGAAAAAGTGTGCAGGGGATAGAGATATGAGCAGGAAAGCGCAGAGCGTTTTAAGAGTGACGAGAAGGACCGTTATTAAACGATGCCATCTTATTGTGCATTTGTATAGTGCCATATATACCATTGGTATGATCTTAAAGCGTTGTGGTTTGAACGCCGTTGGGGGCCATAGTCCGGGTCATTGGAGAGTGTACAGTAGTAAATAGTGCTTGGGTGAACTCAATATGTGCGCAGCCAGTGCGGTTAACATGGAGTGTAGCTGCGTTCTAATGCTAGGCGTGGTGCAGTGGTTGTGTGAGATCAGTGGAATGTGGGCTGCAAGGTCGCAGGCCCCGGAGTCTGCATTCTGGTGGTGGTATAACGTGCGTATGAGATTATGTGTGCAGCTAGGCCGATTTCTTCGTGGGGTATAGCTGCGTTCTAAAGACTGTTGAGGTGTTCATGATGGTGTGTAGGTATGTGTTCAGCTAGGCCAAAATTGATCAAGGGTTATAGCTACATTCTATTGTTTGTTGGTGTAGAGGAGAACGTGAGCATATCGGTATGTGCGAGTGTTGTGCGGATTGGTGGGAGTACCCCTATTCATGATTACCTTCCAGTGCCTGCTGAGCTGACCGGATCTATTCTAGAGGTTCGGAGCATTGGTTCTCCGAGAGAAATTCTCGGTCTAGTGTAGAGTTTGTTCTGATTACCAGGCTTGGGGCAGTCTTTCCCTGATTGGCAGTGTCATCTGTGTTGAGTTACACTATTCTTAATATTTATTGGGTTAAGCGGATTCCCGGTCTATGATCGTCCCTGTGTCTCGTTGATTCTGCCATTGTCTGTCCATTTCTGAGACTGGGTTGTAAGTGCTAGTGGGCCCAATCTGTGGGAAGAACATCAGTTTTCATCGCAGATCCTTTACTTCCTGTCTCAAATTGGACCCAGATTGTCTTTCTCTGAATTACCACTAGCGTTCTATCACTATTTTTCTCCCCTGTAAAAAACATCACATCAAGTTGTTCATTGGATAGGACTTTGGTAGAATGGTAAGAGATGGTACTTTGGCTAGGAAACTCAAATGTTTCTGCCTCCCTTCTGGATGGAATTTGCAAATCACTTTGACATACGGGATGGTCAATACTCCTACATCTGTAACATTGCAACTCCCTAGAAGAATTATTATCTGTGAAATCTAAATCTCTAAAATATGAGGTGTTCAGATTTCTTTGAACTTCTGACTCATTTTCTTCAGTACGTTTATGACGGGCTAAGTTTATATTGTGTCTGTGATCATCATTCTCATCTGAACTCCATGATGATTTAATCAGTGTGCGCAAAATATGTTGTTATGCTCATAACAGAAATACAGCAAAATAAATGTTGCAGAAATGTGTGATTGTGCCATCTGCAGAATGTATTGCCTATTTGCATTTCACTTACCAGAGATAGACATTAAAATTATTACATTAGCAAAATTGCAAGAGGAAGTGAAAAATATGAGTGACCCGTCTTTTAATATTTCCTCAAAAAATCCAGTTTCTCTGCAGGTGACAGTCGCATATGGGTAGACATCCTGGGCCGTAAGATCATGCAGGTCTGCACTGCAAGATTCTTGTCTGCCTGTTCTGTCAATTCTGGTCCTTCAAGAACGTGAGAAGAACCTTTTCTTCCTTTATGCAATCCTTTTCTTGTGTGTGCCCTCTAAAAGCTTACATTCCTGTGGACCGAAAATGACTTAAGTGGTCAGTGGACCGTGTGGTGGCCCTAATGAGTGTTGGTGTGTGAGAAACCTGAAGGTGTCTCCCTGACTGGTCCCCGGGATCTGTCATCCAGGTGGCCAGGACACAGCCATCGCTATTGGAACCAGTTCCTGTGGGTGGACCAGTGAGGGAAGAAAACCTGGATGGGGGGGTCCTCGGGGAATGGAAGTGGGACACCGACAGGTGAGACGCGGTATCCCTCTTCTTATAACACCTTTTCCCCATCCTACCAATACTCAAACACTCTACCCCTCCCTTTTCCAACACAAACACTTTCTTAAACAACGAAAGACAACGGACTAACACCAGAGCAGTTTACCTGACATGTCCCAACACAAGGGTCCGGCAAAGTCAGGCAACTGACCTGAATCACACACACCTGACAGCCCTTTCCCTTCCCCACAGGGATAAAAAGTGGCGCACACTAGCACATTATGAGCAAGGCAGACCACACAAGACAGCTATCCAAATTCAGCAGTTCAAGAGGCGGAGAAAGGTGTCGAGAACCGAAGGGGCGACAAGGAGAAAAGCGACCTTACCCTTTCCGACCCAGACCCGCAAAGCCTCCACAAAAGGAATTGTATGACCACGAAGCGTGTGTTGCAGCAGATGTCAATGATATACGGAGCCCTTCTACACTGATAATCAGGACAGGGAGGAAGGCTTGCGACCGTGTTACAGTCCTTGACTCCAGAGACAAGAAAAGACAAGCGGTTTATCACAGCCAGTGAGTCGAGGGGAGAACCGATAAGAAACCGAACTTTGAACAAAAGTTGCAAATGGCAAATGAAGGAAAGTTCAAAGAACTGTTAATAAATCAGAGTAAATCGGGCCCAGCACCACATGGGTGCTTACACGAGAGACTCCGGTTGATCTCCCTTTTGTTGAAACTACCGATACAGGAGGCCTTAAGAGAGCTGCAAGGAAAAGGTGAAAGTGGACATAGAGGGAACCAGCAAAATCCTCTGTACAGCCGAAACTCTTTGACCGACAAACCATTGGAAAGCTAAGGGAGATGAATCCTGAAAAGTGAGAAAGCATAAGGAACATTGTTTTGACACAAGTGAACTGACAGAGGGAGGTCTACAGTGAATTGTTTAAAAATACATTAAAACTTGTGAATGCAACAGTTGAAATCGTTTGGAAAAAGCCATAGTGAACCCGACGGAGGGAGGCTATCATTCGAAAGGGGTCTGAGAATGGAAGAGGGGCATCCAGGGGTGAAAATGCCATCACCCAACAACACGTGAATGCCGTAGTGAACCCGACAGAGGGAGGAAAACATATGAGAAGGGTCTGAGCCCGGAAGAGGAGGGACACAGGGGTGAAGTCATCACCCAACGTACATTGGAACAGAACTTTTCGTTTGTTATTTTTTAACACCTCAGATCATCAGAGGCAAGAGACTTTTTGTAAAAAAGAGACTTATCCACCACAGGTCCTGATACCTGACAACTCAACTGTCATCTCGTGCTGGGAAAGCTCGAGAGTGTGCTATGCTCAGGAGTCCCGCCTTGTCCCATGCTCAAAACGTGGGGAAGGTAGAACCCTAGCTACCACATACTGGCCCTCATTACATGTTTGCCGGTCCGGAATGAACGGTGCCGGTAAAACCATACCGGCACTGTTTTCTGGACCAACAAACTAGGAGTTCTGTGGGCAGGTGCCGTACCGTCCGCCAGGTTTGACCTGGCGGGCAAAACGGCACCCGCCCGCCGAGATGCACGGAAACATTGGCACCATTACAACATGGTGTGGCAGTGTTTCCCTGGTCCCCATTTATTTGTAAGGATTGGCAATACGTTTTTTTATATATGCCCTTTAATTTGACAAGATGCCACTAGGACTATCTTATTATTATTTGATGGTCGCAGCTTGCTCCCATCTTAGATTTAGGTTTATATTAGGCATTTTACCAATCTACCTATACAGTTTAATAAACACCCTTGAACTGTGATCACTTGTGTCTGTCTTTACTGTTGCCACAATGAGTTCCTTACATCTGTGTCCAGATTACAGAAAGTTTGCAACGGTGCAAGTGCAAAATTTGCACGGTATTAGTCATAGGGCAAAGTTTGCCCTATTTTTAAAAACGCTAGGACACATTAAAAGATATATTTTTGATGCATTTTTGCTTTAGGGCAAAGTTTGCCCTAGTGCTTTATACCATTCCTTATTAGCACTACAGCAAACCTTTCCCTGATGCAAAAATGTAGTGAAAATGCATCTTGTTTGCACTAGGGCAATTTTAGCCCTTGTGCTTTTCATATGCCAAACTGCTAGTGCTGAGGTGCAATGGTGTTTTAATGTGTCCCAGTGTTTGTTTTTTTTTTTAAAAAAGAGCAAACTTTGCCTTAGTGCTAATGCCCTGCAAACGTTGCACTTGCACAGTGCAAACTTTCTGTAATCTGGCCCATGGTGTCCGAAGTAGGGTGTGAATCAATTGAACCTAATTGGGGAACCCTACAATTTCAAAAACTTAGCCAGAAAGTCTCTAGCCCTTCCATCGCCACAAAGGAATCAATAGGGTTATGATATATTTCTTCTTAAAACAAAGATTGGTTTATAGAAGGGAGACTTCTATGGAAAGTTTAGTAAAAACACAGTTGGTAATACCCAAGCGCCACCGAAAGGTTGTACTGGAGATCGCGCATTCCCATCTTACCAGGGGGGAATTTAGGACACTCTAAAACCCAGGCGCATAATAGTGGGAAATTTTCGTGGCCAGGTTTCCACTTCGATATAAAAACCTTCATCCAGACCTGCAAAATATGTCAAAAGACCAGCACGAACATCCCATTACCTGCCCCTCTGAACCCGTTGGCGATCATGAATGTCCTCTTTTCAAGAATCGGGTCTCGACATAATTGGACCTCCTGGAGAAATCCAGATTAGGCAATAAATATGTCCTTGTGATTGTGGATTATGCGATCCGATATCCCGTGGCATTTCCAATGCGAAATAATACCACACAGCAGATCCTTAAACATCTTCTTCCGTATTTCTCCAGGGTCGGCTTTCCCAAGGAAATACCAACATACCAGGGTTTTAATTTTATGAGTAAGCTTATTGCTGAAGTCAAAGAGCTACTCCACATTGCCACCTTGAGAACCTCGGTGTACGATCGCAAAACGTATGGCTTGTTAGAAAGAATTTGAAAAAAAACTAATTTTCCAAAATTAGGTAGACAAGGACTGGAAGGACTGGGACCGAATGATCCCGTTGGCACTATTTGCAGTGAGGAAAACCCCCCAGGCTTCCACAGGTTTCTCTCCCTTTGAACTGCTCTATGATCGGAAGCCCAGAGATGTCCTGGACATGCTGCAGGAAACCTGGGAAGAAAGAGAGGAGGCCCCCATTCCCATCACGCAAACCGCCACCAAAATGCAAGAGCATATGAAATTGGTTCAAGACTTAGTTTGTACTCGTGTGGAAAAGGCCCAGTTCCAACAAGAATCCACTAATGACAAAAAAGTGAATTTAAGATCATTCTCCATAAGACAAAAAGTACTGAACTTCTTACCCACCTCAGAAAACAAGCTTGTCTCCAAGTGGCACAGACCTTATGAGATAGTATAACGAATGGGAACCTGTACTTATAAAGTAGCCCAACCGGACAGAAAACAGAAGGTCCATTTGTATCACATAAATCTCTTGAAAGAGAACCCGTCAACCACCCATGCCAAAGTCCAACCCTATCTGGTTCCTGGAGAGATAGATAACTTTTACTTTATTCCTCCCGAGCTATCTATCCCACAACAAGAAGATCTAAAAGATGTAGGGGTCTCATTTCCCGATGTATTCTCAAAAAACTAGGAAGTGTATAAGGCACATACCACTATATCGGAACACTGAAAGGTAAAGTGGTTCATTTAAAACCATATAGACTCTCAGAAACCTGTAAACAGATAGAGATAGAGGAAGTCAACAAAACGTTGAAAGACAATATTATGGAGCCCTCTTCAAGCCCATGGTCCTCTTCTATCGTGTTGGTCACTAAACCTGACCGTTACTGGAGATTCTGCATAGACTTCCGTCAAGTTAATGCCACCTCGGACTACGATGCCAATCCATGCCACGCATCAATGACCTAATTAATAAACTAGCAGCAGCCACCTTTCTATCTACCCTAGATTTAACCAATGGGTACTGGCAAGTTCCAGTATATGGGCCAGATAAGGAAAAGATTTCTGTGGAGCTTATATTTACAATATTGTCATTTATACTAAGACCTGGGAAGAACATCTCTTCCATCTTAATACCATCCAGAAAGTCCTCAGAAACGCTGGCCTAACTGCTAATCCAGCTAAGTGCAGATTGACCCAGTCAGCCGTAAAATACCTTGGCTTTTTCATAGGGAATTGGAATGTACAGCCCCAACATGAGAAGGTAAAAGGTGTCTTAGATACACCAACCCCCAAGACGAAAAGAGATCTTAGAGCTTTTCTCGGGTTAATAGGATATTACCGTGGGTTTAGCCCCAACTTTTTGGACAAAACGGCCCGGCTGACAAATAAACTTAAGAATGCTGAACTCCAGAAACTTCATTGGAATGACGAGGATGAGATATGTTATAACACCTTGAAACAGACTCTATGTCAGTACCCAATTCTGAAGAAAGTCGACTTCTCGAAAGAGTTTGTATTATCCAGGTGGCCAGGACATGTCCTTCGCTATTGGATCCAGTTCCTGGGGGTGGACAAGTGAGGGAGGATCACCTGGATGGGGGGTCCTCAGGGAGTGGAAGCGGGACACCGACGGGTGGGACACAGTATCCCACTTATTATAACACCTTTTCCCCCATCCTGCCATGTAGGATACTCCCCTTTTCCGTCACAAACACTGTCTTACACCATGATACACAAAATCATGATAGACAACGGACTAACACCAGAGCTGTTTACCTGACATGTCCCAACACAAGGGTCAGGCAAAGTCAGGAAATTGACCAGAATCACACACACCTAACGGCTCTTTCCCTTACCCACAGGGATAAAAGGTGGAGCACGAGGGCACACTACGAGCAAGGCAGACCGCATGACAAGACAGCTATCCAAGTAGAGTAGTTCAAGAGGCAGCGAAAGACAGCAAGAACTGAAGGGGCAACAAGGAAGCCTCCGTAAAAGGAATCATAAGACCGCGAAAAATAGACAGCATGTATTGCAGCAGATGTCAACCGTCTACAGAGCCCTTATACAATGATAATCAGGGCAGGGAGAGACGATTGCTACTGCGGTACTGTCCTTGACTCCAGAGACAAGAAAAGCCAAGCGATTCATCACAACCGGTGAGTCGAGGGGAGAACCAATAAGAAACCAAACTGTGTTGGACAAAAGTTGCAAATGGCCAATAAAGGAAAGTTGAAAGAACTGTTAACAAATCAGGGGAAAACCAGCTGCAGAGGGGTCCGGCACCACGTGGCTGATTACACAAGAACTCTGGTTGATCTACCTTTTGTTGAAACTACTGATACCAGAAGACCTTAGGAGAGTCGCAAGGAAAAGCTGAAAGTGGTTATACAGGGGTCTAGCAAAACCCTCTGTACACTCGAAAGTCTTTGACCAACAAACCATTGGAAAGCTAAGGAAGATGAATCATGAAAAGTGAGAAAACAAAAAGAAGCATTGTGTTCACACAAGTGATCTCGACAGAGGGAAGTACACAGTGAATTGTTTAAAAAGACATTAAAACTTGTGTATGCAACAGTCAAAATCATTTGGAAAAAGCTGTAGTGAACCCGACAGAGGGAGGCTAACATATGAGAGGGGTCTGAGCCCAGAAGAGGGGGATCCAGGGGCGAAAAGCCATCACTCAATGACACATGAATGTCATAGTGAATCCGACGGAGGGAGGCAAACATATTAGAAGGGTCTGAGCCTGGAAGAGGGGGACCCAGGGGAGAAGTCATCACCCAACGTACATTGGAAAGGAACTTTTTGTTTGTTATTTTTATACACATCAGGTCCTCGTAAGCAAGAGACTTTTTGTAGAAAAGAGACTTAACTCCCGAAAGTCCTGATACCTTAGAATGGAACGGTTGTCTCGTGCTGGGAAAACTCCGAGTCTGCTATGCTCAAGAGTCCCGCCTGGTCCCGTGCCCAAAACATCTTCCTGGGGGTTTTCATGATGTTTGGGCATGCATGGAGAAGCTTGGTGGAAAGGAAGTGTCTGTTTTGGTGCCCTGATCCTCATCTAGGTCCCAGTTTTCATATAACACTATGGCTGTGTGCCCTGCCATTCCTTATCTACCTACAGGAAGGTAAGAAGGCCTGCTCTGGGGTACAGCCGCCCCAACAGAGGCCTGGATCACTCTTTGTGTTATGGCGTTTGTTTGCTCTTATTTGCTCTCTAGTCACAGCAGTCTATGTTTCTTCCTGGAGACTACTCTGGTTTCCGCTCAGTAGAGGTAAGCTCACATCTCCGAGGTCTCTAAAAAGTCAAACTTCCTACTGCACCTCCTTAGAGGTACTCTGCCTTTCATCTCCTTTCCCCAGAAGCTCATGGTATCCCAAGCTCTGGTTCTCTCGAGGTTGGACTATTTTAACAGCCTCTTTCTAAATCTGCCTGCCTCTACTCTCCGCCCTCTGCAACTAATCCAGAACAGGACTGCAAGACTTGTCCTTGGCCTCAAGCCCAGGGATCGTATCTCTCCAGGACTGAAATCTCTGCACTGGCTCTCAGTGGCTGCGAGGATTAAGTTCAAAACCCTCTGCATTGTACACAAGGCCTTCTGGGGTCTGGGGCCTCAATATTTTCGACTCTCTCTTCCTAAATATCTTCCTTCTCGAGCTCTTTGCTCATCTGCCTCCAACTCCCTCAGGGCCAGTTGCTTCTCAAAGCAACAAGTTGGTGGTAGATCTCTTTCTTTGGCTGGGGCCTCCTTCTGGAACAGCCTCCCTGAAACTTGAGGAAGCATCTCAAATCTTTCCTCTTTGCTTCTGCTTTCTCTCCTCCTCTCCCCTGCTGAACTCCTGGCTGAAAATGAAACTGCATTGGTTACCTGGCCACACTCTGATCTTGGGCCCAGGTGTCTTCCCCCTTGAGTTGCACACCTGCACTGCCTCGCTGGCAACCCCTGCACTTGGGGACTTTTTTCTGGATCCCTATAGACCCCCTACCAGCACTTGACACCTGATGTCTGCACTTACCCTTGCACTTGCCACCAACTGGCCATACTTTTTACTTATCGCTTTATTTATTCTATTTACCCCATGTACTGCAATGCCCCCGCCCCCTACCCCCACCGCACTTTCCCCCGTACCCCTTCCCCTGCGCGAACTGAATGACACCTGGCCTAATAAGAATGTTGTCTCTGTCTTCCCTCTGTTACCCCTCTCTTGCCTCGTCGCACCTTGAAACAAGTGCGTATAGGCGTGTTTAAATGCCATGTTATATCATATCATATAGAGTGGACAACTCTAGGGATCTCATCTGGTGCAATGGGAGAGAAAGGGGAGAGCATGGGGGGCAAGGGAGGCGAGAGAAGGTGTTGGGTGGTGGGAGCAGATGACAGAAAGGACAGGATGTCCAGAGTTTTGAAGGAAAGGTGGGTGGACAGTGAAGAGCACAGGGTCTGCGAGGGAGGGGGAGAGGAGGAGACAGCGTTAGGATTGGCAAGTTCCTTACAGATTTTAAAGAGTTCAGCCATGTTATTGCTGACTCCAGAAATGCAGGTTCGGACATGAGCCACTTCTTGAGGCATTCTCCCAGCTTAACCTTCACACTGAATCTGTTAGTTGTCTCCATGACCATAAGTTTGGCTTCAGAGCGGTCAGAAGCATGGAAACTGGTCTCCTGAACATCTGTGAAGACCTGCTCTCAAACCTCGACTCAACCCTCCTTCTGACCTCATTCTCTTCGATCCTTCCTCTGCTTTCGATACAGTCAACAATGCCATCCTGCTCAGCCTGCTCCGTGATAACCTGGGTATCACTGATCAGGCTCTGGCCTGGCAGACCCCCTTTCTCACTGATCGCCCTCCCAGGTCCAACTGGGGTCTTCCTCTCTTCTATCTCCCTCTCTACCTGTGGTGTTCCCCAGGAGTATAACTTTCTCCCTGGCTGTTCAACCAATACCTTGCACCTCTTGCCCACCGCATAGCCACCCTCTGCTCCAACTTTCAGTGTTATACAGATGACACAGAGCTCTCCTTCAGGCTCCCCTCAGCCGCCTATACTCCTTCTCTCATTCCTGTCAGTCTTTCTGCAATTCACGAGTGGTGTGCTGCAAATGATCTCTGCCTTAATGCCAGTAAGACTGAGATACTCCTCATCAGAACACCAGCTCCCTCCTTCCCCTCGTCCTCTGGCCGCCCGCCCAGTGCCCTCTTCCTGCTCCTACATGTGAGGCGAAGAACCTTGGGGTCATCGTTGACTCTACACTCTCCTTCTCTCATATTTCTGACATCTCTAAGAAGTCAAACTACCAGCTGCACCTGCTCAGAGGTATTCTTCTCTTCCTCACTTTCCCCTAGAAGCTCACTGTCTCCAGAGGTCTGGTCCTCTCTAGGCTGGATTACTGTAACAGCCTCTTTCTAAATCTTCCTGCCTCTACTCTGCATCCTCTATAACTCATCCAGAACAGGACTGCGAGACTTGTCCTTGGCCTCAAGCCCAGGGATCGTATCTCTCCAGCATTGAAATCCCTTCGCTGGCTCCCAGCGGCGGCAAGGATAAAGTTCAAGACCCTTTGGATTGTCCACAAGGCTTACTGGGCCTGGCACCACACAACCCCCAACTCTCTCTTCCTAAATATCTTCCTTCTCGAGCTCTTCACTCCTCCACCTCCAACTCTCTTAGGGTCAGTTGCTTTTCCAAGACAAGAGCTGGGACAGATGTCTTTCTTCGGCTGGGGCATCTCACTAGAACAGCCTCCATGCCTCTCCGAAACTTGAGCTGAACCATCTCCAGTTCCGGAAGCAACTCAAGACCTTTCTGTTGGCTTCTTCCTTTTCTCTTCCTCTCCCTTGCTGATCACCTTCCTGATCCATTCACTGGTCACCTGGTCACCCTCTGAATACGGGCCTAGGGCCTGGCCTGTCCAGCTGCAATCTGCACTGCCTCTTGGCTCCCCTGCACTTGTTGTCTGCATCAGCAACCCTACAGTTCCCTCTCTTGCACTTACTTGCCATCCGTTGGCTGCACTTATTAGTACCCGCACTTGCCACCCTTTGGCTGCACTCTTTCTCATTTGTCCCACACGTCTCCATTCTCCCCCCTCTGCACTTTTCCCCTTCCCCCTTCCGTGCACTTGCGTGATCTGAATCGCAAGGCCTAGTAAGATCGTTGTTTTATCCTCCTTTTCTTGTCGCACCTACAAACACTTATGCACAGGCACGTTATACATGCAATATCATATCATATCGTGTTATAGCTGCCAGATGGATCCTGATGGAAGCATGGGCCAATCCAGCCTTGGCTAGCAACAGTAGGTACGGCAGGAGCTATGGGGCCGTGACGCACAGAGGGGTGATCTTCTGGGACCTGCACCACACCGCAAAGTGCTTCCATTTGTGACCATGACACAATAGAGTAGTTGACAACCTGGCCTTGGCAAGAACTGCTTTACATTCGATAGCAAATTTAAAGTGCCCAAACTCTAGGAATACAGCCAAGCCAGGAGGTTCAATGATACCGGGTCATGATGCAGAATGGACCCCCTTTCTCAGGAGAGTAGGTCGGGAATTGGAGGCAGATGAATGGCTGGAGGCACCGACAGGCGCAGCAGGTGCAGGTACCAGATCGGGCGGGGCCATGCTAGGGCGATAAGTATCATCTTCCAGTGACAGAGTTTGAGTGTGTTGATGACACCCAGTAGAAGCTGAATTGGGGGAAGGCATACAGAAACTGTCCTTCCCATCTGAGTGAGAAGGCGTCCCCTATGCTCCCCGGCTGAGGAAACTTGCTGGTAAACTCTGCGCATTTGGAATTTGCTGCCATGTTGAAAAGGTTGATCTGGGGATGGCCCCATTTGCTGAAGAGGAAAGCTACCTGCATTTGTATAATCTCCCATTTGTGGCAGGACTGCAGCTCCCTGCCGAGGGCATCCTCTATGGTGTTCTTGATGGTGCCAGGGGAAATGGGATGAGGGACATGCCTTGAAGAATCGACCAAAGTGCCACAGTGCTTGAGCCTCTAGTGAGAGAGAAGGAGATCGGGTCCTGCCCCGTTTCCTGATGTAGAACATTGTGGTGGTGTTGTCTGTAAAGATCCTTACCACCTGCCCATCAGAAGAGGAAGGAATGACTTGAGGGCCCAGAATACAGCTTGTAGTTCCAGCACATAGATATGCATATTCTTCTCTCTGTGCAGCCACAGACCCCTGGCGGGGACTGCCCAGTGTGAGCCCCCATCCATCCAGGGAGGCCTTAGTAGTGACCTCAGCCTGGAAAGGGGGAACCTGAAACAGGGAACCCTGAGTGAGGTGTGAGCGCACTCCCCACCATTGTATGGAATGCTTGAATTCCAGGTTGAGAGTAAACTTGTCTGTCCATCCCCCTGTGACTGTGGCCACCTGGCACCCAGGAACTCTTGAAGAGGTCTCATCTGCAGCTTGCAGAACGGAACCAGCTGGTTGAATGAGGACATCTTGCCTAGTATTCACTGGATTGCCAGGATGGTCACAGATTGTATCGTGGAGAGTCAATGTAACTTCTCTAGGATGGCCACCACCCTCTCCTCCGAGGGGTACCCACAGATGCCACTGTGTTGAGGCATGCACCTAGAAACAGAGCGACCTGCGATGGCACTATGCAGGATTTCTGATAATTGGTGGAGAATCTGAGACCTGTGAGCAGGCGTATGCTCCCCTCTGTGTGCTGTATCACCAGGTCCTGAGAACATGACTGGATGAGTCAGTCGTCTAGGTAAAGGTATACGTGTATGCCTTTGAGGCATAGATGAGCTGCCAGTGGGGCCAAGCATTTTGTGAAAACCCTTAGCGTTGACTTTAGACTGAAGGGCCGAGCTCTGCACTGATAGTGACGTCACAGAACTATGAAGCGGAGGTGTATGGGGAGGTGAAAGTAGACATCATCCAGGTCCAACATCATTATGTAATCCCCCTCCTCAAGTTGGCCAAGTACTTGCTGCAATCTGACCATACTGAACTTTTGTGATTTTAGGTATTTGTTGAGGCTTCACAAATCTAGGTTAAGGCGCCACCCCCTGATATCTTTCGAACCAGAAAGTATCTGGGGTACACGCCAGAGCCCCGGAGGCACAGAGAGATGGGTTCTATTGCCACTGTTGCCAGCATGGCATGCACCTCTTGGAGAAGCTGGGTCATGTGTAGCTCCTTCACCACTACAGGGGGAAAACGTTCAAACTCCTGGGTGTGTCCCTGATGAAGTATGCCTGCACGCATTTGTCGGTGGTCATGTCCTTCCGCTCAATGAAATATGATAGATGACCCCCCACCAGGGTGCAAAAGTGGGGGTCCCGGCTTTCAGACGATTCAGGCTTGCTTGGGTGTGTGTGTCTTGCCTTGCGGTCATCAGCGACGCTGCGAACCTCCTACAAAGGTTTGCGACCAGCCTGTGTATGCTTCCTGCGTCGTGGAGCAGGAGGGCTGATGGTAGGAGGTAGAGGCATATCCTCTGGAAGGTCTGCTGAACTTTCCCCTTGAAGATCGAAAGGCAGAGGACCAACGCTGTTGCAGGGTCCGTAGGGATCTTGCTGTCTCCATGTTTGTCTATCACTTGCAGCATATCATCCACTACCTTTCCGAAGAGGTTATCCCCGTCAAATGGCATATCAACCACCTTGGCCTGGATGTCAGGTCTAAAGTTGGTGGCCTTTAGGCAGCCTTGGCACCTGAGTGCTACACCATCACCCATTTGGCGAAAACCTGTATCTGCGACATCCATGGCTACTATGATGGCGTGGTCAGAGGCCACCTCACCTTCCAGAAAAAGGGAGAGAGCCTCTGTCTTCTTGTAATCCGACAAGCAATCTAGGAGCAGGCGCAGCTTGAACCATAACTCCCCATCATACCGGGCTAGAATGGCCAGTACGTTAGCGGCCTTAAAGTCTGATGCTGCAGTGTATATGATCCGCTTCCCCATTGCATCCAGCTTCTTTCTTTCTTGATCTGGCCGAACTTTAGACTTGGAGGCTGGTTTTGCAGACCGTTTGCTTGATGAGGCTGAGTCCACAGAATATGGCGATGGCTTTGATCTAAGGAACTTGGTGGGCTGAATGCGGCACAGTTTATTTCTTCTCCAGCCTGTCCCGTTTTTGCGGGTGGGGAGCTGGGAGTCTTCATTAGTGCTTCCTTCCACACCTCGTCAAGTAAAGGGACAGACAACATTGTCTTCCTGGCTGATGTGCTCCTCTGGAAAAGGAAACCCTCCTTTTTCTTCTCCTCAGGCACTAAATTGAAGACGGTAGATGTCCTTGCCATCATGGAGTGGAACAACCCCACCTCATCTGGAGGAGAAGCCCTGGAAGTATCATCGGCACCTATCGGGTCCTCATCTGCAGGAATAATGTCATCAAATGCATCCATGTCTGTGGTGCCGGTATCAGTGGCTTTGCAGTATCCGTCTGTGGTGCGTCCCCCACTGGTGCTGCTTAGACTGGCAGTGTGGTTGGTGGTCGGCTCGGGCTAGTCGATCGATGTCTGTGCAGAGGTCTTGGAGGGCTGTACATGGGGTCACTCCTGACGGGGCTAATATTGGTGGCAGCTACTGCTGTATCTCTGAGACCAGAGAACTCAGCGCAGTGAAAATATCATAAGACATGTCCCTAGAGGCCTGTGGAGAGGCCACAGGAAGGGGAAAAAGTGTTTCATTGGGCTAGTAAGCCTTGGTGACTCCATGCCTATCTGGCTGTTGCCACCCATGTCCAGGCATTCCTGTAACATTTCCTCCTCAGAACTTGTGTAGACTGTCATCACCAGGCCACTTGCGACCTCCTTTCGACCCCCCCCCCGGTCTGGGAAGAAAATCTGTTGGTGGTAACAGATCCTTTGGTCTTGCCGCCTCCTTCAAAGCAGAAGATACCACTGGTGCCTTTACCGAGTGGTGGGAGTGGATGAGGCAGTAGTTGTGGTCTGAGTGGTCGTGGGCCTCGGAGGCAGCGATACCCTGAATTTCTCTCTCATTCTCAACGGGGTCGCCGAAGTCGCTGGGGTCGTCGACAGGGTCATTGACAAAGATGCCCCAACCACAGCCGTTGATGGGGCAACCTTGATAGGGGCTTGTTCATTAAAGTCGTGGTCGAAGGCATCGTTGATGGGGGCCTCTGCTTGTGCGGCATCGACACCGATGAAATTGTTGATGTAGGAATCAATGAGGATCTTGACATGGCCTCCTTACGCAAATGCTTTTACGGTTTATCCTTCACCGAAGGGCCATGTTTTAAAGGTCTCACAGACGATAACCCACCCACCGGCAAGCTTACTGTGGACCGTTATGGTGACAGAGAGTGCGTGTGCCTCGAACTAGGACCTGCAGCATCTCTAGTCGGCTCATCAGCATGACCCTTGGCCTTATGGACAACCTGCAGGAATATATCCTCAGCCAATCTCATCCTCTTACCTGAGGAAGAGCGCTCCAGAGGTCGACAGAATCTGGGACCTGCCTGAGCATACCCGGAGGCCACGCCAGGTGCCCTGTCCTCCTTCAGCCACGCCACCGACCGCCAGTAAAGGTCCCTCTTAGTCTTGGCTGGGAAACTTCAGCAGAGGTCGCATCGGTCTTCCTCATGGTCAGGATGCAGACAATAGAGGCACCTTGTGTGCCTGTCCTCCACGTACCTTTTCCTAAAACCACACCGGAAGCAGAGCCTGAACAGACTTCTCTTGCCTTCCTCCGACATGGAGAGGCATGAAGTACACCTCAATAGTCCTTCCCATGAAGATCCAACAGTGTAGTTGATGATCTTCACTGGCAACTGTTCACTGTTACAAGCACTGACTACGAGTCAGCAATGAGAGATTTAGTACACAAATAGGATTTTTTTTCATCGAAAAACAACTATTGTAAAAAATAGCTCAAAGAGTAACCCATGAGGACTCCCTGCATCCACGTGCAGTAAAAATCTGAAGATGGCTTCCGGGGGCGAGACTCACAGAAAGGTGCGCCATTGGATGAGGACAGTATGACCCAGTTTCCAGTGAATGGATAATGAGAGAAAAGCAGCTTTTTTAAGCTTTTCAAGCAAGACTGCTTTCTTTTTTCTTACTGTGGTTTCCTGGGCTGATGGCAGGGAATATTCATGAGCTTGTGATTCCATGCCAGACCCCATGCTGGAGAAACGTTCGACCTGCAGAGAGGTGGAGCCAGAAGACTGAAGGACTCTGGCCGTGAGGTATTTAGGGAGAGAAAGCTGGATGTAAAAAGATTGCAGGCCCCAGACAGCCTTGTGGATGATGCAAAGGGTCTTGAATTTGATTCTTGCAGTCACCGGGTGTCAGTGGAGAGATTTTAGGGCTGGAGAGATGCAGAGGCCAAGGATAAGTCTTGCTGTCCTATTCTGGATTATTTGAAGGGGGTGAATGGAGGAATGTTTGAGGATGAGGCTGTTGCAGTAATCCAGCATAGAGAGAACCAGGGCTCTGGAGAGGTTGATGAGGCTGTTGCAGTAATCCAGCATAGAGAGAACCAGGGCTCTGGAGAGCTTGAGCTTCGGGGGGGAAGGTGAGGCCCGGTAGAATGCCCCTGAGGAAGCAGAGCTGAACATGTGACTTCTTGGCAAGGTCCATGATGTGTGGAGAGAAAGAGAGAGAGGAGTCAAAGATGATCCTAAGGTTTTTTGCCTCACAAGTGGGTGAGCGGAGAGGACCCAAGGAGTCTGGCCAGAGAGTTGGGGGGAAACAAGGAGCAGGCATCTGGCATTAAGGCAAAGATAATTGGCAGAGCACCATGCTTGAATAGCATTAAGGCAGTCAGGTATGAGGGAGGAGGAGGAGATGGTAGGGCAAGGCAGCTTGAAAGATATTTGTGTGTTCTCTGCATAACACTGGAAATGCAGGGAGAAAGTGGAGGCCAGATGGGCCAGGTAGATGTCGAAGAGCCATGGCGATAGGATAGAGCCCTGAGGTACGCCACAGGTAGAGAGTGAGGTAAAGGAGAGAAAAAGACCCAGCTGCACATGGGACGGTGTGTTAGAAAGGATGGAAGTCAGCCACGCCAGTGCCTTTTCCATTATGCCTAGGGTATCATGGAGACGGTTTATGATGATGGTGTGATTGACAGTGTCAAAAGCAGAAGAAAGATTGAGGAGGATCGGAACAGAGCTAGTGTTAGAGTCCAGGTTAGAGAGTAGGTCTTCGCAGGTGTTCAGAAGAGCAGTTTCTGTGCCTCTGGCTGCCCTGAAACTGGACTGGTAATTTTGGAGGCAGCCAGCCATTTCAATGTGGAGGTTCATTTGGGGGATGACCAGCTTCTCCATTTGTTTGCCCAAGAAAGAGGTGATAGAGCTAGTACGATAGTTAGCTGGCCAAGAAGGGTCAGCAGATGTTTTTATTAGGAGGTGGTGCACACGAGAGTGCTTAAGGGGTAGAGGGAAGAATGCAGTGGCAAATGAGTGGTTGCAGAGGTCAGACAAGGCAGGAGCAAGAGAGGCAATGGTGTCCTTGATGGTTCTGGAGGAGCAGGAGAGCACCTAGAGGAGTCTTTCAAGGATGGCAACCTTCTCCATATTGCCACTCTTAACTCTCGCTCGGCTGTCAAACACTCCTCTGACATCTGCCGCCTCCTGAAAGCACTTGACCTCAATGTCCTTGGTCTCAATGAGACATGGTTCATGGCCAGACCTGTCAGGAGCTTTGACACTCTCCTCCCTGGTGGCTACAAGATACGCTCCGCGCCCAGGTCCAACCGTTCTGGAGGGGTTGTAGCCCTTATCTTCCCCAAGTGGATTCCTGCCTCTGTCATTCCTACGCAGGCCTACTCCTCTTTCAAATGCCTCATCTGCAGGCTCTCTCTCTCTCTCCTAGCCATTCCCCTACTGTGGCTACTATCTATCGGACACCTAGCAAGATCTCCTCCTTGCTCTCTGAATAGGCGGACCTCTCCTCTTCCCTCCTGGTCACAACCACTCAACTCCTCCTTCTTGGAGACTTTGACATCCATCTGGATGCTTCCTGTCCTTCATCTGGACTCTTTCACAACCTCTGCGACTCTCTCACTCTCTATTCACCCCTCTGGTCTGACTCACTCTTCAGGGCACACTCTGGGTGTTCTGATCTCTTCAGACCTTCCCCTTTCTATCCCTCTCACCACTCCTCTCTCCTGGAGTGATCACTATCTCTACCCCTCAGGCCAAGCCAACTCCAGCAATGCCACCCACCTTCTCGGTTATCCGACCATGGAGCATGTGTCAGTTGAGGCTTTCACTGTCAGGTTCTCACCCCCCCCCTTTTGGCTGACTCACACCCTGACACAGCCTTTTCCATTCTCCACTCTGCTATATCTGACACTCTCGATATTCTTGCCCCTGGCATGAGGATCCACTTGAAGCCCAAAGCCAAGTGCCCGGTATGACTCCGACCTTGTCACCCTCAAACACAAGTGCAGGGTGACTGAGAGGAATAGGCGTGCTTGTGATACATCCTCTGACAAACTGGCTTGCTGCCTGATCCAAAGGCAATACCGGCTTTCTGTCGGCACCAAGAAGAGAGTTCACATCCGAGCTTGCGTTTCTGGGGCATCTAACAACTCGGCCGAAATCTTTAAAATCTGCAAGGAACTGGCCAATCCTGCTGCAATCTCTACCTCTCCTGTCCCCTTCCAGGCCCTCTGCACGGCTCTGGCTTCTCATTTCATCTCTAAAACTCAGGACATCCTGTCCTCTCTCTCTTCCTCTCCCCCTCCTCCCTCTGCTCTGCTCTACCCCTGGACCGTTTTTGGCCACCTCTCCTCCCTCCTTCTCTGTCTTTCCCCTGGTCTCCCCAGACAAGGTTTCTAGACAAGTCTGATCTATGAAAGTCTCATCCAAACAGGTTCATCCCTGTTCCTTCAAAACCATCAAGGACCACATTGATTCCCTGGCTCCTGCTCTGGTCGTCGTCTGTAACCACTCCTTCGCCAGTAGAGTCTTCCCATTCCCCCTGAAGAACTCCCTTGTGCACCCTCTTCTTAAGAAACCCTCTGCTGACCCGTCTTGCCCAGCTAACTATCGGCCAATCTCCATCACTCCTTTGCTGGGCAAACCCCTGGAAAAGCTGGCCATCTCCCAGCTTAATCTTCACACTGAATCTGTTGGGTGTCTTCATGACTATCAGTCTGGCTTCAGAGCTGCCACAAGCACGGAAACTGCTCTCCCGAACACCTGTGAAGACCTGCTCTCCAACCTTGATTACAACACCCCCTGTGTCCTCATCTTGCTTGATCTCTCTTCTGCCTTTGAAACAGTCAACCATGCCATCCTGCTCAACCGTCTCCGTGATAACCTGGGTATCACCGATCAGGCCCTGGTGTGGCTGAATTCTTTCCTCTCCGATCGACCCTCCCAAGTGCAACTTGGGTCCTTCCTCTCCTCTATCTCTATCTCTACCTTTGGTGTTCCCCAGGGGTCTAACCTTTCTCCCTGGCTGTTCAACCAATACCTGGCACTTCTTGCACACCACATTGTCGCTCTCTGCCCCAACTTCCAGTGCTATGCGGATGACACTCAACTCATTTTCAGGCTACCCTCTGCCACCTCCTCGCCTTCTCTCATCTCTGACTGTCCGTCTGCTATCCAGGAGTGGTATGCCGCCAATGATCTCTGCCTTGATGCCAGTAAGACTGAGATTTTCCTCATCAGCACACCAGCTCCCTCCTTTCCTGTCACTCTTTGGACGGTCTCTCTTGGCCCTCTTCCTGCTCCCACCTGCGTGGATAAAAACCTCTGGGTCATCTTCGATTCCTCACTTTCCTTTTCTCCCCACTTCTCTGATGTCTCTAAGAAGTCACATTACCAGCTGCACCTACTCAGAGGTATTCTTCCTTTCTTCTCCTTCCACAAAAGCTCATTGTCTCCAGAGCTCTGGTTCGCTCTAGGCTGGACTATTGTAACAGCCTCTTTCTAAATCTGCCTGCTTCTATTCTCCGTCCTCTGCAACTCATCCAGAACAGGACTGCGAGAATTGTTCTTGGCCTCAAGCCCAGGGATCATATCTCTCCAGGACTGAAATCTCTGTACTGGCTCCCAGTGGCTGCGAGGATTAAGTTCAAAACCCTCTTCATTGTAACAAGGCCTTCTGGGGCCTGGGGCCTCAATATCTTCAACTCTCCCTTCCTAAATATCTTCTTTCTCGAGCTCTTTGCTCATCCGCCTCCAACTCCCTCAGGGTCAGTTGCTTCTCCAAGCAACAAGTTGGTGGTAGATCTCTTTCTTCGGCTGGGGCCTCCTTCTGGAACAGCCTCCCAGAAACTTGAGAACCATATCCGGTTCCGGAAGCACCTCAAAACCTTCCTCTTTGCTTCTGCTTTCTCTTCTCCTCTCCCCTGCTGAACTCCTGGCTGAAACTGAAACTGCATTCGTTACCTGGCCACCCTTTGATCTTGTGCCCAGGTGTCCTCCCCCTCGAGTTTCACACCTGCACTGCCTCCCTGGCAACCCCGCACTTGGGGACTGTTTTCTGTATCCCTATAATCCCCCTACCAGCACTTGACACATGATGTCTGCACTTACCCTTGCACCTGCCACCAACTGGCCATACTTTTTACTTATCGCTTTATTTATTCTATTTATCCGATGTACTGCACTATCCCCTCCCCTTCCCCACCACACTTTTCCCCTTTACCCTTTCCCCTGCGCGATCTGAACGACACCTGGCCTAGTAAGATCGTTGCCTCCGTCTTCCCTCTGTTCCCCCTCCCTTGCCTCGTCATGCCTTGAAATACATGTGTATAGGCGTGTTATAAATGCCATATCATATCATAGAGTGGACAACTCTAGGGATCTCATCTGGTGCAATGGGAGAGAAAGAGGAGAGCATGGGGGGCAAGGGAGGTGAGAGAAGGGGTTTGGGGGTGGGAGCAGATGACAGAGAGGACAGGATGTCCAGAGCTTTGAAGGAAAGGTGGGTGGCCAGTGAAGAGCCCAGGGTCTGGGAGGGAGGGGGAGAGGAGGAGACAGCGGTAGGATTGGCAAGTTCCTTGCAGATTTGAAAGATTTCAGCCATGTTATTGCTGACTCTAGAAATGCAGGCTCGGACATGAGCCCCCTTCTTGGAGCTGATGGAGAGACTGTATTGACTTTGGAGTAGGCGGCAGTCCAATTTGTCAGAGGATGAGCTAGATGCCTGCTTCTTCCGCTCGGCAGCTTTGCACTTGTGTTTCAAGGCAGTCAAGTCAGAGTAATACCGAGAGTTGCATTTGGAGGCAGGCTTCATGCAGATCTTCATGATGGGGCAAGGATGTCCAGGGTGTTAGAGATAGAGAAATGTATGTTAGCTAGAACAGAGTCAGAAAGGGAGTCTAATGAAGAGGGGGAGGAGGGATGAAGAAGGGCCAAATGCGGCGAGTGACACACGCTTCATTGGTAGAATGATGGAGAAGGAGACTGGCAGTGCTGGCGGAGGTGTCAGGGGACAGGGGCGGTCAAGGTGGGAATAGAGGAAAGAGTGGTCAAGACCAGGAGAAAGGGGTAGTGAGAGGTTTGGAGAGAGGGATGTCTGTTGAGATGAGAGCATCCAAAGTGTGTCCGGCAGAGTGGGTCTGGCCAAAGGGAAGGATAGTGAGGGAAAGAGTTTTGCAGAGGTCGCGTGAGACAACAGTGGACACATCAGGAGAGTCGAGGTGGATGTTGAAGTCTCCAAGGAAGATAAGTTTGGGGGAGGAGGCAAGAAGAGAGGAGGACAAGTCAGCCGATTCTGAGAGGAAGAGGGAGGACGGTCCAGGGGGTCTGTAGATGGTAGCAAGCGTAAGAGAGAAAGATGGTGAGATAGGCAGCCTGTAGACTAGGCTTTCAAATGATGAGTAGGTTTGAGTCGCGATGGAGGCAGGAGCCCATTCATGGAAGATCAGAGCCACTCCGCCACCAGTTTGGCAGGGCCTGGGATTGGACAGGATTGTGTAGCCCTCAAGGAGAAGAGTGTCAAAAGCAGTGACAGAGCTGGCCTTAAACCACATCTCAGTGAGAGCAAGGGCATCAAGGTCAAAGTCTTCAAGGAGGTGACAGATGTCAAAGGAGGGTTTGATAGAGTGAGAATTGAGGGTAGCTAAGTGAAGCTGTTTGCCCACTTTACAAGATATGCGAGGGGTGGTGTGCCACCACTGGGGAGGGGGGGAGAGGGTGGGCAGTGGAAGGAGACTGGGGGAAGTTAAAGAGAGAAGGCAGAGGCCTGTCAAGGACAAGGAGCTTGGGCTGACAGCCCTGGGTCATGATAGTGCCATTATGATAGACATTAATGGTGCATGTGAAAGATGCAAAGTTAGCCAAGAGAACTTCCCATCTGGTGCCACTAGTAATGGGTGAGGAGGAGAGAGGAGAGAGGACAGAGACCATATGGGGGTCCATAGGTTAGAAGAAAGAACAGCAAAGAGAATGTCAGTGATAATTTGTCTGGTAGAAGCCTTGATGTAGGTGTTTGCGATGAGCAGACCAGGGTTGGAACTCAGGAGTGACCTTTTTAGTTTCTTCCTTTCAGGCTTTGTGAGAGAGGGAGGATAGGAGACGGAGAAGCAGTAAGAACCAATAGGGGAGAAGGAGAGCACCATGGAGGTAGAGACAAGAGAGGGGGGCAGAGGATAGCAGGGGATGTGTCAGAAGCACTATGCAACAATAGAATCACACCGGGCGGCAAAGCAGACAGAAAACACTGAGCAACACTGTAAATGCCCAGATTAACAGATCATTAACAAATTGGTAAGCCCACCCAAGTTCAATTTTACCCAGAGAGTGCTCAAAGGCAGTACAAAATGGTGGATGTACAGTTGGTGGATGTTTCTCGTCACTAGAATTGTGGGGTGGGATTTCATGCCAGGGGGCATTATTTCAGGGGTGCCCACTTAACGAGTGACCAATATATCAGCATAGTAATCAAAATCATGAACGCAAATCTCACAGGAACTGGTGAGTAGTGGATTTCAGCAAGAGGCTTGGAAGTCACTAATTTCCTGCTTGGATTGAGCTATAAATGGAGCACCTCACAGCATCTTTCAAAAGGGTGAAGACATCTTATCCAAGGAAGGAGAGTGATGCTTCCCATAAAACATCTGGGGCATTTACGGGGAAGCTCTTTCAAGACCTTTGGGGCTAGCTTTCACATAGAACCAAGACACCAGTACCCCAAGGTACCCAGAGGGAGACAGTGTACCAAGGAGGTATCCCACCATACTTCATACTGTGGGGGCAGTTCAAAAGAGAGCTCCATCCCTGTGTGGTTCTCTTGAGTAGACCCCTGCATTCTTACAGTCCAGAGGCCTTACCTATGGCACTTGCTCAGCAAATTTTTTTAAAAAAAGCTTTGCGCTGTTTCGAGATATCAAGTTTCTCAAGCTACCACTGAGCTATATGTCACTTCAGAGACCCAACCCCTTTCTTAGCTTCGAGAGACAGCTACGCTTGTTGAACTGCCCAGTCAAGCTGTTCTGGTTGGAAGTACTTTTCCAGCTGCTCACCACATTTAGATGACTGGACCAACGGTCTAACCGGTTGAGCCATGGTCGCTCGCCATCACCACAGTGCCCAGAAGCTGTGGATCCATTTAGCCACCATTTCTTGATGCACGCTGTGGTACTCCGATACTATTGAGTGAGATTGAAACTATGGGACTGGATCTCAAACCTGTAAGAAGCACCTAGAAGACCAGACCAATTCTGTTAAGCAATTTTCAAGACTAAGGTATAGAACATGTGTGCTAGGTGTCCTTTTTGCAGACACCGTAGGCACCTTGTCTCAGGGTCTTTCCTTGAACCTTATAGACTCTTAAAATGTCATTTGCCTACCTTATCTAAAGGCCATTTTGGATTTTTTTGTGCTTTTCTCTTTTTTTGTTATTGTGTCTACTTTTCCCCTTCTGCAGTACGTTTCTAAATAATTCAGCATGCATACTGGTATATGTGCGTGTATATCATTTTTATTTTCTGTTTGTTCCCTTTTCATCGATGGTTTGAGTTTTTTTAATCATGGTTTGTGTTTTAAGACTGTACTTTTATGGAACCCTGCTTGGGTTTATTTTAAAACATAGCACGCTATTGCTGTCAGGAAGGGTCTAAAGAATATCGCTGACCCCCAGGCCATGCTACTGTAATAACAGTGAAGGGGGGCACACTATTAATTTGTACTGGTTTAACCTTTATGGCTGAAACATCTCTGAGCCAAGTAGTAGTATGCATTCAGCATAGCTCCTCGAAAGAAGCTTTTGCTCCCTTTTGTACTTGTGGCCAGAATAGTATTTTGTCTCACAGCGTTTCTGTAATAACCAGTGAGACCTTTAAAGACCTGTAATAACCAGTGAAACTGGCCAAGGAGGGCAACATAACCGTTACTAAGTGGCCTTGAAAGTCATGGTGGCTCACTTGAGAAACAAACAAATTTTGGATCAGGGTCAATTGGTCTTTCCAAGTGGTACTGAAAAAGGACCTGGTTCACTAACGTAAATGAGGCGGATGCATCATGTAAATATATGGACATCCCTTTGAATTCTAGGACATTCATGGTGAGTATGAGGATTATGGTCAAAGTAGAAGGTATTTCAAATACGGCCTGAGTTTACCACCCATCTGACTATGGGTTATGCAATATTTACTGTATGCAGTATTCATATGAATGACTATTAGATCACATACCTAAAAATACACTCCCAAATGGTGTTTCTCATATGGTAATGGTGACTGTGGGCTTATCTGGGCATTGCGTGAGGATGTATTGTTATGCTGTGTCCAGGGTTTCACAGTTCTTTTTGTGCATCAATTACCCCTTTGACAAACTTTACAGGTGAAGGATTTTACAGGCAACATGGCCCTGTAAATAAAATAGTACCTATAGGAGATTGGAATGAAATTGGACCTATGAGATGGGTGTGTCATATTTCCTATGGTAAGGATGGAAAGATGTAGGGGTATTGCGCTACTAGTGTGTGCAATTCGAGCATCATAGAAGAGTGTATACAAATTAAAACTGTGGATTTATGCTTATTGTGAAAAGTGTACCTACACTAACTATGCAGATGACACCCAAATCCTCATTCCTATCTCTGGCTCACATGACATTGATTCGGCATCTCTCAACGTCATCTACCAAACGATCCAAACCTGGATGGCCCACCACGGTTTATGTTTGAGCGATGAAAAGACTGAACATCTGCTCATAGGGTCACAACTATGCCTTAACAAACTTGACGACTCTTTTAAGGCCTTCAATATAGACAGTAGCAACATAAAGGTATGTAAAGAAGTAAAAACCTTAGGTAAAAACCAATAGGGATCAGCACAGGAACAGGAGAAATTATGCACGTCTCGTTCGTTCTCCGCTCGCAGGCCGGTTTCACTCTAGTGTGTGGTCAGCGCCACTTCACAACTTGGGCCTTTCTCCAGAAAACCTATTTGCCCTTCTAATTGGGTACTGAGAACCTTACTACCTATAGTGGACACTATACATGTTATTCTACTGGCCCTCGCATGTCAGGTGGTTGGCCTGGCCCATCGTCACGTTACTATCTATTACAATGTAGCAGTGTGGAGGTCTTACCATTGGTTCTTGTCCGCTGCTACCCACCGCTGGGATACTGAACTGTGGTTGGCTAGAGCGGACGTCCCCAGGCCAGGGATCTGCAAAGATTCACATCTCTCTGTGTACCCTTTAAAGATAATATGAATGACTATGTGTCTGCATTGTAACTTGTCTGTACCACCTTAGTCTATGAGAGTGCTCTTTTGCTCGGTGCAACACTTGTCTCATATCATATTGTAGCATATTTGTTGCAGTCTTCTGTCTGGTAGCCTGAGATCGGCTCTCTTTCCCAGCATTCGTTGCTTTCCAATGTCTGCTTCGGCCGGATCACGTGTTCTGGGACCACTAATTTGAGCTGTGCAGCTCTAAATTATGAGGAATTATTCATATTTACTGCAGCTGGTGCCTTTGTCGTCTAGGGAATGGAATGTCATCCGTATCTTGTGGCCTTGGCTGCATGTCCCGCCTCACACGTCTTGCTCTCTGTCCAGTCTGAATTCAGCTCAGCTCGGCTCTTTCTGAGAGACCTATGGCCTGTTGTAATTTTCCTAAACCATTATAGTGCAGTTTCTACAATGTCCATGTTAAACTACATTCTCCATAGTTTAGTCACACTTGGTTCTGTCAGGTCCCACAGGTGCTCCTGCAGTTCCATAAGGTTATTCACATGCAAACATCTGCAAGCTTTGCTCAGGATCTCTTGCCTCTCGCAGTTTCTGCGTTGCTGCATTTGGCTAATGGCAAAAATAATAAAAACAATGACAGTATGTGTCTGACCTCTACCTATAGAACTGTACTTTCATGTACTTCATGTATTAGAGTGCTTGTTTGTGTCCCGAAGTGCAGATGGCACGTGTGCTTTCATGTCACACAGCTAAATTGTGGTGTCTCTAATGACATCAGCAACATGGCTTCTTGGTGCCTTTAATCGAGACTGTCAATTGAGGTGTATTTGGTTATGGCCTGGGGCTCCTTGTCCATGCTGGGGTAAATCCGTACTGCCCTTGGTCTGTAGGGCTGGTTGAGGGCGTATGGCTGGCTGAGGGGTTATCTCTCGACATACTTGTCAATCATTGGCACACTTGGAATCGATCCGAAAAAGAATGGGTAATTATGGTGTTTCCTGGCCTCCTTCCACGTCATAAATTTCGTAGGAGGGGGAGGAATGGGTATGCCCGGGAGAGTCGCTAGCATCCTTGAAACACAATGCAGCCTCCTGCTTTGGGATTTGGCCTTCTCCACGTGTCTTTCAAAGCCTTTTGGAGGCAACAACCTCCTGTTGGGAACTCCTGGGGTTCTCGACCCGCTGCTCTTGTCTCTTGGTTCGTCACTCTGCTCCAGTTGGTTCACCTTCACTGTGGAAGTTCTGTTCTTACTTGTGTTCCAACTTGCTCAGAGTGTGACTCTATGTTCTGCCTTTATCCACGAGAGGAGAGCTAATTGGTATCAGATGTATGCACATAAACTCAAGTTCCTGACTTTGCCTGACCCGATTAGCAGGACATATCCAGTTGGATGTACAAGAGTTAGTCTTGTTACTCTCAGTCGCCCTCTTCCTCGGCCCAGTGTTTGTGTAGAAATGGGGGGGGGGGGAATTGGGACATCAGAGAATCCTAAAAAATAGTATGGATTCGGTGTACAAAAAAAGGGGGGAATATCGTGTCTCACATTAGCTGCTGCTACCCCACTCTCCAAAGACCCCACACCCAGGTGATCCTCCCGCACTGGTCCACCTCCAGGGTCTGGATCCAAAGGCGATGGCTCTGCCCTGGCCACCTGAGAGAGAGATCCCTGGGGACTAGTAGGTGAGTCACCCTTTGGTTTCTCACAACACTCTCTCCCAGGTAGTCCTTGACAGAACTTGAGCTGGTGGTTTCCTGGCACAGTTCTGTGTACCTGAAGGGCCTATCTTTAGCTCACAGCCTTTCATAGTGCTGTAGAATCTGGGCTTCGGCTAGCACCAAGTTGTTTGTGAGTAGGGACTTGCTCACAACTGTTAACACATCTGGGTGGTATTATTATTATTTGCCAATTTGGCAACTGAAAGAGATTAAGAAATCAGAGGCCATCCATAAAAAAGAAAATGAAGCTTTCAAAATATTTTCCCACATCAAAATAGAAAGGTATAGAGAAAAATAAACATATTCATACACATATAGTTGGTATATTGTCTTCAGTTCAACCCCTCTGAACCTTGGGAGTAAGCAGTCCAATCACAGTGCTCCAGAGGCTAGGGTAAGAAACACTATAGAGTAGTAGACCAACAATGGGTGCCCCTTTCAGGGGTTCTTTTCCTTGCTTGTGAATTATCATGAACAATTCTCTAAGCACTGCTGCTGGAAAGGTGCTATTATGTATAAGACACAGTTTTCTTCCTGTGTTCTCATTCAATGTGTAGAAAAGGAAACTGTTGGATATCCCAGTTTATTCTACAACCATATACCCCAATGGCTTGATCGATTCCCCTAGGTAGATAGGAGTCTCCGAATACATCTTCTCCTAATCAGAAGAAGAACAAGTGAGGTGAGTCCTTCAAAATGACAGCTTGTCCAGGCCGCATTCCAAAGGATGGACTAGTAATTCTGTATAAGCACCTCACATTTACAAGATTATTTTTGTATATAATGACACTGCATCTCGCATTAGGCGAGTGCACAGCCCCACATTTCAGTTTGGGGTTTTGTGCACCCACTCCGACCTTTCTATTAGAATGTTGGCAATGATGACGACCACTCTCCAAGAAAAATATTCAGTTGCTCATAAACTGGGAACCAAATTGTTGCACATTAGAGTTAGTGTGCACTGTTCAGTCCTATGGCTCGAATTGTATTGGGCAATATCACATACATTAGTCAACATGATTAAAGTAAAATCACAGAGCTTATGATTACAAAGGATGCCTCCAGTTTTCAAAGACTGCGACTTAGTGATACACTTTGGGTCAGATTCTCAAAACATTTTGTGGTGCAACTGATGGGATGCACAATCCCATCTTCTTCACTTGAAACAAAGAAGTTGCACAGAGCGCATCTGTATATGCCCATTAATGAGACACTCATTGAGACCCCTTTTTTCAACCCACGCAATTGCAGACCTCAGAGGATGTTTTTGTGCATTTTAAAATGCATCAGGGACAGAAATGTAAGAACATTCTCCTGAGCATGTCTGGAACAGGAACATGGGGGTGCTGAAGGCATGCCAGGTAGATGTATGACCCTGTAATGCATTTGTTTTTAGGGACAGCAGTCCCACTTGCATGTCTATCTCTCAAGTAGGGATAGACATTATTTCATCTATTTTTGCATTTTTTTAAGGTCTTGTCACCTTGAAATGTGCTCCAAGTAACTAAGTGTGTGCTGGGAGCTTGGCATACCAGACACTAATGTATGCAAGGACACCTTTGTGGACAAGGGGACCTGCACAAGTCCAAAAATGTGGCCTATGAAAAAAGTGCATCCTCTGAACTATTTTTAGATGCCCATTATTTTGAGAATCTGGCCCTTTGAGTTCAATTCCTACAGTAGCAGATATTCCACCCTTGCTAAAGGACATTCACCAAACCAAAAATCCGAAGTCTTGGCCACACAGCACTCAGGCAGGCCGCATGAATATGCCCAGTTTACACAACTGATATGATGAAGACAGCTAATCCCAGAACCAGTGGGAGCGACTGCTGGAAAGGTTAACCATTGATAAACTCCATACATTTTAACAGGCAGTCTGGAAAGTGAAGATACACTTGATATCTGTTAGGTGTGTGAACAGCATTCAAGAAACAACCATCATTTGTACGAATTAGGGTGCCTCTATCATCAGAGGCACTGTGTGTGTTCAGAATCCATGTTTAGGATATCGATAACCTTTGGGTGGGGTGATACAATGCAATATTCAGATGGTTATAAATCTTTTCCTGCACCATAGCTGAACCATAAAAGAGAAAAACAGAGGTCTTGTGTAATCACTAATTGGTATATATTTTCATGGTACTGCGGTCAATTCCCACCAAACCCCTTCCTTTTTGTTGTGTTATGCTATTCTACAGGGTTTGTACACTGCACACTGCTGCCTTTTGCTTGGCTTCTTGGCACTCTGGTGGATCTAAGAGTGAGGGGCTGGGTTTAGCAAGACAGATTTGTAAATGTCTTGATAGGTGCAGTTTGGAAGCACCCAGGTAGTGTGCGTGGATCCGTTTCCAGGTGGCAGTGTTGACAGCACTTGATGCACCTGCGTCCAGAGGGGAGCTTGGCATTCTCCTGACGCTAGGCGGCATTGGCCGCGGCTATAGTTTATTAGTAGCGTGGAGAGGTGCGGTGTTCTGCTGTTGGAGGTCCGCTGCGATAGATGTTCAGTTGCTTTGTGTGGGTGGCCTAGTTGGTATGCATATTGTATGTTTGAACATAGAATGTGAGCGTTAGTTCTGGGAGCAGTCGCTAGAGAATCACTGGACATTTGGGAATGCTTCCGGTGTGGTTGTGCCGATATTCTAATAGGGGAGCACCTCTGGTAGAGTAACAGTGGAGCCCCTTCCTATCACATTACCTAGGAGTATGGATTGCTGTCCGGTTTAAAATGAAATCTCGACACAATATCTTGACGGAAAGGTATTGTGCCGTTTAAGAGGCAAAGCGTGAGTTGTACATGCACGGTGCATCCATAATTTTCAAAACGTAACATTCACATCATTACTTATCAAACATGCAACGCGCGGCAATGACATCCAAGTTTCAAAACATATGCTCCACAGATTACAAAAAAACAAAAAGCAGGCAGATAAACCACAATGACAAATGATAATTGATTTTATATTATTTTTTCTTTATTTGTTATTTAATTATCATTTTCCATAATTGAGCAAATCAGATGATACCTCCGTTTGCACTTTCTTAAAGAGCTGGTCCTAACATTGAGCTCAGGATCCCCCTTTTGCACGTAACTACAGTGTGATGTTCAGGCAGCGCACTGATTTTCGAATGCATATGAATTGGGCACAGTTAAGTAGCAGCTGGGGACTGTTGGTAAGTGTGCATTGAGGCAATGTATTTGCATTCATAAAGCTTTATTAGAAAAAAAATCACATTTCAATGCCATTACCCCGGGCACTTCGAGATGCAACAGAAACTTTACAAGCCTAACAAGAAAAGCGGTCTCAAAACTACAGCATGTGAGTGACGAAATAATTTACAAAAGTAGTAATAATGAATGAAAAAGCTCCTGAAAAATTATCCAGAACAATCGGATTTCCATTCGCTAGGACCAGCTCTTTTATACAACGCTCCAATATGAAAACAATGGCAGGTGACATATACAACATATGACCTACGAGGAAAGGCAATTTGTGTCCAGATTTGGCTCCTTATTTCTGGTAAGGTAAATTAACATATTTCATCAAATGCACAGTGTTCAAATGTATTCTTAGAATTTTCCATAATTCAGTCGAGCAATAACACATATTTTAATCCACATTCTTTCAGCCCAGCCGAGATATTCCTCATGCTTCCCTCAGTGAAAACAATCGTAATTGTACCGAGTTTTACATAGACTGGAGGACACGATTAACTAAATTGTACCGTGATGAACAGCAAATCATTTGCTGTGAACTGTCTCTTTAATGAAGGTTTGTAGCAAACCAATCTTGGTCTATTGTTCACGCTGATATCCTTCCTTATCAAAAGAAATGACGGAATCTAGTTTATTGTGTTTTTGCTTAGCGTATAAATTGTGACCAGGCAGGAAAACCTTAAAGTCTTTTGTGGCCATATTCATTCCAATACGTTTTTCTGAAAATGCCAATCACCAAGGCACTGAGTGCAGGTGGAAACATGGTTCGAAGTGATGAGGAGAAGGTGAATATTTCTGAAAAAACGGCTCAACCAAAATGAGAGATGAAAAGAGAGCTATTGTAACATTGATTTCAAAAGAAGTGGGATTATTCTGTCGGCTAAGGTCACAGAAAGTCCGATCATAAATAGGAATAAGTGCCTAACACATTACTGTTTTTGCACCACTGTACCATATTTTGCATGCCACAATATATTGAAAACACATGGCACCATATTCTAAAGTTTTATCTAAGTGCTTGACATTTCAAACATCCTTAAGTTTCAAAGAGTTAAAAGCTTAACTTTCTGCTTCCTCCTGGCTTGATAACATGCTACAGCCCATCTAAGACACTGTACTGCGCACTCTCTTAAGACTGAACACAGATGCGAATTCTGGTATAATAGGGCTCAAGGGCCTACTACCATTTACAGATCCTAGAGAGAACATTCTTCTAAGTGGATATACTCTCTGCCAATCAGTTTTGGAGAAAAGATTTAGCCAATGTTAACAGACTATTAAAAGTGTGAAAATGTAAGTTGGAATTCACTCATGAGGTGCAAATAACATCTGTCAATTTTTAACGTCTGTCAAATCATATAATTTAGTTTCCACTAGGAGCCATGGATTTACAGTTTGATTTCCACTTCATGAAATTCGAGCAAGATAATATTTAAATTAAAAGTCTTCAATTGTGGCCAGTATATCAACAACTAAATTACAATGCTTTTTTCTTTCAATGTTTTTATGGACATTGTATTGTAAGCTATTTACTTGTTAACTTTGAAACTTGCCTGAACAGCCGACAAATACTGTTGAAACCTTTGGCAGTTGGCACTTCTGGCAGTTTTTATCGGACATAGAGTGGCTCATAAGTACCTTGTTAAATTACTTGTGATTAAGACTGGCACTACCCCTTATGGGCTTTACAAACATTGATATTGGCACTAGTACAAACCTTTTACTGTGTAGAAAGTACATGTTAGAACCTTAAATTTAATGATGGATAAATTCAATACTACATAAAATGAGAGAATGAATGGGCACAAAGAAACAATTTAATAATGTCTTTCATGGCTAATATTAACTTTTTGTGAAAGTATGTTACATGCTGTAAAATCCATAGATCATTCTGCATGCAGGGACAACATGCATTCTGCATCAACATGCACACCAGGAAGGCCAGAAATGCTTAAAGTCACCGACATTAACAAGTCAACAGAAAACAAAAAAGAAAATCAAAACCTTGGGTTACTTTTGACGGAACAAAACTATGCACAATTATATTACTGATTTATGAATCCATGTCTTTCAGTAACTGTAAGAGGAATTTTTAACCATGTGCTGATACTAAAGAAATGTACTCTTAACACAGCATTTGTCATTTCAAAACAAAGCCTTTTTACAAGCATAAGCAGACGTCTGTAATAAAGCCCTAATGTAATCTTGTAAAAAATCTGCAGATAACCATTATTGTTGAAAAGTAAAACTACATTAAAAAGTTTTATGCCCTAATTCATTGACGATATGCATTAAGAAAAAAGCATTGCCATACGCATTACCCTAAATCTAAATAAGAAAGCTCATTCAGAACAACATTCACAAATATAGCACAGTTTTGTCTTATAAAATTATTGTAATACTCTATGCATGAAACCATTAGGTCAATTATATTATGGATTCACTTGTATTAAGGTTTATTATAAACATGCAAGTTCATTGCATGATGCATATGCAAAACATATGATAACCAAAAAAATCTCAACTTCTTTAATCTGTGACTGTGCATTTGCATCACCTTTGAGTCATTTCATAGTAACATCCATTTTCCTTGGATAATCTTACTCTTAATCCCAGGGAATACGCTTGTGCTAATTATGTCAAAATAGTACCTTCATAAAATATACTGCAGCCTACTAAACTGTGACTGTTTGTATAAAGGAAATTGTTAAATTTTAAACACAGATTAACAAAGTTGTGTAGCAAAATACCAGTATTCCTAGACTTTTGTCATTGGCATGATTATGAAAACTAATCTCAGATTTATCTCAATGATTACATTTAATTTCACAACTTCCCCAGAAACCTGAAATAATTACACTTACAATTTGGCAACAATATTAATAATTTGGCCTGGGTGGAAATATATTAACACATTTGTGAACTTCTCAGTAGGGTGTGATAAAGGCAATTACAAAATGTTAAATCTATTTTATGAAACTTCCAGGGACAGTAGCGATCCTGTATTAACTTGCCGTTCACCGCGTCTCGTGCACAGTTCTATGAGCCTGTTGTTGTGCAACATCTTGCTTATCTGTGCAATTATCCACTCAGGGGTGAAAAGGAGGAGCAAGGGGAAAGCTTATCCCACACGGCCAACCCCTTTCCTTTCATCATTCATGCCATCTGTACTTAGGCTATGTAAACATTTCAGTTGGGTCTTCACCCTACTGGATACTTTTGCTGTCTACTAAATTTGAGAGTTTATAAAGTGAACAGAAGTTATGAAAATATATTGAAGGGGCTCGCCATTCGCCCATTTTTTTTAACAGAATCTATAAGTGCTGCAAGAGCTAGATGTATAAACGGGTATTGGATGTTATCTTATTTTCCACTAAGACACCATGTTCTTCATTTCAAAATGCGTCTGTAACTTATCTCTTGAATGTCACTAACCCTACAATTTTTAGGCCCATCACAACTACGGAGCAGCTGTAGCCTTAAAATTCAAGGGTTATGAATCACTTCCCATTGGATGTATTTGTTCATGTCTGTCAATATAATACAACACTTAATAAACTGGGGTGCACAAACTGAGGATTGATGTAAGAAAAGCCTTCAAAATCTCCTTGATCAATGTTGGAGATGACCAGCTGATCAGGTGGCGTTAACACAGGCTGTCCTCTTGTGAAGAACTTGTCAAAGTTTTCAGCTCCTTTGCCACACTGGGTAGAGAAAATGGAAAATAGTTGTTAGATTAACCACATTACTCTGAGATTAACACACATGCATTCCACTTCTCACAGAAAGTAACATACGTGTTTGCTAAGCACAATCAATGGTGGTTCAATTGATTGGGATGCGGCACCTTGCTGGTTGGTCGAGAGTCCCATGTGTAGAAATTAGGATCCATATTTACTGTGGTACGTACAAGTTGAAACCCACAAATTAGTCAAGGGAGACTCGGAATGAGAGATGCAATGCACATTCTTTACTATAAGGCACATTCAATCACAGTGCATGATGACCATCACTCCCGCAGGTGATATGTCGTATCAGAGGAAGTCACTTTTGTGGTACAGCAAACAAAAGCTGCATAGTCAACAGTCAGGAACTAGACACTACCGAATGCTCAAAAGCCAGGGTGGCCCTGACATTCCAGTAGACATTAAACAATTATAAAATGTGGTTCCAGATTGTTGGTTGCTTTACAATATAAAATTAAACAGTTTGCAATGCACAGAAAACAGACTACTCAATGCCACTATTATTTATATGCACAAGAATTATTTGTACCACCAAAGTGCTTGCCCCATTTTAGCAGCATTTATTTTGCACTGCTCACTAAAAAGGTTTCGTTTGGCTGACAGATCCAGAATTTGGAATGATGTTAGTGCTAATAATCCATTTAAATTGGCTACCAAAGATTACATAAACTATATAAGTGGAAGGGCATGCCTCGCTCAAACCACTATGTGTGCCTCTAACCCTCTCCCTGTCAACCGTTACACTAAAATGAAACATACTATAGTAGCACCCAACTAAATCCAAGCAACACACTGGGCCTCATTACAAGTTCGGCGGTAGCCTTGCTGGGAAAACCGGCAGGCTGCCGCCAAACTTGCACATTTTACCCGTGCCTGGGAATGGGCAATTACTGGGTCATTACGGCCTTGCCGGACCCAGTAATTGCCCATTCCTGGGCACCGTTAAAAAATGCTCCCCATTCCCATTCGAGCCCCATAGGGCTCAATGGGAATGGAGAGGCCGGATGCACCGGCACCATTCTAAATGGTGCCGGTGCATCCGACATGCTCTGCTCGCGGGTGCCCGTCTGACCGCCAGGTCAGACCTGGCGGGCGAAAATAAAGGCACCCACGAGCAGAACTCATAGTTTGCCGGTCTGGTAACTATGGTACCAGCAAGCTTACCGGTACCGTAGTTACCGGACCGGCAAACTTGTAATGACCCCCATTTTTTCCTTACAATTATTGTTGAGTCCTAAAGAGAAACAAGAGAAGCCTTAAAAATCCCACTATAACAGATGAAGCTGGTACCACTGGTATCATAGCTGGCCAGAGAGTTACCATCTGGCAATTTCACAGCCATTACCCTTAAACAGCCAACACATGAATACCCTTAAACACCTGGCGAAGGTGCCTTCTATTGGTTGCATCCAAACACTATGTAAAGGCGCCATATTACACCTGGCTCTCAATCACTATGTAAGGTCATCAGATCCTTGGAATTAATTGTGTGGGAGTGGGATTACGTTCTGGCGGAGTGATCCCAGTTATCCCAATCTGTTGGTCTCTCATTCTATTCATGAACCACAAGTGACGGGTGCAGGTGACTTAGGAGCTGATTCATGGAATTTGTGCACCGAAAAACGGGAATTTGTGCGCCATTCTGCCCGCAAATCCCCATTTGTTAAACAGGGATTTGCGGGCAGAATGACGCACAAATCCCCGTTTTTCAGTGCACAAATTCCATGAATCAGCCCCCATATTTGTTTCCAAAAAAGAAGACCACACCAGTGATTAGAGTTAAGTATGAGTTGCAACAAAAATACCTACTTTTAAAGTTGACACTGTGAATAACTTTTTCAAACCAGTAAAAATCTTTTTTTTGTAGAGAATCCTAATGTGCGACCCCATTCTGATGCCTTTGCATACGACCATACATGTATATGTTTGGTATGGAAGAGTAAAGTAAAAGTGCGGGTCAGAAAAGGGAGAGGGGAGCGATGTAGGATCAAATGGGAACATTGGTGGAAATACATGAAAAAATGGAAGGCCGTCATTTTGCTAAGTTTTCACGGAGTACAATTAAAGGCACACGACTTTTTTCTTATATAGGCAGGTGCATGCTTAGCTGGAAGGTTTACTATTCAAAGTGGAGCCACCAAAAGTAGAGAGACATTAGTCACCACTGGGAGGGTGGGATTCGCCCAGAAACAAACGTTATCTGGTTTACTGAGACGTTCTAATCTTCACCCCTGGTCTCTAGCACGCTGCAGAGCATGGTTTATCCAGCACACTGCCAGAGGCTGCCACTGATTATGATCAATGACACCAGTCTTGGTATCCCTTTCCAACCCATAAAGGCTGAATTGTAGGGAGAGACAGCTTGGCAGCAGAAATGGACTGAGCAGTGACATCCACAGCCATTGGCTCTGGGCATGGTGCAGGCCATGGGCTCCTCTCAAATGTCCTGCATCAGACAATGGAATGCTCTCAGAGTGAAGGACGACCAAGTCACGTGTGTCATGCTTGACCTGGTATGGCCCACGCATGCTCAGTGATTGTTAAGGAGGTCTATGGGAATAACTTGGCATAGTGCCAGTATTGAAGGGGCACTAGAGCCAACGTGTTCCCTCCTAATTCTGTAATGGTTGGCTGGGTGGCAGCCAATAATGTACGCTGGATGCCGCAGACATACCACATTACTGTCACTCAACATCACCCCCCTCTCAAAACCATACTGCCTGTGTATGGTGTAGGCCAAGAGTTGGAATTAAAATCAACAATTTAAGAGTAACAAGCCGGGCTCCGAGGGGCCGATGAGTAGGATCTTTTTGCTTTGCTCATTGAGGCAGAGCCAGTTGTTTTGCATCCACTGCTGCACCTGGTGGAGGCATTTTGCACTGCAATCATGGTTCCCATATCACTCACTCATCCGAATTAAAGTGAATATGAGTGTCATCAGAGTACACGTGGATGCCAACGTTGAGGGTGGCCATTGAACTGGAGCAGCAAACAGTAAGATCCCTATACCAAAGGAGATATCCTAGGGGCTCGCGTTGCCGGCCAACTTGAATTAATAGTTATGATTTTGGATAAAAGAAGCAATTCCAAAGAGGGCCTTCGATGCCTGCCAGAACTGGAAAGTGGTGAAGCAGCAATTTGTGATTGGCAGTATCACGAGTTAGAAGTCTAATAGAACTAACGTGCGCAGATTAACTTGGTCAAGTGTGTTGTGAAGCTGATCCTTAGTGTCTAGTTTTGCGGCTTGAATGCTAGCTTTTGTTTTTTTCTCGATTTCCAGGGCTACAGCAGGTATTTTCTCCTGCAACAAACAAGTATTAAATACCTTAATAATGGAATATTACAGAGAGCAGGTTGTGGTTAGCAGGCTGTCTTTGGATTCACAGAAATCTTCAGAAAATCAACAGCTCTTATTCCTTGTGACTGGCCATGTCCTCTCTTGGGATTGCATGTTCACTGGACATGAAACTCCTGGGAACATACTGTTCTCTCCACCATGGATCGCCGGACATCTCCCAACTCCCTGGGAAAAGACTGGGAGAAGACCCACCATTTACTACACAACAAGTGTTGCTAGCTCGACCTTCAGGACTACAGTCGATGGGCTTGCACTGAATGTTGTGCTCCTGTTCCGTCACAGCCTTCCATTACTAAGTCATGCCACCCTCAAAAAGAGGGGTAGGTCGCCTCCTCTTCCACACCCATTCTCTAGTGCTCTGAAGCAATATGGAGCACTGTATAAAACGCCCACATAGATAAATAGAGGTTTGAAAGATCGGGGAGGGATACAAGCTTTAATTTGAGGCATTTTCTAGAACTGTGCAAAGTCAGCCTCACTTTAGAGAGTCACAGGGGTGTTTAAATAGTCTCAAATCAATACAAGGGCAGGCTCCATTTCTTGTTATTCTGGGTTTGTGGGGAGTCAATTTGAATAGATTGAGGTTTTGGGTCATGGTGTACGGTCTTTGTGAGGTAAAGATAGGTTCATCTGGTGTGAGGAAGGCGAAGGGTGAATTTTGTGTGGCATTTAGAAAAAGTGCTCCAAAATCTGCACAAAGCCAGTGCAAGGGGGAAAGTAGACGGGCCACCCAAACAAACCATCTGGAAGTTAGGCTGCACTGAATTGTTCTGCTTGGAGTCAGATGGTGAGATCAACGGGGAGACTGGTGTCCATGCTATGAGAGTAAGTCGAGGTGGGAAAGGACGCCTAAATAACAGATCGATTGAGCCTCCCAATAGAAGTACGAACTAGTTCAGGACTGTTTTAGTGGTGTTGTGGAGTTGGGGCTCCACAGAAAGGATTGCCAAGTGGGAAGCTAAAATGTATTGCCTTGATGGGCCAGAAGGATAGCTCAGGGGCAATGTGCTCGTCTTGGAATCAAGACAACAATGTACGGATCTAAGTTGTCCCCCGCTTTATGATGTATGCATGGGGCACACCTGCAGCCCATAATGCCGAACTTGGTGACCATAGAACACCACCACAACCCCTCCTCCCCTTGTTCGGCATTATGGGTTTTTTCCAGAGCCGAATGTGCACTAAAAGCGCATTCGGTTTTTTATCTACGAGCTTTTTGGCAGAAACGCACTGAATGGCATGGGTTCAATACCCGGTCCTGCACTTAGGGGCTGGACTCCGGCATGAAGCAAGATATAAAAGCCCAATTAAATTTTGGTGCCAAAGGTGCGGTTTATCATATTATCTGTTAATCAAACCTCCTTGTTCAGATATTGATGCATTGATATTGATGCATTGACGGGGGGGGGCATGTTCTGGGAATTCATTTTAAAAGCCACTTGGAGTTCGGTTGTCAGCATCTCGGACTACAAGCATGCAATAACAGCGATGCAAGAGTTGTGTAGAAACAGCTGGATATCTTGTGCCCGATGGTGGATAGAGAGACTTGTGAGATGTCACATGGTTCCATGTAGATGCTGAACAATAAATGAAAGGTATGTTTTGAGCACAGACCTAGCTTTGCAAAGTAACAGAGTCATAGGGGGAAGGATACAATGGTTCAAGGAAGCAGGGAGCTAATAAAGGGGCAGGCGAAGAGTGGGCAGCAAGGGATCTACAAGCAACCAGGGGAGGAAATCACCCAGACTCAGGTTAGGTGGAGAATGGAGCGTGTGTGGACCCAGTTTTAAGGGAGGAGCCAAAATGGCATTATTTCATGGCATCAATTTGTTGATGTGCCAACTGCCCTCCCCCTTAATGCTTTCGCGAGTCCGTGGATTACTCATCTGCCCCTCATCCCAAAATAACACCATCAAGTGAGCATGGTTTTAAACATGGATTCGAGCTACATGCACTGTATTCTTTTCAGCCACTGAAGCGAGTCGCAAAGTTTTGTTCCTTACACAGGAAATTCTTGTTACCTTTTGTTCCTTTAAAAGAATCTTTCTTCATAAACACAAATGTGAAAACAACAAAAAGGAATTTGGAAAGATCTTAAGGAACAGAAGAAAACAACAAAAGAAAAAGAGCATCTGCTACTCAGTGTGACCGACCAAAGAACTACCATCCACCAGTGCACCCAGCGGCAGTTCTCCTCTGCTACCAAAGCCACACAGTCACATTACAAACTACCGAAGGACTACCATCCACCAGTGCACCACCCAGCGGCAGTTCTCCTCTGCTACCAAAGCCCCACAGTCACATTACAAACTACCAAAGGACTATCATCCACCAGTGCACCCAGCGGCAGTTCTCCTCTGCTACCAAAGCCCCACAGTCACATTACAAACTAACAAAGGACTACCATCCACCAGTGCACCCAGCTGCTGTTCACCTCTGCCACCAAAGCCCCACAGTCACATTACAAACTACCAAAGGACTATCATCCACCAGTGCACCACCCAGTGGCAGTTCACCCCTGCTACCAAAGCCCCACAGTCACATTACAAACTACCAAAGGACTACCATCCAAAAGTGCACTCAGCGGCAGTTCTCCTCTGCTACCAAAGCCCCACAGTCACATTACAAACTACCAAAGGACTATCATCCACCAGTGCACCCAGCGGCAGTTCTCCTCTGCTACCAAAGCCCCACAGTCACATTACAAACTAACAAAGGACTACCATCCACCAGTGAACCCAGCAGCAATTCTCCTCTGCTACCAAAGCCCCACAGTCACATTACAAAATACCCAAGGACTACCATCCAAAAGTGCACCCAGCGGCAGTTCTCCTCTGATACCAAAGCCCCACAGTCGCATTACAAACTACCAAAGGACTATCATCCACCAGTGCACCCAACGGCAGTTCTCCTCTGCTACCAAAGCCCCACAGTCACATTACAAAATACCCAAGGACTACCATCCAAAAGTGCACCCAGTGGCAGTTTTCCCCTACTACCAAAGCCCTGCAGTCACATTACAAACTACCAAAGGACTATCATCCACCAGTGCACCCAGCGGCAGTTCTCCTCTGCTACCAAAGCCCCGCAGTCACATTACAAACTACTTTTATTAATAGGTAATATTCGATTCTTTTTTTTCTCCATAGGGCAAGGAAGAGCTGCCTACATATTTAAAATACACAAAAACCTCTAGCAAGGCTTTGTTATGGATACATATGCATGTGATGGCAAATGCAGCACTGCTTTGGAAGGGGCTGGAGGTAATGGTGATGAGGGCTGCTGCAGCTCGCACAGTACCTCACTGGGATATTCACACTCACTGCCTCTTGAGTTAAGAAATTACCTCTCCATGGAGTGCTTTAGGAAACAGCTTAAAATGTATCTTTTTAGTTAATTCCTAGGTTTGGCATTCCCCGTCCTATCCTCTAACACCTCCCTCTCACTCTGTTTTATCAGCGCCCATATGCCTCCAGGTCACTTTGGAGGAGCCTTATAAATAAAGTTTGTACATTAGGGTACTTGGAATGCCAAATGGTGTCTTGATCACTGCCAAAAGCATCCTAAAAATGTGCTTAGAGCTCTGCCGTGCACCTGGGTGGAGGAGAGGACCTTGGGATGTAAAAGGCAGACACATATTGTCAGCCATTATGCAAGATTCCGGTCAGCACTGGTGCCTGTCAAGGGAGGGCGGAAATGAAGCATCAGTGGTCAAGAATCACCCCAGGCACGTCAAAGTGAGAATATGTTGCAATATGGGTAAGAGATGACGCCTAACAAGTGGTTGGGATTAAAAAGCAGAGAATATGCTCAAATGCTCCATTCCACTCTGCAGGGATCCTAGGGAACTATGTCACAAAAGATGATGTGCGTGCACTGCAAAAGTAAAATGCACTTTAGCCAACTATATATCGCGTTATTCGCGAAGAGGGCTGAAATCCACAATGCACTCGCGATGGCTGGACTACAGTCTCGGTTTGCATTTTCCATTTCAGCTGCCGATTGCCCTGACCCAGTGCCTCCAAACCTGTCCTTCTAAATTAGCCTGATTACTTGAGGGTAAAGTCCCGGGCAACCCTGATTGGATTTTCATGGCCTACAATTGGATACATTGCACCGACTGCTGCGGGGGAAGTGGCACTAGAACGGTCTGGCGAGCATCGCTGAATTCAACCTCGTGGGTTCAGACAAGGAACGCACTTGGTTTGCTTATTTCCTCAAGCATGCTCTTTGGGAAGGCCAAGAATAGCACAATATTCAGAGTGGATCAGGGCTCACTTTCTTTATATAGAAGTCTGATAACACTGTTCTACAGGAACGATTTCTATCTGCCTACAAAAGGTAACTAGCGGGAGACATTTTGCCTCATTACGGCGGTGCAGGAAGAAACAGTAGTAAAGCAGGCATTACAGCTGCATACTGCACCACCGTACAACAGGATGGCTGGTGAGGTGAAGGAATTTTCTCCAGCAAAAAGCTTGAGGTAAATCTGCCACCTTACCGGCAAAAATTGGCTAAATCGGTGCAATTACCACTGGCCGTAATTCTGCAGATATCCCTGTGGAGTCCTATGGACTCCAAAAAATAGGGACTTTCACCATTTGTAATCCGGCAGTAAATACGCCAAACCAAGTGGCGGTAATGGTAATTCCGTTCAGCTGTATTCTTGTGGATCTACCACCAGAACACCCCCAAACTTGTAAGGAGGTCCAATGTCTGATCCTTTAGAATGTGGTATACGTGCAAATGAGGCCATGATAGAATCTGAGGCAGTTGTTTATGGAGCTCAATGTATAGGAGTTTATAAAAGGTTATCCGTGCATCGATTGAAAACATTCTACACGCATATAAATATATATCTATATATATATAGAGAGCGAGAGAGAGAGAGCACTGCCCTCTTAGACAAATACAATTTCCTAGCGAAAAAGGTTTCATTTGAGCTAATTTGCATACCCACAAAGCTTTGCTTTTGTGGCCCAGAACTTCCAGCGATGGCTACTAGGTAGCATTGTGGAATGTGTGACTTTGCTCAAATGAACTATTTTCACATTTCAGGTGAAAGGCTTATTTTTCAAAACTTTTTAAACCCATCCTAACTTTCTCGGTGTTTTGTTTGTATATATATATTTTATTATTACGTGTCTATGGTCAACATATGACCTTTACACTACACAGATCAAAAATTAAAACAATTCATCATACAATAAATTGTTTCAAAAGATCAAATTAGAGTTATAACAACACATTTCATTTGATCAAAAGAGATACATCGTCAGGATTAGTAGTAACACCAATCCAATAACAATTGGGTAAATAAATAGTAACATTTTTAAATTTAGCCCTTTAATGTATGCAATCTTTTTTCCACCTTTTGCCAACTATGCAATGCTGCGTCCGTCCCAACCAAAGATTTTGCCCCATAGACAGAGCTCTAAAAAACTGATCTGATGTGTAATCCACGGTCACATGGTACCCCCTCTCATATAAGCCACTAAGCAAACTAGGCTGCGTAAGCAAATGCCGCAGCGATTCAACAGCAAGGTTACATATTGAACACAGGTGCTCATCCCATTTAAGGCCAATCCAGGACCCTGTGTTTGCATAGACCGGGAAAGTTTCATGCCCCGTTTCAGTTTTCCCGAAGAGTGGAAAACAATCAAGGAAAATGGCAGAGGGTGGCACTACGTGTGCACCGCTAAACCAGTGCACTCATGTATTCATTTTCCTGTACTTAGCAGCAGTGGCAGAGCCAGGGAGAGAATAAGGGGTGGTGGCCACCACCCCCGATTCTCCGCTGGTGCCCAGGGCACCCCTAGCCTCCCTCTGGCGCCCTATTGCCCCCACTCCCCCGAGCTCCGGCACCAAAGGCTGCCTCTGCTATTGCTTAGTAGCAACTATTGTACTTCTACCCCTATAACTATACTTCTATCTACAACAGAAGAGCCCTCTAATATGAGCAGATGGGAAACTGCTCAGCTACCTTTTGGGGTATGCTCATGAACACTTAAAAAAAGCATAACTCCTAAATATACACAGTGTACTAAATTAATTGCTCTCTCGGAACACCTTCTTGTACCACTGTTTAACCCATACCATTGTATAGGTTTTACTGCATTATGTTTGTGAAGTTATGACTTTATGATTGTATACTACATAACTTAATAAAAATTATTAAAATAAAAAAAAAAAAAGCATACAGGCACAGGCTGATGACAGAAAAGTGTTACAAGCCGATTACATATGTGCTTTTTCCTGCATATATGAATATTTCCAGACTGGAGTCATTCCTAATATTTACCCTGTTATTAACCCTTTAATTGCGCTATATTGTTACTTTGTTTGTCACTCTTCCCAGTGGATGGCTACTGCACGCCCTCAGCACTGTTAGAAGTGTCCTGTGGCCTCATAGGGAGTTTGGTGAATTGCGGTTTGAAAAATGGGACATTCAATTGCCCATCCTTTCACTACTGAAGCGTGGGTTTGTCAAGATGAGTTTCGAAATCATCTTGTGCTGTCTCACGCCACCAGAATTCTGGCAAACATAGCCTTACCGGGGTGCATGGCGCAATGGTAGCCTCCTACATCGGGAACAAGTCAAACTCAGCCTGGGAAAGCCCTGTCTCACCCTGAACAGGTCAGCGCACCATCCCACCTTCCCTTCCCTGTGTATGCATGAGTATTCGCGCATGCGCGCGCTTGTCTGTGAGCGTGCAAGTGTGAATGTGAGCGTGCGAATGAGCCAGCAGTGCCGTGCGTGTGTGAGCACACTGTGTATGCATAATGTGTTTGCAGATGGGGAAAGAGTGCTAATGATTGCAGCGAGAGGAGCGGAAAATGATGCCGGAGAGTGAAACGCGGAACTAGAGAGTCAGCATGAACATATTTACTTACAGCACTCTGGCATTCGTGCTTTAGGTGGCAAAACCAACATGACTGTGTTTAATTATATGGGGAAACTGGCCTATATTGGTGCAGGCAGCGTGAATATGGTTTTTCGCAGTAACAGTGTATTTCTGGTCAAAGCCAACATGAGTATGTTTTTATATTTGGAGACTGGACCTTATTGGCACAGCTCGCACAGAAATGTTTTCTTACAGTGGCATAAGCGGCATTTTTGGCAAATCCAAAATGAGTGTGTTCTTACATGGTGATATATCGGCGCAGTCAGGACCGACATATTTGCTTACAGTAGCATTACTGGTATTATAGGCCTATTCAATGTATTTGCACTTGCATGGCAATGCTGGCATTTATTGGTGCAGGCAGCATGGACATGGTTTCTTACAGTGGCATTAGTGCCATTTTAGGCACAGACAAAATGAGCATGTTTCTGGCATGTATTGTGGGAAAAGGCATCGAAACAATGGGCCTCATAACAAGCATGGCGGTGTGGGTAAAAAACAGTGTTAATGTGGCAGTAATTCTGTTACTGCCGCATGACTGTCCGGCCGTACTACACGTTTCGTGGTAAGGTGGAGGATTTATCTCCAGCACGAGCTGGAGATAAATCCCCACCTTACTGCCAAAAATCTGCAAAGTCAGCAGAATTACTGCCAGTAGGATTACTGCCATCCTATGGACTCTGAAAATGGGGGTTAACACCGCCCTACCAGCACTTGTAATTCCTCAGTAAATCTGCAGAACCAGGTGGCGGTAACGGTAATCCCCTCGGATGGGTTGGCGCTGCCTTGGTACACTTGGTCAGTCATGCACATTTGTGGGAAATATTTCACTACCAATGAAAAAGCTCACTAGCTACCGCTGGTCAAAGGAGAGGGCACGGCCCGCATCCAGAGTCACAGCCACAGAGGCAAGAAAGAGGCACTTTGGGTACGCTCTGCAAGCCGGGAGAGGTGAACGGACTGTGAAGGTTCTGTACGGAGAGAGACTGGACGCAGTAGCACCAAGTTCAGGCTCCGCAGCCAATGAGAGCACGGGAAACGCACTCTGCAGGCAGTGGAGGGTGATAGTTGATCTGGGGGGTGGGATACTGTGCCACAAGGGGGATGGGGAAAGAAGAGCAGAGAGGTGATGCTCCACAACCAACTTAACATGAAGGGGTCACAATCTGCGTCTAGCGTGCACTTCTAAGAACGTTTCAGTCTTCTGCGCACTTGCTCCAGTAACCTTATGCACAATGTGGCACGATATGAATAAAGCAACTCGTGTGCTCCTTTTAAAATCCTGGGCGACATGACACAATGCAGGGGTGCACTTATTAAAGACTAGACCATTTTGAATTAGATGCTCAGCTTAGAGTCCCATGCACACCTGTGAAAAGCGCAACAATTCACATAAGCGTATATGTCTTAGGAGGATAGCTCAGGGGCAAAGCGCTCACCTTGGAAGCAAGACGACAGAGCAACACAGGTTCGATCCCCGGGTCCGCGCTTAGAAACCTCTGGTTATTAAGCGCGTTATGAATGACCTATCATATCATATCATCATTGATAACAGTTCAGGACGCATTACTGTGCGCAATTCCTTGCACACAAGAGTCCCAAACCGTGCCTCTTGCAAAGATATGCCCCTTTAAAGTCCATCCATTGCTCTGTAGGCTGTGGCAGCAGCGCTGCTGCATGCGGCGTACGTCTGGGCTGGCAAGGATGAAGGAACACAGGCTGTACTTGGCATGCACATTGTAGGGCAATGATTGGTGACAGACCTGCGGGGCACCTCTTGCAAGTCAGTCAAGTGTCAAGTATCAGAAATACTGGGAAAAAGAAACCCCACATGTACAATTAGGCAGTTAGGGGGACGGAAACTGCTCAATGAGAAACCGGTTTTCTAAGGCAATGGAGGCTTGGAGAGATCCCCTTGAAAGTAGAGATTGTTTTATGAGCCACAGTGTTATAGGGAGATTTGTAGGGCTGCAATGATGTGTCACGTGGCTGGATTCTACTGCGCTATGCATGGTCTCCAGTCCCTCTCACAGATATGAACGAGCATGGTGTGCGCTACTTTATTTAGGAGGGTGGGAACATGCAAGATACTTTCGCTGTTCTCCTGATGCATGGCATCAGGAGGCCTGAGGTCTACATGCAGGCCTTTTTCTTGGAGTTCTGTGTTGAGAACATAGAGACATTTATGGTTAGAGGGAAGCCTGATGGTCCTGTGTTGCTAAGGTGTGGCCAGATCGCAATGGAGACTCAATGCTTATGGCTGTTTTCTGCTGAGGGCCCATATGACCCTCAAACGTTGGTTGCCAAGATGCTCTTTACCATCTATGGGTCAGTAGTAATAATACCGGAGCTCCATGATTGATGCCCCCTTAGGCTGGCACTGGCAGGATGCCTTTTCTTCCCGGAGGTTCGCAAAATGGATTATCTCGCATTTTGAAATCCAGTATCCCGGCCACCACACTTGATCATAATTGTGTGGAGATGGTAATTGACCATGTGCCATGATTTATCGCACACGAGCACTGCCTACGCGCTCACGGCCAAGGAATGTGTGGGGTTCCCTGTGAGTGAATGCTGGTATTCTATGTCTGGTATTACCATGGAAACCACATCCTCGAGTTTGCCCGGGAGAATGCCTTTAATTGTTTGCGTGTAGTGACCAGCAATGGATGACTAGACACCAAATGTTTGACTGGTTCCTGTGTGTATAATTCGTATTTAGGGTTACCCTCTACCCACTGGTCTGGCATAAAAGTTGGCACTCTGCTCCAGGATCTTTGTAAATTGCTGGCATTTGGTCATGAAGCGTCTACAGAGAAGAAGGCCCTCAAATGAACCACGGGTGCGCTGCCCCAGCATCTTCTCGACTCCTGAAACTCCTGTGGTGAAGCTCTGCCATTCTGGGCCTGTGCCTCGTGGTCCTGTATGTTGTGCCAGCATCTATAGCAATATCCATTCTTCAGGAGGAGGCGTTGTCTTCCCGCAACTCTCAGGACTCTACAGTGCTGTGTGACCTTTGAAAAAGCAACGGTTCATTCTCCCGACGTCCCATTGTAGCAGGACTCTGGTATTGTCCACACAGTTTTGAGTCCTCCACTGCTGTACCCCGCTGCACTTTCTTCAAACCTGACCTGTGACCTTCTTTCCCCTGCACATCTTCAAGAGTCGTTATGATCTCAGCTCGGCATCCAGGTCTGTTCCTCAGGGGTTGTGGTCTTCCGTTGCTGACACTTCTGTAGACTTCAACCACGACCATCCCAGCAATGCTCCAAGGTCTCCACTCTGCTGGCTCTTCGCTAGAAAACCTCAGTCTTGGCTTCTTTATTGACACCTGTTGTTGGGAGTTCATCGAATCACATCTGTAGGTTTGTTCCATCCAGTAATGGAAAAAATGTACTGGGGGAATGCTCTCATCCTTGGAGGGGCAGACCGTGGGGGGGGAGGAGGGTCTGGTAGCGAGTGATGTGGCTCCAGCCTGGGTCACGCAATACAGTATCTCTTCATGCAACCCAATCTTGGCGATTTACATAAAAGCAGAGCATTATGGGAACATAAGCATGTCCACAATTTTAAATGTCAAATATGTCTTATACTGATTCAGTAAGAAACCTTTTTTAAGTGAATAATGGAAGTTGGGCTCTGCAGTTTTGATTGGTCACACTATTCACACTAAAAAAAAAAGTCTGCACATTGCAGGACATATATACCAGTTTGGACAACTGCAATATGTATGCAAGTCTTTTGCTGTTTCTGTATTCGGTTTCCTGTGCCTAGTCTCCTTCAATACAGATCTTGCTATGAGTATCCTGTTCTGAAGCTGAGTTATCACATCGCACAAGCAACCTACACTTCACTGAGCCGAGCATTTAGAATTCTCCAGAGTCTTCTGAAAGCCAGCTGCTCGTTGACGTACGGGTTGCACATCTGTGCGATAACGTGGCTTCAGAGCAGATCTGTAAGTGTCGGGCGCAAGCCCCCTGCGCAGTCTTTTTCCGTGATCTCGACTAAACTAATAGGGTTTGCCGGGACACCAATTGGGACAGCGTAAATACATAAAATACCCTATAGGGACGGAACCACAGCCATCACTGGGTGTGGTTAGAGATGGTATGTAAGCTCTGAGTGCACCACCGCTGTGAGCAGGGCATCGAGGTATGAGGCTTCCATGCCAGACCAATCAATATTCTGCAAGAGAGAGCACCTATCGAGCTGAACAGATGGCGAAACAGACATATTCGCGATGCAAGGTATATTGTGCACTGTCAGGTGAGAAAACCACCATCGAAGAGATTAGTACATGTTATTGGCAGATATAAAGGGGCTGGTGAAAATTGTACACACACACACACACACATATACACAGAGAGAACTAGTAGGAAAAGAAGGGTATTGGCAAAAACACTGCACGGGAAATAAAGCAAGAACTCCATCAGGAGACGGTAAACGGTAAGAAAACAGGAAAAATGTGAGTTCCCAACCATTAATGGGGAAAAGGGCACTTGCAAGAAGAGGTTTTATTAAGGGAAGAGGCGCTGTGCAAGGAAGAGTAGTGAAGTTGGAGGCTAGGCAGAGCAAGCATAACAGAGCTCCATTCAAAGAGCAATATACTAGGCTTCACGGAAAACATAACTGAGGTCACTGCCTCCTAAAAGTGAGCTGGAAAAGTATGTTAAGATGGGGCGGGGACATTTTAACTCAAGTGAGAATCCTTTTAGGTCATACACGCGGGGGAGACCTGCAGAGCTAGGTTTAGTTAATGGAGACCAGACACTTTCTTTAAAATCGCAGGCATTGTACGAGACTGAAAATATATGTTTTCTTATAAACTGCACTTGTGAATGTGAGCTGTTGATTGGCAGAATGAACAATTAGCAATACTTATTAGACCAGTACGAGCCTCGTGCACAGCAGATAATAAACTAGGGTTTATGTGGGCCGAACATCAGCACAGTGAACAGAATGCGCATGTTGGCTAGGCTCATGGGGTACGAAAGGAGTGATGCTACAGTTTAAAGAATCTCTGCCAGTGGCTATTAATAATGTTAGCCACTGGTTGGAGTATTAGCCAACTTGATGAAGCTGAGTAGGTTGACCCTGGGGGGATATAGGGCTGAATCAGTACTACCAGGGTTCTAAACAGTCCCTGCAGGTTGCACACAGGTCTCTGGAGCAAGCTAATCAATAAATGAGTTATGTAGGACAAACAAGAGAATCAGTGAGTTAATCAGCAGACTGGCTGATTGCAACACTGCAGGCTGGATAGCCTCAAGTCTGGGATTCCCTCATGCTGATCTTCTGCAGGTTTATCAGCAAAACCAATTTGCCCAGATATAGGAACTGGGGCAATACCAAGTCCTTGGCATTACCGTCAGCCACGTGGTGGCATGTCCTTTGGAGCCTGCCAGGTTTACAGTAGTCAAGTGGCACTGGTGCTGCGTTGCCTCATACCTCACTCTCAGGACATCTTCACATCATGTGGCTGCAGAGCCGCCTGCTGCCTCCTCTCGTGAGTTGCCTTGGGAAAAAAAGCTGGCGGTACGCATCGCACTCCCCACCTTACAGCACTGGTGCTACTGCATCAATTCTACATCACAGCTTTTCTGCTGCTGCCATGTGGGCCATGCCACACCTCAGCAGCAGCACCTGCTTGTTCCAAGAACCGTGTGTTTATGTTTTTTCACCTGGGCCTTGTTGCTGGACAGTAAAGGGTTAAGTTTCCCTCTCTTCCTGGTGTTAACTCTGACATCACCATGCTCCATTGGTCAGCCTGGCTCCACTGCAGTAGCCCACTCTGCACCTTAGTGTGCAATGCAGCACTTATTTTGTGAGTAGCTAGCCATCAGTGTGACAGGTGAACCAATGGCAGATGTTATTGACAGACATTTTAAATGTTGGATCTTTTAATGTTTACATTGTAGCATACCAGAAAATTATACTGCACCCCAAGACACCAAAAACAGCCTGCTATAAAAACATGTGTATATCTCCATAACCGGGAAACTCTTCTGTTGGGCAGAAGAGGACCACCTTTGAAACACACATACATTGAAATGGCCAAACAGAGTCCGATTGAAGAGGTACATTATTCATGGTTTTCAGCTGCATGGTAGAGTCACTATCATGGACGTGTAGGGCGCCTGGAAACACACCTTCAATTTCACCTTTAGGGGCACTGTGCAAGGGTGGTTTGGGTCAGGGACAACCTCATGCCAGCACCTCTGCAGGTTCTTCCCAATAAGCAGGCTCCATGGTGTTATTCAAACATGAGAGGGTTGGTGACAGGCCAAGGGGTTTCCTCAGTAAAATCTCTACGTCTGTCTTACCTCGGCGAGGAGGGATTTCTTGGTTTTCCTTTCAAGAGGGAGAGTGCTTGGGATTAGCATATTTAATGTATGGCACTAGCAACTAGGTGTCTGTCTGCACAGGCTGGCCGAATAAGTGATGGGGCAGAATATCAATAGGTTTGTTTGGGTGTCGGAGGTTGCGGCTTGTAAACAAGTCATGTTGTTAAATGAGGAGAAGCGTAGATTGAGTGTTCACAGAGGGATATCCCATTGTTCTACAGACAGGAATTACTTCGAAATAATTCCTTTTAAAAAACGAATTGAATAATATGGAGGGCGGGGGGTAAGCGGTAGGGAGTAGCTTGGGGTAAGGGGTACTAGTATGGGGAAATAGGAGTTTGAAGAAAACAAAAATGTGTTGAGTTTTTTCAAAACAATTACTGTCGATAAACACGATGGAACCCACGAAGGGTGTGGGTTTCAAAATACCCCAAAACATTTCTTTGTTGGCAGTGCTTAATGTATTCATGGGGCGACTCTAGTGACTGCACAGAATTCCCTGCCATTCAGCATTGTATTTCTGCCGGTGCTCTAGAGAAAGGTGTGTGCCGTGTAGGTGCTTTGGTGCTCCACAGGTGCTCCTGAGAAAGTCTGTGTGGCATGTAGGTGCTTTAGTAGTGCACTGACTTTAGTGCTCCACAGGTGCTCCAGAGAAAGGCTGTGTGGCATGTAGGTGCTTTAGTAGTGCAGTGAACTTAGTGTGCCTGAGAAAGTGTGTGTGTGGCATTTGACACTATAGTAGTGAATATTCTGGGCGTGCCACGGATGCTCCTGAGAAAGGATTCGTGGCATGTACATGATATAGCAAGGATGATACCGGTACGCCCTATAAGTGCCCCTAGTGGTGTGGTGTGCACTTGCCTCTAGGGTCTACTTCAGGGCTAGGCTTTTAAAGGTGAAAGTGCTGCTCTTATAGGAGTTGCTCTGAGCAGTGCTACTTCTTGAGAAGAACTGGCGAGAGCTGAGGAGGGCAGCGTGTGCTCTGCTCCTGCCGCGCGCCTTCGTGCTCGCCATTAGGAAGATAGCCGGCCTGGGTGTCGGGCTCCACGTGTGCATTATCGCCATAACACCACGATTAAGCAGGGAGATCAACAATTAACTAAAATGATGAACTTTTATATACTTGCCTTGTGCACATTTTAATGTCACGAATTCATCCTAATGCCTACATGCTGATAATTACATTATTTGGATCCAGACACTCACAGTTCAGTTCCGCATAAGTTCTGTCTCGGAAGGATAGCTCAGGGGCAACGCGCTCCCCTTGGAAGAAAGACGACATGAGCAATATGGGTTCTATCCCCGGATCTGCGCATAGAAACCTCTGCACTATGAATAACCAATTATAAAATATATCTCTGCAGTGGTAGTGCCAATATTTGCAGCAGATAATGTGCTTGAAAGGCAGCTCATGGGGCAAGAACACGTCCCAAATGTCTAAAAAAAAGATATACGTGATGTGTGGAGGCCTGTATGACAATAGTTACTACTATCATTTTAGTCCCTGTCACACCGCTCGGCTGCAGGTCTTTGATGGTACGCAGGCCACACTCAGGTGGCGTTTATGAGCCTCACGCCTGTTTGTTGCCTGAACGTTAGCGCATCTACATATCTTTCTCATTCGGAGGGCTTTTGAGGGCATAATTTGGTGAGGCTAGTATTGCACCTGCAAAACAAGATTAAGAAAGACGAATGCGTTGCCCCCGAGCTATCCTCCAGGGCCCATTTCTTGGCAGGCTACTGCCTTCATCCTCGAACACCGAAAGCCCCGCCCCCTCTGCTGTCTGCCTCTTGATTGGTGCATTCCCTATCCAGCTGCTCCCAGGTCATTCCTCACATCTAGGCGACTTCCCGACTATAAAGGAAAGCTGGCATGTTACCCCTATGCTGCAGAACCTCGGAGCTACTTGGTAGCCAGGATCTCAGGGTTCCTTTCGGATTTGCTGACTTCTGCCTTTTTATTCAGACTTGGATTTGGTTTGATGCGCCCCATTCAGCTCCTGTGGCCCGGATGCCGGCGAGGAGGCTTTGCGGGTGGGCTGCCCTGCCCCGGTGTATCCTCGTCTAGTGGCATTAGAACACGTTTCTATAGGTTCCAAAGTATGCAACATATCTTCACCAGCAGGTCACTTTAGTGGTTTTACCCAGTCTAGGCTTTGAATTGATGGCACCCAAACATGCTGGTGTTTATTACACACCCATACTTTACTTTAAATGTTCCACATATGCTGGTGGGCTTCAGTCACCCTAGCCATCAGTAGACGGGGCGAAACCAGCTCCACACCACTCATGCGGAAAGTTAATCTCCATTTCAAAGGGGTCAAAACATGTTGCATTTACCCTGGGGAGACCAGGTGATCCCCTAACCACCCCCGGCACAAAACGCTTCCAGTCCTGGGCTTTCCTTTTACACATTATTTGTAACCGTAACATTAATACAATTAATGAACCAGTGTTCCCATCAGAATGGAGCTGGGCTGGAAGAGTATTGATTATTTAATAAAGTTGAAATCCCTGTTACATTGCTTAAAACTACGAAATAGTGATGCACTTTCTGTTTGCCGTGAGGGTCTGATCTGGGCGATCTGCTAACCCAGCAAGGGGTTACTGGGCTTCCCTGGTTTTCTTATGTTAAAGAAATGTCAAAAAAACAGAATTTACGGTTCATGAGTAACCCAACTACACTGGGATCCGTTTATAAAACAGTGAGAAATGCCTATGAAAAATTATGTAAATCATGTGCTCAAAAGATTTAAGTTGCAACATTTTTGGAGATTTAGGGGCCGATTCATGGAAATATTTGCGTGCCAATCTGTGTGCACATCCCTGTTCATCGATTCGTGGAACGACTGCGCAGGGCTTTCCTGGGACTTGCGTGGAGCTTGCGAAGGCCCGGCACGTCTCTGCAAGCCGACGAGCGCCTTGCGTGAGACTCCACGCAGAGAGTGGGCTGGGCCTACGCATCGACCAAAATAGGGGGCGGGACATGCAGAATGAGGAAGAACTTGAGAAAATGTGGGCGTGTTGAGGGATGGTACACGGCCAAGGAATTGCACGCCCATAGCTGCACAAATATAACTGTATTCATGGATTTTAGCTCAGAATGTCGGGCCGCAAAAAAGCACATGCAAATCCCAGCACCCATACGCCACATGACAGCAGGTATACAGCCCAAAGGCCCATAGGAAACAAGCGTGCAAAATGCTAATCGTACGGGTGACGGTATGTACAAACATGGGGGCGCACCCAAGTTAAGAGCATCACCTCATAACTTACAAGTTACGAGGTGCTCGTAACTTTAGGGGCGCATACAAGTTACAGAGTGATCGCATGCAGTTTCTCCAGGGTGCCGGATGGTCGGGCAGAGGTAGGCACTAAGGTTGTTGTGTGGTTTACGAGGGGCGTGTCGTGGGCGTTCCGCCCACTCCTTGCATACAGGGTTGTTTGTGCAGGAAATTCTGTGGATACGCCGAGTGCGCAGGTTTTCTTATTTGCGCAGGGGCACGCAGATTAGTTTTCGGCTGCAGGCTTTTACATTACATTACATTATTTACATAGCGCACTGTGGACCCTGAGGCATAAAAGTGCAGACAATTGGGACAGAAAACATATAACATCAGAGCAGTTAAGCTGTATAGACAGTTTTCTTTTTTAGGCAAGAAGCTCACAACAATTGAGAAGTGAGTGTATGAATAATGGAAGGTAGCTAGGGACTTATTCAAACAAATGTGCTTTTAAGTCTTTCTTAAAAACATTTAAGGACTTCTGGAGTCTTAGTGAGGTCAGTAACTGATTCCACAGTTTGGGAGTGGCTAGATGAAAGGGTCCCGTATCGGGTTTTGAGGTTCTGCATCTGGGAATAACCAACAGGTTCTGTCCACCGGCTCTCAGATCTCAACCATTGACTTTATCAGTGATATATTCCTGCAGGTAGAGAGGCATTGATCCTCGTCTGCATTTAAATGTCATAACTAAGACCCTGAACTTGACGAGTGCTTCAATGGGAAGCCAGTGGAGCAACCTCCTCGCTTCTGTAACGTGATCTCTACGATTCAGTCCCAGCACCACTCTTACTGCTCTGTTTTGTGTAGTTTACAATCTTTGAGCATTGCTCTTACTAATGGCCACCAATAGGCTGCCAAAATAGTCCATCTTGGCGCCAATGATGGCTCTGGCGATTGTGGCCACACTAGCCTGCGTAATCAGTGGTCTAAAATGGTAGAGCAATTTGACGTAGTACACAGAGGCTGATACTAGGCTGGTGACATGATGACTTATAGTTAAAGATTGATCCAAAATGACCTCCAGGATCTTAAGTTTTGAGACAGGGGTGATGCTTTCATCCCCTAGTCTGAAAGAGCCAAATTTACTGTCCAATTTGGAAAGGGCTGCTGGTGTACCTATGATCATGAGTTCTGTTTTACTATTGTTTAATGCCAAGATATTTTATGCATCCACCTCTCAATGAGATCAAAATCTCTGTTTAGCTCTCGTTGGTCTTCTAAGTGACACTCTGATATTGGGACGACATATTGAGTGTCCTCCGCATAAAGTAAAGAATCGTAGGAAGTACTGCCTTCTACTTGTAAATCGGAGAAGAAGGGAGCCATAAATATGTTATGTAAGCACAGAGACCTGCTAGCTCCCCATGGGCCCCCAAAGAGGACTGGAATGGAGGAGGCCTCCGCTGTCTCCGAGCACACTTTACTGTGTCTGCTCTCAAAGAAGGATTCAATCTAGGAGACGGCCTGGGGTGAAAAATTATACACCTCCGTCAACCTCGATTTTAATATCGAGTAGGCGTCGATCAAGTCAGATTGATCTATGGAGATTAGAAGGGATAAAGATCCTTTATCTAGGCGGTCCAAGAGCTTTGCCTTAAGTTCAAGGAGAGACGTCTCAGTGCTAATATTACGCCTAAAATCTGATTGGTGCACATTCAGGACTGGGTGCAAATTAAGATGTCCGGCAATCTGTCCGTACGCTACCTTATCTAGATTTTTTAGTAAAAGTGGAGTGTTTGAAATCGGGCGATAATTCAGAGTAGGGTAAATGCACCTTTTTCCATGAATCGGGCCCTAAATATAATTTGTCTCTGGAAAAATATCTGGATGTCCCTTATCAGAAAACTTTGATGACCTTGAGGGTCAAACTAAGACTGGGAATACTGCCTGTGCAGCAATGTCAGACTAGGAATACAGCCTGTGCAGCAATGTCAGACTGGCAATACTGCCTGTGCAGCAATGTATTTCTTGCTGGAATATTGGCCAGTCGGGCAAGTGCCAAAAGTGTATCCTTTGGGAGGAGGATGCACAGCATTTTTTATGTATCTGTCCTTTGTATAAGAACCCAAGAAGGCTTTATTTAAGATCGTTGTTTCCCTACAAGAAAGCGCAGTCTATTAAAGAAGCTGACTGGCTGGTGAAAATGACCACAGATGCAACGAGCCTTAATACAATTATTTATGAAATACCTACTGGCTGCCTGGACGATTCGTATGACATTTTTAAATTCGATTGTATGAATTTTTAAGACTATAACTAAGCCTGTTTTATGGTCTGAATTTTTTAAGGAAAATAGTTTCATTAATGTACAGCTCTTTATATAGATTTTAAAATCGTTCAAGTGGAAAATGTGTATTTGTTTTTTTATATGATATGTATTGTGAATAATTGTGCGTGCAATTGATTGTCATTTTTACGACTGCATCGAAATAAAATTGAATTGATATATAACATTTAAAAAAGACTACAACCCCCAGAAGGCATGACCACTGTAGTTCTGGTGCTGTGGCAGCGCCCCCAGGCTAACAACTCTATGAAACAGCTTAATCTGCGCAGGTGCCATCACTGAGATGAAAAGAGGCTGGCAAAGACTCACCACTTTTGGCTTGTACGGCGGCTGGATCTCTCTGTTCTCCAGTTTGTCCCAGTCGATCCTCCGGAAGAAGGCGTGCTCGCGGACGTCGCGCTCGCCCTCGGGCCCGCAGCCAAGGCGCTTGGCAGGGTGCTTCGTCATCAGCTGCAAATCAAGAAAGCAAGCAAGAGATTGAAGGCTCTCGCGGAGTCGAGGGCTGATGGATTGAGAATTCATGGACAGGACTGCTATTATTACAGCTCGCACAACCAGGGCCTCCAGCTGAATGGAAATCAATCTTGAAAAGGCAGCGTGCGGAACTTGTGATTTTTATTCAGGTGGTATGGCAGGAGATGGGGCAGGATTGATGAAAGCCCATTTGACTTAATGTTTTGGGTCATGCGTCACCATAATCTGCGGAGCACTGATTTATCCGGAAGGAGGACTACACGCCGTGCAAGCCGATTCCTGATGCTTTTCACATTTAGCTTCTATGCGATATTACCGCATTTTAAAGACCCAACACAAAAAAGACCGATTTGTCAGGCCTTTTTTATGTCGGCTTTAAAATGCGGCAATACCACATGATCCCTCCCCACACCCTCTCCTACTGGTTATGTAAAATCGGGGCGGTTTCACCTCCCCAGACCCCAGCCCCCCACCCCCCCCCACTGCTCCCTTCTCCGGCACAACACACACTAAGGGGGTCATTACGACCCAGGCGCTAATTGCGCCAACTTTACCACCATGGTGTAAACTACGTTTACACCATGGTGGATGGCGGATTTACCGCCCCATTCCAAGGTGAGTGGGGCGGTAAATCCCCATTTCCCATTTTCCCTTCCCCATTCCCATTTTTGCCCCATAGGGCATAATGGGAGTGGGGAAGGCGCTAATTACGCCACCGTAAATTACGGTGGCGTAATTAGCATCATGGCAGGTTAGAGCCATGGATTTTAACGGCTGCTAAAAGCAGCCGTTAAAATCAGAATAGGCGTTAAGGGTTAACGACGGCGTTAACCCTTAACGCCTGGGTCGTAATGAGGCACACAGATCTGTACAAGCAAACACTCCCGGAAACCATCACGCAGACACCTGTCAGCCTCTGCGCGCAGGGGCTGATGGTTCGGTTTAGAATGACCGCTCTGTGCGGTCACAGAGCCAATCAAGTGAAAACTATGTTACTTATCACCAAATCCCGCTAAGTGTGCGGCTATAACCTACAAAGCAAAAACGAAACCTTTGGACTTCAAGCAGAAAGGGCTATGCTTTTTATTACACACATTCTCATTTACACTTGCTTGTTTGCAGAGGAATTGCTAGGTGGTGGGGGGGATATAGCCCCAGGTCTTTTGGTTGTAGCCCTGGATAGAAGCTCAGAGGTTACAACCAAAAAGGCTATAGCTAGCCCAGTCCCGCCAGTCCCAAAATTAGCATGGCCCCAGATCTTTTCCAGATATAGCAACACCCCTGCTTATTTGTGTTGCCAGAGGGTCAGTATTCCATTATTTGAAAGAAAAAGCTAAGCATGTCCCACTTAAAAATGCCTTGAATTAAGCATTACCAGCCTGGTAGGGGGCGCTGCCCAAGCAGGAAGCTCGCTCAGAACACAGGCTGTTCTGTCTTGTATAAAGCTACACCCCCTTCATGTGCACGCTCCTCCCTTTCCCACCTACTCTTTTAGCACCCATGTAGTTACCTAAGCGGGTGCAAGAGGGTATCTAATTTAAATAAATCAACTTACCTTGTGGCACAGCACATTTCTGAAGTCCGTTTCCGTGCTGAGGACGTTAAACACCTTTCGCACCTGCGTAGGCAACTACACGGGTGCCAAATGCGATATGAACCGCGGCGGGAGGCTCTTAACCTGGGCAGCGGCCCGTTACCAGCAGGGTCTGCCCTCCACAGTTCATATCGCCTCATTAGCCCCCTGATTGGAGTGCTCGACCTATCAAATGCGAGAAAAAGCAGGCTGTATTCACTGGTACAAACCTGCATTCTCTCAAACTGCTTTGCCAAGCAATCCTACAGCGCCACCTCAACCGTGCCTCTGCTCTACTCCCATCAGTGCAGAATAGCCCTACTTACCCCCAGCCTTCTCTTCTGGGGGCATTGCTTTTCCTTGATGCAATATTGCGCAACATTGGCTGCATCATTATTATTATTTATCAAATCAAAGAAAAACATTGGGCCTCATTACGACCCAGGCCCTAATGGGTTAACGGCGCCGTAAAAGGCTGCGGCGCCGTTAACCTATTAGCGCCTAATTATGAGGTCCCTTTGCAGGACCCGACCTTAACGGCTGGCGTAGACCAGCCGTTAAAGTAGGGACCTCCAAAGGGACCTTGGTGCTAATTACGGTGCCGCAATTTGCGGCACCGTACTTAGCGCCTTCCCCATTCCCATTGAGCCCTATGGGGCAAAAATGGGAATGGGCCATGGAGGAAGGGGGAATTACCGCCCCGCCAACCTTGTAATGGGGTGGTAATTCCCCCTTTCTCCATGGCGGAGTCGGTAACTTACCGGCATGGACCATGGTGCTAATAGCACCATGATTTTCCGCCAGGGTCGTAATGAGGCCCATTGAAAAAGACCCCATGAGCACCAGCAGTTTCAATCCGCAGTGTGAACTGCGTCAACCATCACCACTAGCAGGGACAGACTGCCTTCTAGGTGAATACCGCCTCAATATGTTACCTGGTGGCAATTGCCCTTGGCCCAAGTTAGTAGTCCTTTGACGAGTGCCACATGACAATCCCACACTGCCTGATGTGGGAGGGCATTATTGATTTTGCAACATTCCATCAAAGTAAGAGGCTCTTTTTTTAAAAAACTTAGTTTAATTGATTTAGCAAGGTTCAACAAGTACATACTTTGAAGAATATATGGATAAACATACAACAGAGGAATACAACATTTATGTTTAAACAATTTGAAAGTGTAAGTTTGGGTTGTATATATAACACCTGTTCCCCTTAACCCCATATTCCCCACCCACTTCTCAAACATATTGTCACTGATATACAGCATGTTCCTCACGCGTTAGTCAGACTGTTGTATAAGAAAGTCTATAGTACTACGGTGAGGCACAAGGTAAAAGCAAATTTGGCAAACATAACAGGATTGATGTGGCTGCGGTGAGTCTGTTGATATCGTCAAGTGATATGTGCATCCTCCACATCTTAGTGTAACTCAACTTGAGGCGGAACTTAGTCCAGGCTGTGTCTATCAACGAACGGTCCCCATGGAGGGCGGCTGTCAAGCTGTCCATGCGGTATATATTTCAGGCAACAGCGATCCACTCAGGTTTTGTCGGAAGGGATTCTCTCTTCCAGGAGGTGGCAGGACAAGCTTGTGCGGCCAAAAGTAGGCCATTGACCATTTTTGGAAGTTGGAAGATCTCATCCCCATGTTCCTCCAGTCCAACCAATGCCATTAGAGGGGCCCTTTCTCTGTGTATGCCATCTAGATCCTTTATCCAACTAAGTACTTCATCTCAGAATGCTTGGGCAGCAGGACTGTCCCACCACATAGGCCAATAATTGGCCTGTGACCCACATCTATGCCAACAATGGGGGTCCACGCCCTGGTACGTCTTAGTGAGCCTAATGGGTTCATATTGCCAGCTGTTGAGTAATTTGATACCGTGAAGTTTATATTGGCATGCAATGGATACCTTTGCAGTCCTGTTGCACATTCACAACCACATTTTGGGAAGTAGATTTCATTGCATGTCAGTTGCCAACTGTATTTTGAGAGTTTCCACGGAGGAGTTGTTAACTTCTAGTAAGGCAATGTACATGGCCCCTATTATGCTGCTAGAGCCCGTCCCTGTCTTCAGTGTTAACTCAAACGGGGTGAGTTCCCTTTGTATTTCATCTTTCCATCTTTTGTCTGTCATAATTGCTTTGAGCTGCAAATACGGGACAACAGGGAGCGGGTTTATGCCTGAAGCCTCTTCAAGCTCTTGTATGGACAAAAAGTTCCCTTCTTTCCATAATTGACTTGCTCTTTCCAGCCCTGCTTCATACCAGGTCTGAAATCGCTCTGGTTCTGGGATAGCATCACGTATGCATGGGACCCAATAAAAGGCTCTTTTTAAACAAAGGAAGGACGAAGAGGAAACATTAGGAGTTTGGGACAGAGTCATGCAGGGCTTCCAACACAGGGCCTGATTCATGGAAGTCTTTTATAATGTCGCAATCCCATAGGAAAACGTTCCATGAACCAGGCCAACAGTCGGGCTACGTCTAGCAGGTGCGGCCCGACAAAGTAATGGAAAAGCGGTCTGGGGGCGGTGAGAAAGAGAATCATCTGTCAGGTGAGGTACAGTGAAGACTGCAGCAGCTGGGGGTGGGGTCAATAACCCAAAGGTAAGGACAATGGGCACAGGGATTGGCTTTTCAAGTGCCCAGGCCACCACGTCTGTCAGGTGCGGCATTGGCAATGAGGGTGAGAGGAGGTGAGCAGTGCGGGTGGCTGGGCTGCTCTCAGCACTGTACTCCCATGAAAAGAGGGAGCACAAGGCTGAGAGCTCTACTCGCTGTTCCATGTGTGTCACTATGACGCTTGACTGAATTTGGAAGCTATACCAGTGCGTATAGCCCACAGATTAGCCAATCGCCATTGTGCGTTCAGCACAGGCACATACTACTGCATCGAGGTGAGGGCAAACTCAAAGGGAGACCAGTCAGAATCATTCAACAGCACTATAGTGAATAGTTGGGCCTGTCATCAAGGTATTTTGGTTTTGCATTGGGGACTTGTATAGCACAGAACATCAAGAAATGTGGTCAAGTGACTGGCACCAAAAGTTAATCATCTACCTCTGGCCCCATCACATGCATCTGCTTCACATCACATCCTGGTTTCTGTACTCTCACATGTAACACCATAATGTTGTATGCACATCACCTCATTTCCGAGGCACTTCTTATATAACAACTGCTTTCTGTGAGATTCCATGAGCACTTTTACCTGAAGTAAAACACAAGCACTGGAAACAGTTCATTTAATGTATTTAGCTATAAGGGCTTGTTTCCAACAACTCACGGTATTTGCAGAAAAGGGAACAGATGCAAATGGACCGACTGGGTGTGAGGGAACATGCATAGATATGCAACAGAGATGGCCCTTCTGTCGAAAATGTATGAATATACTTTTAGAGCTTCCTACTCTCAAGTGGCAGGTGAACTCAGGCAATGGTCAGAGTGAGTTCCACAAACTTGAAGTAGTTCAACCGGAGCCCTCTGCGATGCACTCATGAGTTGAAGAAAGAGCTCCAGGAATAAGAGGGTGACACTTAAGTGCGTACATGGATTCACTGCTGCGACACCCACACAACAAGCTGACAGGGTCGGCTCATTTCCAGAGGAATAGTGGGAGTGCAATTTCCTCAAGCAGACACATGATGTATCTGACAGGGATCCAGGACTCTAGACTGACTCAAGGGATATTCAGGGGACACAACTTGTAGACTGAGAAAATGTTCTGTCAGAGGCTGCATCATAATCTGCAGGGAGTAATATTCCAAGTCAAGCCGCCTAGAAAGGGCTTGATGAAACTTCAAGAAATGTTCTTGTTTACACAGCTAACTTTTCAGATTTTTGGACTACATTTCTTCTTGGACAGTGCTGACGAATTGCTTAGTTCTACAGTTATGTGAGGGGTCAGAAACGAGTGGTAGTGTTTTCAACTTCGGGCCTCTTTATTAAAAGAAAAGGGTTGGATGAAGGTCTCTCCATCCCTATCCTAAAAAGATTTTCCCTACCTAGGAAACTATGACTAAAGAACTGTCTGTGTCTTGACGTCAAAATTAAGCAAACTGTGCTTGTGTCCAAAATATATCTGACCCCCACACTAGAACTGAAACAATTAATAAGTGTATGGGAAATTGAAACTGATCTAGGGTTAACCAAAAAGTATTCAAATGTAAAGCAAATAGATAAATCCAACAAAAATGGTTTCTTCCAAGGAAACGTCCTTGGATCCAGAGGATGGTTCCCTCCGCCTGGATTATTTCATGAAGGATGGTGAAAGTGTCTTTTCAAACAATGATCCCTGAAGGATAATAGAAATGTCTTTTCCATACAACAACTTCTCAAAGCTGGCAAGCGTGTCTTTTTTATACAACAAACGTTTCAAGGATGGCAAATGTGTCTTTTCCACACAATATCTTTTTAAGAATGACTTTCTGGTATACTCTCCTGCCAGAAATCTATTCACACTGTGTTTTTATGTCATATACTTTACACAGATTACCTGGTATACTCTGCCAGGAATCCCGCTCAGAGTTTTGGCTATCAAAGTGTGGTGTACTCTCCTGTCAGATATCTTTTCCCCAAAGACTCACTGCCTGATGTACTTCGTTTTTCAGGACTTATTTCAATGTTCTTTCAGACTTTCACTATAGCCCAGTTGTACCCCTGCACTGTCTGAACTTCACTGGCTTTAGATACTACTTGTCCCAACATTCCCCATATTGACAGTTCTTATATGGAGACTTGTTAAAGTTATATCTTTTAACTTCTTCACCGATGTTCATCTGCTTGTGATAACATTTGCTCCAACTTTCTCAATCTTGACAATTCAAGCATGAGGATGTGTATGGCAAATTCTGTCTTTCTGTTTTACTTGGTTGGTATTCAAAATTAACTTTCAATTGTACATGTGCCTGTGGTACACCCCTGAGTTCCCATTGGCACTGGGCCAATCCACCGGTGTTTGAAAGCGTTTCCGACCTGTGGCACTCCTCTGTGGTGAAGTATTCACTCAGGAATGGCATCTCCCACGTTGCAGACCCTCTTTCAGTTCTCACGCCAGCTCTGCGTTTGCTTGCCGGTGAAGCTGTAGCTGTATAAACACGACCGCGCCATTGACAGCCTTGCTGCTGCTGCCGGTACTTTTCCCTTGTGCCTACCACGCTTCCCTGGGTCTTCCGTAACTCTGGTATGTAATGCTGGTACATGAGAGCTTGAACACATCTGCCTTCTGCACCATGTTCCGTTCCTGTGTGCCTGCCTTCACCTGTGGTTTTGCTTCTCGCTTAGCCAGCTCTGCTTCTCTTCAACTCGCGATTGCAAGTGAAAGCCATTTCTAAATGTACTGCGCAGCTGATCTCCATTGTAAAAGCTAGTCTGCGTATTTGATTTGGGGGTTCTTTCAATCCATACTAACTCCTCCTTCCTCTTCCTTGTCTCATACTTGGGGCGTTATGAGATTTGGAGTCCGTAGGATTGTTGTTAAGAACATAAACATCAGAGACAAAAGATGCTAAACCTGAGTCATGTGTATTTCAGGGATGAATGGGTTTCTGGTCAGAATGGCAGCATGCCATCAGTACTTTAGGTGTTACATTGCTTTCTCCGAAACGGGGGTAATACAGAGACTCTCCTAAATGAGTTACCACTCCCTCCCGGTAGTCACCCCTCCCACATGATCCTTCCTCATAAATCCACACCAGGGTCAGGAACAGGAGCAGTTGCCGCCCCCTGGCCATGTGAGGGGAGACTGCCAACGGGGAATCAGGCATGACTCTGCAGGAGACATCACAGTAAGCAGTCTGCAAAACCCCATTAGAGCACCTATATCTTTAACTGACTCTTATCCTGTCCCCGGACAATGGCAGGCAGAGAGGAGGGAACCGCGGTTGGATGGCATGTGGGTGTGTAGTAGTCTGAAGCAGTTGCCTTTGATAGCCAGCAGACAGCATCCTGGACATAATTTAGGGGTAGCCAGGGGTACCAGCTGTTACACTGTGCACTCCGTCTACACACCTCTGGCCTACTGATCCTCACACTTGAATGCCAAAACGAAAAGTAGTGCTCAGTGAAAAAATATAATTGTCTTGAAAAAAAACGCACACTAAGGGCCTTTTGTAGGGTTTGGCCGAGCCCTAGAAAAAAGGATTACCGCCACGTTTGTCCCACCAACAAATGTAGAGTTTCTGAATTAACCTCTAAAATTCCAACTGGTTTTGTGTGGAGGAATTGCCTGCCACGCGAAACCATTAATGCATGCAGCAATTACTGATCCCCATTGAGGGCTATGGGACTCAAGCATGTGGACTGAAGATCCGCATGGCTCTGAATTATGCAGAATCTATCGGTTACCACACGTTTGCCACATGAGGAACGGGTAATCAAGTTTGGCGGGATTCCCAAAGGAAATACTAACAAACTCTGAATGAGCCTCTGTGTGTGTGGACCCATTCACCTTTTCACAATTAAGACTGTGGGCGCGACATCTTTGTGTTTTGCAGTTTGGTAAAGCCAGACTGTTTATGTCTTATGTGGGACACCTCATTGCAAACTGGGCAAAGCATTTACTTCTATGGAATTTTGTACATGAGTCCCTTTTTATACAGTATGGAGATAGCGTTAAGTGCCTAAGAGGGCACTACACGCCTAGGTGAGGCTGCAAGAAGCAAGTGCCACCCATCTATGATGGGCCTACTGGATGTGTAATGACTGCATCATTGCCAAACTGATGCACCACCATAGTCATTAAATGGTTACTCTTTGTTGTTGTCACATTTGTAATGCCACTTCCTGTGATATCACTAGTGCCAAAGGCCGTGTGGTGCCGTTTCATGTAATGGCCTGAGGTGTGTGATGTTATTTCTGCCACCCCTGGCATTTTGGTGGCTTGATCGTTTGGCAGTATTGTGGTAGTCCCAGAACCCCAGTTTCTGACTATATTGGGCCTCCAGGGAAGCTTAGGTCACAAGGTGGCTTGGTGAGGGGTCGGTACAACATACTCCTCAGAGGCCACTTGTCATTTGTTGTGCTTTTCAAGACCCAGCTACATCACATTAAATCAGAAACCATAATCGCCTTGTGAAACATTTCCCCATTTGGAAAGACCCTGGAATGCCATGGGACATATAGCTTTCTACGGAACACATAGTCGCCTCTGAAACCATTAAACACTTGTGTTGAGCCCTTTCTTAAATCGCTAACTTTTAAAATGGTTGCACCAGAGAGCTTCCCTCTAGCCTCAGAGGGAGGAGCCTCTAGCCTCTAGCTCCTCCCTCTGAAGAAAACCTCCCGCTCTGGGCGTAGACACAAATGGCTCCAATGTCAAGACTCAGTCTCTGTCCCCGGAGCCAAAGTCACTCCATCCCTAGCAATTAAGCCTCCTCTGTACTTTATTTCTAACAACACACCCGCCCAGGGGTGGGCTGGGAACCAAAAGAGACCCTGGGGAAATAATGTTTATAGTGGCCCCACGTATCAGCAAGCCCAACCCTTTTCCTATGAGAAAATGTGGAAATATAATAGGTTACTCCGCAAAAGAGGCCCAGGGCGAAGAGGCTACTGGGAAATCTCCAGAGTTCCCCATAGGCCAGTCCACCTCTGCGCCACCCCCACCCCCACATCTGGTCACAGGTCTCAGCTCTGCTCTGTCCCTTTCTGAAGCTATCATCTACGGGAAGTGCTCTCCCCTTTGACAAGTGTTCCCTATTGATATGTTACCGCATTCCCCCCTCAAGCCAAAGTGCCTCATTGGTAAAGTCCCCCCAAATGTGTGTTTCGAATAACGCATGCAGAACGTGTTACATTCATATCCATATCCTAGCTTTCCTGTAACATACCAATTCCTTCCCACATCTGGCTGTTTGCTTGACCAATGTATTTCGCCAAGCCATTGTCCTTTGTGTTCATTTCCAAAGCATCCTCTCCCCGCCTATGAGTCATTCTCTGCTACTATGAACATGTGGACCTCCTGCAGAGTGCTTGATGACACCTGTGGCCTCTTGCAAGGTGCTCACACACGGCACCTTTCCAGATGTTGGTGTCGGTTGTAAACATCTGGCGGGGGCGAGGGAAGCCTGAGCTGAACATTACTTCTGAACAAGATGCTGGATTGGGGGTTAACTGAAAAAATATGTGCTGCAAAGTTGTTGGTTTCTCTTTCTGTTGCCCCTTATGTAGTACATGCAACTATGCCCCATGACTTTTACATGTGCTGTAAAAACAGGAGGTCGGGGCTAAATATATAATATAATAGTTGCAAGGTTTTAGTCAGATATAACGAGTCACTGCCCCTCAGTTATCCATATACCCATATACCCAGAACACACCAGTTCTTTCTGGCAAGAATCAATTGTCACTCACCAGTGGCTAGTGGCTAGTGGCCCAGGCGATAAATAATATGAATAGACAATAAACACATCTGCCAGTGCTTATTTCTTGTGCTTATTTCCTACAAGCCCCCAAATAAGAGCAAGTAAAAACGTGGTGGACAAATCAAAAGGATAAACCATTTACTGGGCTCACTAAAAGTGCCATCAGTGGTGCAAACCAGTCCCTGGGACCCAGATTACTGTGAGGTCACCAAGTTGATGAGGCTCACAGCAGATTCGAACCCGAGTCCCCAATCTATCAGGTGCGTATGGGTAGGCATTCAGCCCTGCAGTCACCACTGCCACAGAGAGTGATGTGTGTCTGAATGCCTCAGCTCTACTAGCTCACGGATTCAGAGCCAGTACCTATTGTCTCTGCATCCCTGGGGTCATGCTGCAATTTATACTTGGGTGCTCCCTTGATATACTATGAATGGGTTTATGATATGACAGAAGCGCACCCAGCAGAACCAGCATAAGCCAGGGTCACTGCATTCCTATTCCAAGCCAGTGGAGGTTGGGTACGGGGGTGCAGTATGAGGAGGAGCTGCTTGACACCACACTTTTATAGCCATCACTGGGTAGGGGACAATCACAGTGCTGCACTGCAGGTAACTTGTGGGGGTTTATATCTTTGCAAGAGTCCTAATCAAGCAGGGAAGTCTGGCCCTTGAGCATTCGACACTGTCCAAATCCCTTGTGAGAACTTGAGAGGGGTACACTTCCCCAACGTAAAGAGCCTAAAGTTCAACTTAAGCAGACCCAAACCTTTAAATTAGAAAAAAAGTTTTACACGTAAGGTCAACGTAATCACTGCACCTGATGATGGTAAAAAGTTGCAGATTCACCTGGGACTCAGCTTGCTGGCAATGGGCCTCATTACACGGAAGGCGGTAAGGGTTAACGGTCACCGGTAATGCTACCGGTGACCATTAACCCTTACCGCCTTACTACGAGCTCCCTTTGCGGGACCCGATCTTAACGGCTGGTTTTACCAGCCGTTAAAGTAGGGTGCCGCAAAGGGACCTTGGTGCTAATTACGGTACCGCAATTTGCGGTACCGTAATTAGCGCCTTCCCCATTCCCATTATGCCCTATGGGGGCAAAAATGGGAATGGGGAAGGGCCTTGGTGAATGGGGAATTACCGCCCCGCTCACCTTGGAGTAGGGCAGTAATTCAGCCATCCACCAAGGCGGACACGGTAAAATACCGGCGGCAACCATGGGGCTAATAGCGCCATGGTTACCGCCTACCGTGTAATGAGGCCCAATGAACTCTGCATTTCTGTGAAAACAATCAGGGCCGTAATTCCATCAAAAAGCCTGGGGTAGTGGAAGTGACATCACACAACCCTTGACCTCTGATGACATCACAGGAAGTGATGTCATTTGACCCCACTCCCAAGTGATATCACGACCTTCAGATGGGTCTTCCGCCAGTGTTTCCACCCAGAACATTGAAACACACACTATCACATTCCTACTCTTTAGTCACTCACTCATACACCTTCTCTTACATACACTCTCACTGCATGCTCCACACAGGCACACACCCACCACCCAGAACATTCAAACACACACACTGTCACATTTCCTCTCATTCACCCACCACTCACTGACCCATAACACATACATACATCTGACATGCAATTCACACATGTAAAATACACATCACATTGTTTTTTTTAGAAAGCCTTCTTACCTGTTTTTCCAGCTTTGGTCTGTCACTGCAGGCCCCCCTCGGCTCCTCCGTGCTGCTCACAAACAGGAACCAGGAAGCGGGGAGAGATTCCTGGTTCCTGTATATGAGCCGGAAGGAAGCCGCAGGAGAAGGGGTTTGAGCTGAAAATGGCATGTGACACATGCCATGTCATGTTCGGCTCACCCTATTGAGCGCTTTGTTCTTGAGCTGCAAGCCCCGGCCTGGCCCATCCTTCACCCTGATTGGTGAAGGATGCCACGGCCCCATGATACCTGCTGTGGCAGAGCCCCCGCTAGTCCAGTACCCAGGAGCTTCCATAAAAAAAAGAAATATATATATATATATATATTATATATATATTCTTTTAATACAGGGGTATAATAATTAATAATTGTATAATTGGTTATTTTTATAAAGCGCCAATCCCAACCCAAAAATAAATGAGAAGCCAGATGTAAAGACAAACAAAGGGAGCCCACAGCCTCAGATGCTCAGTTGCAGGTTGCAATTAACAACAAAAGCCCCCAGCCTCAGATGCTCAGTTGCAGGTTGCAGAAGCAAGAGTCATGTATTTGGAGACGACTGGAGAGCATGGAAGTAGCAGAGGCTGGAGAGATGGAGGAGAGTGTTGAAGTGGCAGCAGGGGAGTGCAGCAGGAGGTGTTGAGAGCTAGGAAGAGGAGGTGGTGACAGTCAAAAGTGAGGAAGAGTACGCAGGGTGGTGGTGAGAGTTAAAGCAGTGACAATCCAGGTGAAAACATCAGAGGTTGGATGGTTGCAGGAGGAAAGGAGAACATCCGGGCCTGACTGGTTGCAGGAAGAGGGGATAACATCAGAAGGGTAAGTCAATAGCAGGTCGTAGGAACCTGGGTGCAAGAGAAGGCAGAGACACCCAATGAGAAGGAGAATGTGGCAACATCATAGAGAGGACGTGACAACAAAGAGCCCGGACCAAGTGATCAGGGCAGCCCGGGTAAGGAGGTGGCCTGTGAAGGGCATTCTTCGCCTGCCCTAATGCCGAATGTGCAGACGCGGCATGGAGGAGTTAGCTGGATAGGGCCTGGGTGGGGTGATGGAGTGCTGGCAGGCACAGTGGACGTGAAGAGCATTGTCAGCTATCGGGAGGAGCCAGAAGTGGTGTGGAGGGGCTGGAGCACATGGAGCAGATTGGTCCGTAGCATCCCTCTGACGCACAGGAGGACGCAGAGTAGCTGTCGTAGACATCAGATTCGCCAGACAATGTCCACGGACTAGGCTGTGTTTCCAGGAGTAGCCCTGAGTGTAGGAGGGTGAGAGGAGAGCCAGTGCTAATTGTGTGAGTACGATTGCTAGGAGAAGAACCAGATGGGGCACTGTACATATACCACGGAGGAGGGAAACCCTACCCCACAGGTGGTGGGTAGCTTAGGCTGGTGCATCACGGCAGCTCCTGGCGAAGCAATACACAGGAGAAAGGACATCTGAGGCTGAAGTGGGCCACTGGGTGGCCCACTCTCTCTGTGCCGCGCAAGCATGATATTGTGATTGGAGTGAGCTCTAACCAAGGAGGATTACTGAACACTCACTACAAGGTGCCGAGTGTGGCCAGAGGTCCAGAGTCCATCTGAGTGCAGTGAAGTGGATGGTGTATGCGTTGGCATCAAAGAAGGCAACTAAAGGTTACTATGCCAATCCGAGGCCTTATTATCAAGACATCAACAACCAACGTGTTAAAATGACTACCTGTTAGAGACAGTGGCTGTCTTCAGCAGTCCCCAGGAAGGGGTAGATGTCTATATAGATTAGCAGAACCTGATTGGAGGAGGAAGCCACGTAGGAACACCCTCTCTTCTTACCAGCTTGCCACTACTAAATGCAAACAAGCCATTTTTATGGCTAAAAGAACAACTTTGATAATAGGATAAATAATGAAAAGTCTACCCAGAAAGAACTATTTGTTATTTTAAGAGAATTAGAAGATAGGAAGATAGTGAGTGCAGAGGTACCTAAGAATAATGCTTGGTTTACTGAGCTCCAAAGGGGTTTCTCTGCAAAACTGAAACTCCACCAAGCTACTATTAATGCTCATCTTGTAAACTTATTAGAATGACGGTCAACTGAGTCGACTAAGAACTGCCTCACAGTTCCCATGAATGGGCCTTCAGAGTTCCGTTTTGAGCAGATCAATGATGCCAACATAATAAGAATGGTGAACGGGTTAAAACCATCCACCACGCCAAGTGATTTATGCCCCACCAGTGTAATTAAAGATTCCAGAGATTACATTGCAACTGCACTCACTTGAATTGTGAACTCCTCTTTTGCGACAGCCATGGTTCTGATGTCACTCAAAGAGGTCTGGATACCACCTATCTTGACAAAAGAATCTCTTTGCCCAGTGGTGGTGGGCAATTAGTGCCCCATCACTAAGGTCTCATTCTTACTGAAAATACTTGGTAGGGTGGGTTAGCTACAGTTTCAAGAGCACATAGAGAGATATGAACTGTTGCGTGCCCGTCAATCTTTCGGACTCGCCATGAAACAGAGACTCCCAAGCTGGATTTACAAGCTAATCTTGTTAGAAATGCTGATAATGGTCAAGTGGCGTTGCTTATGTTGTTGGATCTTTCAGCGGTGTTTGAGTTGGTGAACCACAAACTCTTGCTAGAAAGGTATGTAAATTGCTCTGAGGCAGCAATTGCTTGGCTGGCTGCATTCATGGGTCCACACCAATCTAGAGTGGCAATTGATAAGTTCCATTCACCTCCTGAACTGTTGACTTGTGGTGTGCTCCAAGGAGCGTGTCTTTCTTCTATCCTGGTTAATGTTTATAAGTGTCCACTCTTTGTTCCCCTGGAGGCTACCGGCATTGGTTATACCAATTATGCCAACGACACCCAGGTGTTCTTTGCACTTACAGGAGAATATAAGGCCAACACAGCCAGGATTAACCGAGTTCATATGATGATTCAGGCTTGGATGGCCTCGAATTCCATGGCCCTTAATGATAGCAAAACAGAGCTTATGTTGGTGGGCTCCTCAAAGTGGATTAAGATGCTTGACGCAGAATATACACAGTTTACCATTGCTAACTGTAGTATTCAGATCAGCCATTGTGTTTAGAACCTGGGGGTTCATCTGGATTGTAGCCTCGTCATGAAGATACATGGCATACATACCAAGGACGCATGCGCTTACACAACTAAGTTGATTAGCTAGATCAAGCCTTATCTGTCTACAGCAAACATTTCCATGCTGGCCATGGCTTTGGAAAACTGCAGGATCGGCCATTGTAATAGTCTTCTCGTGGGCACCTCAAAGGGTAACATCAAGGCTCTGCAAGTACCCAAAAATGGGGCAGTAAGAGCAGTAGGTGGGCTTGCAAGAGCAGAGCATGATACACAGGCAAGGAGATCAATGCATTGGATACCAGTTCACCATCAAATCTCTCATAAGATCTTATCTCTTACCCATACATGTATGGCGAACCAAGCTCCTGCCTATTTGACAAAGCAGATTCAGAAGATCCCTGTCCTGCGATCATTACGCTCTAATGGACTGGGCAAGCTTTTTGGGCCCCGGTTTAAACTGAACAATTTTGGGGGTACCTGCTTTGATGTCAGAGCACCGATTCTGTGGAATTTCCATTCCAGTGATACCGGGGATATCACTTGTTGGTAGGCTTTAAGAAAGCTATAAAAACCTTCTTTAACTCAAAGGATGAGATTTGAGTTCCTTATGGCTATCAACCCGGATTCATGACTTGACCTACTCTGACACTTGGCCCATGTTATGCGTATTGTTTTTGTCTGTGGATATATAGAACAGGAGCTGAAAGGAGACAGGTCAAAATCAGGCGTACTTTGAGAGTATCTGTGGTGTTGCTCCATAATGATGTAATGTGCCGGTAGGAAGAGTGTAGTGGGCAAGGTATCCTGCCATAAGCCCCACAAGTGACGTGGGTCTCTAGGAGCTACACCCTAGCTCAGGATTTAGGGGACAGGCAAAGAAAGTATTACACAAATGGGGTGCATCCAAGCCCTGAGCGCTAACCTCAGGGTCTCCATTGAGGGAGCGGTGGGTAGTCTGGGCAAGGCTTCTCTGAACAGACCTGTGTAATGAACACTCAAGTATGTGTGGGCAAGGGGATAGCATTCTAACAAGTGTTTGTTTTCGCCAAAATAAATAGGGCTTCCCTTTGGGGTAAAATTCTATCTGGCTGCATGGGGTTTATTGCTGAATGAGCTAAGGTATGAATTCAGGATTGTATCCCACCTCCTGTTGTAAATGTTACTTGTATTTGTATGTCATTGTATTTGTATATCACTATACGCCAATGCGCTTGACAATCACAAAATGGTACAAAAATATGCAAAATTCAAACCAGTTGCATATAAGATTTAGTGGATAGAAAATAAGCCTAAAGACGGGTGCAAAAGAGAGCGAAAGAAGACAGAGATCGAAGATCAAGTTTGAATTTGTTCCAGAATTTAGGTGCCAGAAGCAATAGACGAGATTGGGCACGTACAGGATGGGGGACTGATAAGAAGAATCTAGACTGGGAATGAAGATGGCGATTTGGTGAATAGAAAGAAAAGAGTGAAGAGAGATAGAAAGTAGCCATGCCCTATAGGCATTTAAAGACGATAAAAGAAAATGAAAAAGTAACTGGGATTCAAAAGAGAGCCATTGAAGAGACAGCAAAGCAGGAAGTATGGAATCCCAGGGAGAGGAACGCAAAAGAAGGCGGCTAGAGGAATTATAGACAGAACGAATGGGAGCAAGCTGGTAGGCCTGCGATTATTAAGGCTGCGTGCAAGGTGAGGTATTGGGGGAAGGTATCAGGAGTTAATGGAAAGTGATAGTGAGAAGAGTATCAGAGAGCAGAATGACAAGAGAGGCTGTGATCCTAGTTCCTGGAAGGCACACACCTTGAATCATACCCTTTGGGGAAGTTGTTCCCTGAAGAAGCCTACGGTGTTTGCCTCTAGGCCCTCACAAACAGGCAGAGAGCTTGTAGAGTGTACCCATCTCTAGTGCCAATTACAAATATCAACCCTTGATTAGTCTCTGTGAGTTGGTGTGTTCTTGAGGCCACCTGTGACATTAGTCCACATACCATGCCGGCTTGTACATGAATAAAATGCCTGATATACCAGGCTGGCGCATGCGTGTCTTCAATGAGTATTTCGAGTTTGGAGTAAGTATAAGATTTCCTCATACGCCACTTCAGACAACACAAATGACTTGTTTGCAACAAAAATATTTTTTTCAAGATCTGCATCCTCAGACAACGTCCCTTTAAAGCATGAGAATTCAAACATATGTTCTCCATGTGAAATGTAATTCCTAGAATATAAGACCACAATCCCATGTCCCAGCTCCCATAACAGAATGCATGGTTTGACAACTGAGGTACAGTACCAGGCTGCACTACTCACCCCTTTGCAGATAGAAACAGCTTCTTTGGACATTGCTTTAGGATATGAAACATTATGCTCCATTATAGACTGGAAAAGTTCATCTTCATCTTCCCCATCGAAGGGTGGCTGTAGAAACAAAATGGGTGGGATCACAAGATTTAGCCTGTGTCTTTTGATTCATCCTTCAAAAAGATTACTACATGGCGTCTGATGCTCTGTGCATTATGACCAATCAAATGCCAACATTTCAGAATTCCTCATGGTCTCACAGCAAAGGCAAGCGAATGCCAGCATATTGCAAAGGTGTTCCCCTTCATGCTCTCCCTGTCAGGCAATGCTGCAATACACACAGTTACAGAGCAAGTGTTGTCCCATATCTCCCCACGTGGCCCTTGCGACTGAGTACTTCAGGGTTTTGCTGGACACCGGTGTGCATTGTACTTTCAGTTGCAAGTGCTCCTGGGGAAGAAGGCTTAGCTGCGGGGGTATTCTACACTCCCTAAAACGCTCTCAATTCCCTGCTGTTGCCCTACAATGTTTTCAGCAATTGCAAAGCAAACCGGAAACACAGGCCCTATTGCATAAGTACTTAGAGCCAGGATAGGTTATCTAAAAAGGATTCCCTTCGATGGCTCAATAGACGAGTGAGTGAGTACAATAGAAGACTTCAACAGCATTCCTGCAGGACTTGATGACTATGAAGAGTGTATGCTCCCCGCTTCATCATAAAAAAACAGCCCAAGGAAATACTCAACTCTACTCATCCGTGTCCTCACTTCCTCACTCACCCAAGGCGTCTTTCCTACCATACTAGAGCCCAGAAACATCTTCCCCTCTGAAGAAACTCATCCTCGACACAGACAATGCTGAAAACAGCCACCCAATCACTCAACCACAATCCACAGGAAAAATCATTGCATAAAACATACACCAACCATAGACAACCACCCAAGATGATGTCCTCTAAAACCACCAATCTATCTTTCATCCACATGTCAGCAAGAAACCTGTTAACCTCCAGGTCACTGATTATAATTGTTCTTATATAACGCGCTTAATACCAGAGATTGGTTTCTAAGTGCGGGATTCGAACCTGTGTTGCGCTGCTTTGTCATGCTTCCAAGACAAACTTGTTAGTCCTGAGCCATCCCCCCTCAATCCACATCATGAGCAAGGGAGGACCTGGCCTGCAGATCCAGAGGTGTAGCCAGGATTGTTTAACAAGTGAGGCCTGAAGCTAATGTAGTTGGGCTCATCGCAGTGACATCTGTAAATGCCCGCACACCGGTGCTGAGTTGGCAGCCACAGATTTTGGGTGGGCTGATTCCGTACAAAAGTATTTTTTTTTAAACGAACGTGAGAAAATGCTGAATATGGCATTGGGAAAAAAAACAAATGGAACAAATTTCGATCAAGGGAAGCGGGGTTACGGGGATGTCCTGCGCTCCCTTTGATCGACATTCCAGGACTTTGGGGGTTGTCCACAAGACTCTACCCAGACGTCTTGCCTCCTGCATGGGGTGCAAAGATGTAGTCTTGCATAGGTTTGACTCATACCTCAGACACAGAACTTAGTTGGCCACAAAAATATCACAAAACCACACAATCCCTTGCAGAGCTCTACAGGGATCCTTTCTCTCCCAAGCCATCACCACCCGCTGCATGGCACCACTTGGGGAACGTAGAGCTAATATCATCATCAAGGTGCACAAACATGCTGAAAACACACAACCACACATTAGGATCAACTGCACTAATGATATACGCCATCCCAGAGACTGGCTCTACCGCATTGCCAAAATCCAGTCCCCAATGCCAAACATCTTCCTGACACTAAATTCTCCAAAGGCTACATTTATCCTGCTGGGCCCCCCACCAAGAAATCACCAGTCTAGAACTGCTCGATAGAAAGAAAACTAGACTGCCCCACACTCCTCCTCAACTCACAGCACAGAAAGCTCAGGCAGTTTGGTACCCTTAATCCCTCTAGAAAGACTTCAGAAGTGTGACCCGGCTCGTGGTTCTCTTCCATATAGATGATGGCAATGCCCACTTTCCATGTCTCCCTGTCTTCACAATTTGCCCATGAAAGCACTCCAGCTCACCACAATCAGCCATACTTCATCACACTCATCCTCAGAGCACTCTACTGGTTTCTTCTACAGGCCTGCACAAACTTGTAGATGGCCTGCCTTAGTCACAAGGCCATGAAGATCAAGACCCTGGCAGAAAAGCTCCCGGTATATGGAGACAGGCCATTGCAGATTAGACACAAAACTACAAAAAGGAGAAAACAAGTTTTCCTCTGCGGTACCCAACAACTTTGGAACAGCATAGCCAGGCCCATCAGACTTGCATCCTCGACCCTGCACACCAAGCTCTTCAAACAACTGCCAATTGTTCATGCACTATGGAGAATCTCAGCCAATCAGGCCTCTCTCCCTATCAACGCCCCTGTCCACTGCAGACTTTTCTGCGGCAAAGCACTCGGCTGCTCCCAAGCTTGGTGCACGCTATACACGCATTCCTTTCATAACATAACAAATTGCCGCATTTGGCATCTAAACACATTCAGGTATTTATATGGCAGTATTAGTCCATGGGTGAGTGTCATTGGTCATGGGTCTTTAGGACATGTCTTTATTGGCCATGGTTCATGGGGTGGGGTGCTGCAAATGAAAATGGAAAGAAACTGCCTCAACAGTACCAGTGCCCATTGGCAGAGCTTGACACAATCTCCAAGATCAACTATTGTGTACCTCCGTTATCTGTATGAACTCAAGACTACTTCAAGAAGCAAAGTAGTTCTTGCAGTTACATCAGCACCCAATAGTTGGCATCTGACTGTACTGGGGTTTCAGTGGAATAGAGCCTGAAATCCTTCACGCCCATATTCCCCATCATCAACTGGAGCTAAACCAGGCTCCCAGCTCAGATTCTCAAATAAGTCACCTGAAAATCAAACTTCTCTGGGAAAACATATAAACGTGCCCGAGCAGGTATATTCTGTTGTTCTGGATGACCTGAAATGATGAGCTTGGAATCCAGTCACCTGGACATAAATTAGTAAATCTTGACTTCTGGATGCCACGGCAGGAAAAGTGTGTATGGAATTGAGCAGGGCAGTAGCTTTCATCTGGAGGACACCAAAAATAAAACAGCTGAGATGTGCGAGGTCCCCAAGTCCATGAGCAAGTATACAGCTGGCGTGAATTACCGTGGAACTCATACACTGATACATTCCACAGCCATTTTGTTGATAATGTCTGATGTCACAAGAGGGTTGGACGGTGCATTGCACGTCCCCTGTGGGAAAGTGAATAAAATAAAAGTCACAGACATCAGCTGGGGAGGGGAGGTAAACGTATATTACTTATTGTTTGTGGATTACTGTTAGAAACTTGTCAGTTCTCTTGTTGGACGTGGCCATCCAGGCCCAGCTTGGGGCTGAGAGGAATTCTAGGAAATACAGATCTCGCCTGCCCTGATGAATGTAATGGGCATAGGAGAGAAGGCGAAACATGGAGGAAAAAAGTTAGACGCAACGGTTGTTTGTTTTGGGAAGAGGAAAGTAGAAGGAAGCATGTCTCAACTTTGAGGACTTCCACTCCTTGGTGATGCTAGTCGGGCGGAAACTATCTGAGTCTCGGTTGTCCATCCTGCAGAAACTCTTAAATGACGAGGTCAATTGGTCAGGAAATCCTCTTGGTTATACTGGACTTCATCAATGCCGGTCAAGTGGGCCAAACTCAGCCTTTCATCCTTCTGAGGTCGATAAATGAGCACCACACACTGTGGGTAATAATAAGCAGCGCTCAGATACCTGAGGGTTCGTAGGCTATATAAATGCCAAATTATTATTATTATCAAGGAACCCAACCAGAGCCCACTGTTGCTACTCATCAGGTGCAGCCCTTGCCATTAGCCCTGAGCTGGAAGCTCCATCAGAGGGTGTCTTTCCATCAATCAAGCCTGTGGCATCATTGATCTTCACAGGCCATAGGGATCCACGCATTAAACAAATCAATAATGGCAAAAATTATCGACTCCACTTTAAGGAGATTCGTATTGCATACTAGAAACATTATAACAATCAATGTAGAGAAACCGACATATTTTGAATCAAGAGAAGCCCTAATGAACACAATCTTAGCCTGGCTTAATATAAAAGTAGCTCCTTACTGTGTCAGACCCTCAGACTTTAGAGTCCTCTGGAGAATCCACATTGAGAACTGGTGTAGTGTGGATAACACTGATTGTATTGTGGTGGGATGCGGACTGAGCAGTTTACCTAAGAATTACTAAATGTAACCATTTATCAACGATTTCAAAGTTGAATATTGTTCTAAATTGAACTATTGGATTAAATTACTGTGACTGCTTCATCTCCTAGCACTTGTTCTGCTCTATTATGGATATCACTAGGGCCTTTTTTATGTTTATTTTATGTTTGACTTTTCTGTTGTATGTCTTGTTGTGCCATCATGCCTGCGGGTCAATTGTGCGCGGTATAAATAAATGTAAATGTAAACGTAAATGTGTGGGTCTCTCACTGAGGGCTGTGACCGTGAGCGGTCCCCAGGGGCTCCATCAACCATAAAAACTGGCACCTGGATGCCAGCTGCAGCCCGGCACCAATCGTGTAGTCCAGCTACAAGCCTGTGTGTAGCATGGGCTCCCACTGAGCCTGCCACCATGACGGCCCGCCTGAGGGTTAGATCCAGTGGGCTGAGCATAAAGTAAGACCCAGCCACACTTGTGCGGTGCTGCCCAGCTGAAGAACAGGGCCACCTAGCCCGGACAGCATGGATGGGATGGCCTGGGACTAGGCTGTGTGGCCAGACGTTCTGTCGATCTGCCCTGGGGCCAATCGGAGAGGGACCTGATAAATGGAGGTGTGCCGGCCCATCTGAGGCCAAGTGGGTGGGTTAGCAAAGCGAAGGAGTGTGTCTTCCTGAATGAAGATCAGGACTGTTGAGGCCCACATAGTTCCATGAGGGTTGGCTGGCAAGCAGCAAAGTCACGGACCATAAGGACACAGCAGCCCGGGTGAAGACCTTTCCTAGCCACAATACTGTGAGGAATGAGCAATCATGCCCACTTGCATCGCACAGGCACAAGGATGTTTCGTTTTGATCTCTAGGATGGCTTGAATGTGCGGCAAAGACCCACCAACTAGAGGTCTCAGACCCGGAGTAGAAACCATTCCACTGAAGTACTACTATACAACCAACATCCTTGAGCCATGTCCTATCTCCTGTGAAAGAATCTTGAACCCCATTTAGAACATCATGCCTTTCTTTTTCCAACGTTCGCTCTAGTCATTTTAAGTGGTTACATTTCAATTTTGGATGTAACAAACATGGTTTCCCTGTTTTGTATATCTACAAAGAGATGCAATGGTTCTCTCGGGCTCGATTTATACAAACGGTGTCTAGAACCATCCCCTCGGAGCTGTCGAATGCTGGCAAAATGTCACAGCTTGGGAACTGGTGTGTACTTAGCACTGGGAGCACATTTCACAAGTTCAAGATCATCTGCATTGATAGACTGAAGTGCTGCTGCCATATGTTGTGTTGACTAAATGGTGCACTTTGTGAGCTGAGTTGTCTCTTTGCTTGCTCTTGAGGACATCCTTCGTGGGTCATGGTTCTCTCCCAGAAAGTTGTGGGATTGGGGATCACTCTCCTCTGACCCCTATGTACTTGTCTTGTATATTTAATTATCAACAAGATTGTATTCATGTCAGCAAATCCATAAATGTACGTAGTACAAAAAACAATTTTAAAATAGTTCTTAAAAAACCATCCTTACTGGAAATGTCTTGCACCTCTTCGGTTTTATCCTGATGTAGATTTATAGATAAACGTTACTTAACAGTTCAGTTAAAATACTTCAAATTCAATATCTTTTTAAGAATTGATCTAGAAATTATTCAAAAGCAATAAGCAAGTAACATTTGCCACCTTTCCAAGCCTTTTCGAGATCACTAGAAACTGCAAATATTAAATAAGTGATTTCAGCAGATTTAAAAATTTGAAAAGTAGCTCTTGTGTTAACAATGTTAATAAAACTTAATTCAGACTAAGCTAGAGAAATGAGGCGTTATCTAAATGGTGCAAAAGGAAAGCACAATACAGGAAGCAGCCGTCCATGATGCGGAAGGAAGAATACCCAGGCGAAGGCTTGATAACACATGTTTTCAAGCAATCATTTCAGTATATCTAGGCACTCTTCAGAGCATAGAGATCTTTTGACCATTATATACTGAGAGGATAAACTATGGTCATAACAATTATTAAACACTTCTCTAAGAAACCAATCCTTGTAAGTTTCCATAAAGATTCTTTTAGCACGGCTATCATAACAGCATGGATATGACCATAGAACCTGTAGATTCAGGTTCCTAAACATCGACAAAGCCACAAAATTCTATCCAATCCTGGGGCTGCCACAACATCTTGCAGAGCTTCGCGATGAATCACTAGCTCTTCACTATTCCAGGTCTTGAGCCAATAAGGGAGTGGTTAAATTTCTAGAACATAAGACATGTCCCACAAGCCCAATTTGAGCTTGATTGAAATAAAAGTGGGACACTGCAAGGCATCCCCAGGAGATGTTTTAATATTTGTTTTCTTTATGCTCGAGTGCAGCAATGTTACATCCCTCCTTGGCCCCCTAGGATCCATCCGATATTACTTCCATTTGACATATTTCAATAGCATTGTGAATTGCTTTCACCTTTGGCAAATACCCAGGGTAATCCTCTAAAAGCGATAAGTAAGGATTCCGATAGCTGGGTTGAAAAATGTTTGTGAATGATTGCTTGGAGCCCAGACTTCAGCCCAGTCTTAAAGTGGATATTTAAAAAGAAGCTGAGTCTCTGGGATTGGACTAATAATTATGAATATCTGTAACAGTCTAAGTATACACTCTGAAGTAGCGAGTGTTACCCACACATATCTTATGGCGCAACAATACATTAAGTGTTGCCCGAATCCCGCTTTGAGGATGTTCTTGTTACGTTTTAGGACTAATCAGGTACCTACATTGCTGAAGTTGGGACCACGATTTAATATTCCACGTAAAGAACACACATGCCGTACATGCTGTATATGTAATAGTGAAAGCATAATTGAATCAGTGAGGCATCACTTTACGGAATGCTTTGGACTGGCTCCGGCTATTTTTGAGATCCTTGGGTTTTTTGTTAACAATCTTGAGTATAAACAAACAGATCATTTTTGGTCATATTGTCTGAACTCGGGAAAAGTCAAAAGTTACATTTTGTGTTGTATGAACTATGGAAACTAATAATGAGAAAATGGCTGAATGTATTGTCTTTGCGTAATTCGGGGAGTGGCGGATGTTGATGTAATTGTTCCAGTTTAATAATTTTTAGTTTCATGGTCCTATTTTATTATTTATTATATTAATGAAATTGTACAATTAAATCTATATATGAATTCCTGATGTGATTACAATATGTATATGAATGCATTTTAATTATCAAATCTGAGTGTAGCATTTATGTTAGAGGTAGGTCCTTAGTGAGGCCGAGGCATTAATTGATAGGTTTGGGATAAGTTATTATATTCATTGGTTTTATTTGTTTTATCAATTGGATTTCTAGTTTTTTTAGGTTTTTCAAGTTTGAAAAAAAAAAGAATTGTTAGATGATGTTATTTGAAAATTTTATTTTAGTGAATGTGTTATTGTAATCTATTGATATTCAAAATATTTGTAAAAGTTTTAATACTGAATACAAATAAATAAAAATAAATATTTCAACAGCATGGAATGACATTGTGCTACTAAAGTATCTGGCAAGAGTGAGAGCACTCCTGTCTATCTGATCCAACCAATAGACTGAGTTATAAAATCATACCGCTAAGTACTCAAAATTATCTACGCTCTATACGTTTTCCCCGACAATGGTGGATATTGAACTTTGCGATCGCTGGACTCTCGGAAATTGGCAAATCATAACCTTTGCCTTTAAGATATTTATTTTCAAAACATTGTTTTCAAGATGTGTCATGTAAAGAATGCATTTGGTGTTGGAGGCCTCCTTAATTGGAGATAAAATGGCGTCATTTGCAAGAAAAACACAGAAAATGTATGACCTCCTAGTCAGGGGCATATGCCTTAAGGTTAGTCATAGTATCAACCAAGTTATTTATGTACAATTAAAACAACAAAGGAGCAAGAACACACCCCAGCCGGACATCTTTACTCATGAAAAGTGGCATTGTGCATTCACCCACTAGTCACCATCTTACTAAAGCAAAATTGTCAGACTAAATATATTTTATTACAGATACCAGATACAATACCCAGAGGTTTCTAAGCGTGGACCCGGGGATCGAACCTGTGGTGCTCCATGTCGTCTTGCTTCCAAGGCGAGCACGTTGCCCTGAGCTATCCTCCCAAGACTCTCCCAAATGGCCTGAAAGTTTGTTTGGAGAGAAAGAGGCCCATCTCTCGCTCGTGTCTGCTGCCTTTTCTGATGAGGAAATGGCCTGGTGTCTTTTTGCAAGGAAGAGTGTTTTGTTTGTGCAAGCCCTACTGCTGAACAGAGAGAGGGATGTTTTCCACTGTATTCCCTCCTCACTGAGGAAGGGTTATTGTTTGCACTCGAAGAGGGGATTGGGGGCATTTTCTTTCCTCTTCCTCTTAAATGCTGTTTGGTGCACCTCAACTTTGGCCTCTTGCTAGAATGGCCAGGGAATTGTACTTAAATAGAGTTTATGAGAAGGAGACGTGTCCTCATGACTAATGGTGCCTTCGGAAGTACTGTCTGTACTGGTGCAGGCTTCAGACCCCATGGAGAGGGCCACTTTGAACTAGAAGTTGGGACAGTTAGACAAAATATTAGGCACTAAAAGCTGAATCAAATTGCGCAGTACTGGGCTCATTCTTGCGTATTATGTATTTGAGAGAGTTTGCAAATCTGCACCAAGGTCACAGGTGGTGGGGGGGAGTAGATCACACCTTGTGTACTGGCTCGTGGGTAGTGGAACCTGGATACCTTGCATTCAAAAGAAAACAGATTCTGGTTTTCCAGTTGGGTTTATATTATTTAATTAATAATGTAAGTAGGCCAGCCGACACATAGCCTTGATAAGGACCCGGATGCGTCGAAACACTTGTCAGCTGACCTACTTACATTATCAATTAAATAATATAATCCCAACTGGAAAAACAGAATCTGCTTTCTTCTGAGTGCAAGGCAGGTTATTCGGGTTCAATGGGACAGTCGTTTGGTGAATTTTAGAGTTATGTGGGAAGGACTGTTCTACCAGCTATATGGCCCATGAGAAGTATGGGAAGTCTCTGGCCGTGTACCGCTTCCTGGGATTTGCATCTCGTTGCAGGCAGCTTCATCTAGCCCCCACAGTCTCCTGGTCTTCCCTAACTGGTCTATCCAAAGTTACTTTGTTACAGGACGCTCTTCGTTTCAAATTTGAGCCATGCAAGAAATGCCTCTTTTTGGGCAAAAGACCCTTTACCTGTTGAAATTCAGTTGAAGCCTCTTTTCATTTTCAATTCCGTTGAATCAGAGCAGCGCGGAACCATGCTGTGAATATAGGCCACGCAAGCACAATCAACTCGTGAAACATGGGGGGCTGCACGCTCTTCCATCTTTGGTGGCAGAATGTAGCAGGAGAGTTTGTAATGGTCCTCTGGGCCCTTGCTTCCAAACCTTGTGTGCCTCCAGTAGAGTATTATGAATGCTGTCCAGACCTCTGTTAAGAGCTGCTGAAGTGTGTTTTGGAGTGCAAACATATCACAACATGTTGAGCCACAGTTAGCCACAGATGTATCTTTTCTTGGGAACCATTCTATATGTTTTTGAGGTGTCTGGTGTAGGTTATATTGCAGTCGTCCAGATATGCTATAGCTAGAGTACTCTTGCGCTTCACAAGGCAGGTTAGTAAGAAGAAGAGGAACGTTTGCAGAATGGATAGTCAGAGGTTGGAGTCATTAAGGATGGTGTTTCACTGGGATAGGAACAGTAGGTGTGATTTGAATGTTACGCTCAAGGATAAGAGTCAGATGAAGGCACCATGATTTACTCTACATTGCCCTATCAATAATCTCTCTATCATGGCCTTATCAAACTAGATCGAGCCTTCCTTCATTCTGCGTATTATTAATGGCATGTTTTGAGGGCCACAAAGGGCCAATCAGCCTGAGGTGATAAGACTGAGCGTAGCAGCAGTCTTATACGAGGTCTCAGGGTCATTACCAGTTGATAGGGCCCTCAGAACATAGAATTATTGACATTAGCTCCTCAGTCTTAGTCCAAGGTGTAAATGGGAACATTTGATATAGGGCATATTGCTTTGCCCATGCCTGTGCACTACCTATTGCCTTAAAAACCAGAAACAAACTACAAACAAAATGGCCACCAGGCAAATAGAAAAGGAAGCTCAATGAAGAGTCCCTTTTCTATTTCTTATCGACCAGTGCATGAAGAAAAGTGACATTGATGGAAATGGAGGGGAGGCAGCATGATATTGAAGAGTTCTTTATGTCAAACTGGGAGCAAAAAGAGGAGGGTGACGGGTGTCTGTGGAGTGCCAGCTAGGGAGCGTGGCAGGGCGACGGGGTGGAGAGGCTAGCAGGGAAATACTGTGGACTAACACTGGAAAATAACGCCAGCATTCCTAGCCAACTGATTGGATCAAGTCTCTCGTCAACTGGTATTAATAGCTCTGATCCCTGCTTCAAGGTGCACTCTCTCGCGGATCTTGCGTTTTCCCGTTATATCTATTGCAGGTGGTATCAAATGCTTCTATGTGCTAGGAGGCGCATGTATATGTTCTCATATGCACACAAGCCCACATATGGCTGGGACACACCACAGAACATCCAAAGAGAATCACGCATGGTTTGAATAACCTGCATACATGGATGTCGGGCAACTGCTTGTGCCTGAACGGCTCCAAAAATGACATCATAATTACAGGTGACAGATCACATAACATTTTCTTTCAGCCTCAGAGGACGTAGTGGTATGCAAACCCCCTCAATCGACCTGGATAGCACTTGTCTGAGCTCGGGTGCACGTGCAGTTCTTTACAGATGAGCAGTAGAACTAGCAAATCCTCTTTACTGATGACCTGGAGCAAACATTAGGTCTGACATGGCAAATCCAGAGAGAGCGTTCAGGTGCGAGTAAAATATTATCCAAGGTAGTATTTCAAATAAAAGCTGACTTACTAGGAAGCAAACATCTGAAAATAATGCTTCCAAGGAGAAACAATGTAGTCCTTTTGGCTCAATACGGACCCAGGTTCAGGGAAAAAAATGCTTCGCTATATAGCCAATGCTTAATTTTTAAGGGCAAAACGCGCTTCATAGCAATGTTATTTACATTTATATCGCGAACCACTGACCCGGAGGCTTATTAGCGCACCAATAACATTTGTATTCGTTTGAGCCTCTTTTTAAATTTAAATGTTTACACAGAAGGTTCATGCCGAAAAACAACATGAAAATAAACTTGGCGCCCAGAGATAAACAGAGGACAAATGGTTGTAACCAATGGACGCGGCGGCGCAGTGGTCCAGAATCACTTGATAGAGGCAGCATTCTAGCAAATGAGCTGCTCTCAACACTACAGGAACAAACGAGGGCAGGCAGCGGCGAGGGGATCAATGCGCCCGTTAATGGGTTGCCAGAAAGACACAGACGCGATCGTTCACGGTGGGCGGGGTCTACACTCGCCATCGACAAATTACATTAATTACATGAGAGGACGGCAGCTTCGTAGCTGCCTGTCGAGGGCTTCAAGAAAGCTTTCCAGCCAGAGTCTTTACATTATTACACACATAGCCAGGGAAACCCTCCCCAAAGAACATTGAACATGATGCATTCTTTTACTTTAAGTGCTCCAGAGCAGTTTTATTACACATCACTGAACATCTGATTTACATTAAGCTACAATTGGCTCCATGTATTGGTTTATAAAGATATTGTTGTCCACTGCAGTGGGATTCTGTCCATCTCCTCCAAAGGGATACTTTGGCTCTTATGGTGCCTGAACTGACATGCCGTTTCCTTTGTCAGCAACAATTGGGTATTATGTTTCACCAGCAATATGGGCTCATAACCAGAGACATCCTTAAGGGCAAAGAGGGCACTTGCCTCGGGCCGCACTTCGGAGGGAGGGCCCCACTAAACTGCTAGAGCTAAAGAAGTAATTTACCATTGTTCACCAAACATGAATGGCACACATAGGGATATTTTATGGCATGTTGCGGAGGCTAAACCTCTTGCCTGTCTGTTGCTAAGTACATTCTGTTCTGATTCATTCATCCTGGGAGGCTTTCTGTCTTCACTGTGGTAGACATAGTTTGTGCATTCACTACGGCACCACTCCTGTAGCCTTCTCACCTTTCAGTGGGGATCATATTGATCGTGTGCAATAGCCAACGTTGAAATGTATATTGATACATTTGAGTGCTGCAATGGTTCAGAAGATAGCTCAATGTGATAAGCACTCATTGCAGAGATCTGTGTTCATTGCAAGATTTAAAAAAACCAAATTCGAGCAAGGGCGACTAAGCCTTTCCTGTGTCTGGAGTTGATCAACCTTCATGTATATGTACTTTGTTTTGTAACACATCACGTGCTATTATCAGCAATGTATCTGCACCAGATAGAAGTTGCTTCAAAAAGAAACCATAGCAATGGTATGGTGAAGGTCTAGAAATCGGTTTCTTCAAACAGGTGGTTGTAACACCTAGGCACCCACCCTTAATGATGAGCATAACGTGTTAGGAGAGATGATTGGGTATCCCAATTCAAGAATGTAGAACCAAAGCATTCATCCGCATATCCTGGCTTTGCCTTTAGACGATGTAGTGACCCTGGACAAATCATCTTATGTCACTGATATGACTGTGCTGTCTTTTGTACAATTCAAAGGTTTATCTGCACGTTTACAAACAATTTCACAAACCTGTATTTTGGACATATGTAAAGCTTTAAAATACCAAAGCGAAAACCAGATAAAATATTGTAAGATCACATCAGCTAGAATGCTGGTACATATATACTTCCCTCCATGATGGAGACATTGAAGCTGGAATCATTTCCATTTTACACAATATGCTTCTATAACATTTTGTTTTTTAAAATGGACATGTTGGGTTATGTGATTTGTGTACTGTGAGAAACCTGATGGTGTCTCACCCGCTACTGCGTGGGGATCTGTCATCCAGGTGGCCAGGATACGGCCATCGCTTTTGGATCCAGTTCCTGGGGGTGGACCAGTGCGGCAGGATCACTTGGGTGAGTGTTCTTCAGGGAGTGGGAGTGTGACTCTGGATGGCGAAATGTGGTATCCCCTTCCCTTTAAAACCTTTACCCCATTCTACCAGTTAGGATACTTAGGAATTCACCCTCCCTTTCACAACACAAACACTTTCTCATGGAAAGCTTGCTATGAGAGAAAACCGACCAACACCCGAGTCGTATACTTCATGCCCAATACAATGGTCAGGCAGGGTGGCAGGGTCAGGCAATTACTGACCATCACTCACACCTGACTTCCATTACACTTCCCCACACGGATAAAAAGCGTAGCACGAGAGCACACTCTGAGCGAGGGAAAGCACACGATTAAACAGCAGTTCCAAGATGGCAGATTACCACGAGGAGAAAGATGGTGAAACAGAAGGGGATTGCAAGGACGGAAGTGCCCTTGACCTTTTCAACAAGGAACTGTTACTTTCATGGAACCTCGAGAATAGAAAGCGTAAGACTAGGAAACCAGGCTGAATAATCCTGCATTGTGTGTCAGAGGTACCCGGAGCCCTCCCGCATCGATAATGAAGGCAGGGAGAAACAGCTGCTGCCGTGGTACTGTCCTTGGCTACTACAACAAAGCTTTGCCAGTGCAATCAACACAGCAGGTGAGTTGGGGGGACCAATACCAGACGGTCTGTGTTGAAACCAAGTTACAAGCGGTAATATTGTATGGTGAGTTTTGAAGAGAACAGTGTATGAAACGCATGTGATAACCAATGCTATTAAAATTGAACAACAGGTGTGTGATTGAACTTTGAAACCAAGATACGATACCTTTGACAGAGGGGTCCACCACTGCGTGTATGCTCATTCAAAGGTGTCTGTAAGGTATCAAACTGAGAGTTGACAAAGGTGAAAGTATGGCAATGACCTGTGTATCAAATTGGTCCTGCGGCGGGTGAAGCAAAATCCTGAGCACAATCAAAAGTCTTCGATGTTGATACTGCCAAGAAAGTTGATGACATTGTTGATAAAGTTGATCTGAGCCTGAACGAGGAAGATCAATTAAAATCAAGTTTTTGTTCGAGTGAATTAAACTGGTCCGAGCCCGGCAGAGGGAGACTGATTAAACATTGTGTTAAATGGATCTGAGCCCGGTTGAGGGGGATCCGGGGTGAACTGTGAATCACCCGAGAAATTGGATACATGAAAATTCTATGAGTATTGCGTTAAAGGGGATCTGAGCCCAGCTGAGGGGGATCCGATGTGAATGAGAAATTGAGTGTGTGTGAAATCCTAAGAGGAAAATAAGTTATTTTTTGTTTGTCGCATCAGGCCCTCTGAAAGAAGAGACTTTGAAAGGCAAAGAGACTTGGGCACAGAAGGCCCTTATGCTAATGTTTGAACGGCACCCTCGTTCTAGAGAAGCCAGAGACTGTGCAAAGCTCGAGTGTGCCACCTTGTCACTGTCATGATTCCTGCCCCTCATGTCCCCGCCCTCCAAGATGTCAGACTGGAGCCAGGCCACGATCACCTACATGGCCCTCAAGGGCCTCTCCATCCCTCCAAAGACCCACTTGGAGTCAGACTTGGCGCTTGTGGCACCAGACTTACTCACTCCGATAGGATAACATTGGGGATTGGACTTGTAGTGCATTTATGGGGACAAGATGGATGCCCCCACATATTTCGGTTCCCAGAACTGCATGTGCAGTCCAGTCTTTTGGGTGTGGTTCAGCCCATAGACACCTGGGATACCCAGAGACTATTTAAACCACACTCAGGCTGAGAAACATGCTTTGTGTTTTCTGCACCTGCAGCGTGACACTCACCGTGTTCGGAACGGTCTCCAGTAGGCCTGCATGATTCTTCTGCGCTCAGCTCCTGCAAGAACACTGTTAGGAACAGCCTTACCTTGTGGCGCTTCTGCCCATCATTCATCGCTCCTTCTGTTCTGCGGGCATCTTCGGCGGTCTCATTCCCATCCCGGCACGCCGCTTCCTAAGGAAAAGGGAAAAGAACAGAAAAAAGGCATTAGTAAGCATTCAGCAAATCTTCGCTTATTTTTAAAGACTGTACAAGCTTCAAACGCTTACCTGAATCCCAGCCGCTATGGGGGAACTTTGTTTCCGGAACTTCTCATCCATCGGCAAGAGGGAAAAGACATTCCAGGTTAGAGTGGAAACATCTAGAGGCGCCGCATACCGTGCTTACTCACCGCATTTCTTCTTCATAACCGGCATCCACGCTGAAAACGTTGCGGCACCTAAAAGACATAGAAAAATAATTCAGTTCAATACAAATACGAAAGGTTCGCATCACGCATCGCGCTCTCACTCACCTTCAGCGCTACTCATCTCAGCAGCACGTCGCCATCCCCGGACGCCGGTCATCATCTAAGCAAGGAAAGGAAGTAAGTTAGAGAACTGTTCAAAAGACTCATTATACTTACCTGTCAGACTCTTGCCAGTGAAGTAACTAGGCAGCAATGAGCCCGCATCAATCAACGTGCCCCTCCGCTGAAAGCAGGACGGAGAGCACACTTTCCAAGAAAACAAGGCAGCAATGAGCCCGCATCAATCAACGCACCCCTCCGCTGAAAGCAGGATGGAGAGCACACTTTCCAAGAAAACAAGGTGAGCTGTGGATCAAAGGGAAGGGTTAGACCCTGGGGAAGGAGGGGTTCAAGCACACAGAGACAATAGGGAGTTAAACTCTACCAATCCTGTGTTTCAGGCCCAGTCTCCAGTCGAGTAGACTCCAGGGAAGGGTTTTAGGTCGGAAGCGGTCAGAACAGGCTGAGTGACGTCCCGGTGGATACCAGGTGAGCATTACAGAACACAAAGCCTCACATCAAAATCCACCTGGGCGTCATGGAAACGTCAGAAACCGACCAGTTAGCCCACATGTTCGGCAGCTACATTCCGAAGTACATGCAGCCAGGCAGGAGACCAACACCCTGAGCTGAGAGCTGATAGTAGCCAAAGAACGCACTGATGATTTAAGCCGGCAACTTCTCCAGTCACAAGCAGGGCATGCACCATTGCCGGGAAGTGTGCCCTCGATGCCAGCACCATCAGCCAATCCAATTCAGATAACCCTTCCTGGGGCAGTTCCCTTGGCCCCGCCCGAACGATTTACGGGGGATCCCAAGAGGTTTGCAACATTCATGAACCAGTGCCGCCTGCACTTCCTTTGCAGACCAGGGGCCTTTCCGAATGACCAATCACGGGACGCTTTCGTGCTAACCTACCTGAGTGGTAGCGCCGCGGACTGGTCGGTACCCTTTGTGGCCCTAGACAATCCTTTGCTGCATGACTTCAGGGGTTTTCAGCAGTAGATGGAAAAGCTGTTCGCCCGTCGTACTCATGGGCAGGCGTTAGACAACCAAATTCTGTCCCTACGCAAGGGAATCAAGACCCATTAACATACATAGCCACGTTCAATAGACTCGTAGTTGAAGCAAAATGGCCAGTGGAGAAGAGAACCACGTTATTTCATCAGGGGTTGCGGAGGAAGCTCAAGGATGTTCTCGCACAAGTAGTGAACCCCCTGAAAGACTGCTCAGAATTCAATGACCTTGTTGTTCAACTGGATCATAGGTTGCAGGACCGAAGAGCAGATCGAACCAGACCGGACCCTCGCCCTATGTATGTGCGTTCAAAGGACAATATTGCCCGCACAACGGAAGGTTCAGGAGAACCAATGCAAATTCAGGGGGGGTCAGATCCCCCTTGACTAAAGCGGAAAGGGATAAAAGGAGACAGCAGCAGTTATGTCTGTACTGTGGAAGGTCAGGTCATTTCCTTAAAGAGTGCCCTGTGAAGCCACCGGGGAGAACGGTAGGGGCCACGGACAAGGAAGATACCATCAAGGAATCGGAAAACTTCCCAGCCCGGCAAGTGTAGGGGTCCACTTGTCAAGCGAAGAAAGTGAACTACAGACCTCACATTTTGCACTATCTGTGGTCTTGATCAATCACCAACAACCATCTCGGATGCACGCAGTAAGAGTGTAAATTGACAGTGGAGCCGTTGGGAATTACATCGACCAGGATCTTGCGGCAAAGATGGGGCTTCGTTACGGCCTAAATCAACCACCGACACTGTTACCACTGTCGACGGCACGGAAATATCTTCTGGTCCAGTATCCCAATGCACTGCAGCTTTAACCCTTCTGTGCCAGGATGGACACCAAGAATCTATCATTTTCGACCTCATTAAGGCACCACAGTTCCGGTTGATTTTGGGAATGCCATGGTTGGTAGCTCACAATCTCGAATTGATTGGCGAGCAAAAGAATTGGCCTTTCCCGAGACTTGCGCCCACACATGTTATTGCCAAGAGAAACAACCAAAAGACACCAGAACCTCCACACTTGCGACTGTGGCAATCAACACCCTACCAAGTGAATACTAGGACTTTCAAGATGTCTTTCAGAAAGAACAGGCTAATACCCTGCCACCGCATAGACCATACGATTGCCAAATCGACCTGATACCTGGCGCACAAATCCCTTGTGGGCGAATTTACGCACTCACGGAACCAGAAAACCAGCACCTGAAGGCGTATCTTGACCAATACCTGGCCAACGGGTTCATCCGTCCCTCGAAGTCTCCAGCAGCCAGTCCTCTATTCTTCGTACCGAAAAAGGAGGGGGACTTGAGAAAGTGCATCGACTATCGTGCACTGAACCAGGTTACTGTAAAAAACTGCTACCCCCTGCCACTGATCCCTGAATTGCTTGATCAAGGCAAAGATGCCCAAATCTACACAAAACTAGACCTGAGGGTGGCATATCACCTTGTTCGCGTAAAACAGGGGGACGAATGGAAAACCGCTTTTCGCACCAAATACGGCTTGTACGAATATCAAGTAATGCCCTTTGGCCTTTGCAACGCACCTGCAGCATTTCAATACTTCATGAACGATATCCTACGGGAATTGATTGATGTCTGTGCTCTAGTGTACATCGATGATATTCTAGTATATTCTGCATCAAAGCAGGACCACGTTAAACACGTCTGATCCGTATTGGAGAAACTCTGTCAACACCAGCTCTATGCCAAGCTCGAAAAGTGCTCATTCCACATCTCCGAGGTGGAATTCCTGGGCTTTATTCTCAGCCCGGATGGAATCCGAATGGATGTACACAAGGTAGATGCTATCCTGAACTGGCCATCCCCAAATTCATTCAAGGGGGTTCAAAGTATGCTGGGTTTTGCAAACTTCTAACGCCGGTTCATCCCAGGATTTTCACAAATCGTGCATCCCATCACATCATTTCTAAGGAAAAGCAACAAAAAGTTCCAGTGGACAACAGAAGCCGAGGAAGCTTTCCAGGAACTCAAAGCAAGATTCACATCTGCCCCAATCTTACGCCACCCTCGCCCTGATCTCCCATACCTGGTGGAAACGGACGCCTCAAGCATGGCTAAGGGAGCCCTCCTCTCACAAAAGGACCCCGAAACGGGCCAGTTACACCCTGTTGCCTTCTAGTCGCATAAATTCACACCCCTGAACTCAATTACGCTATGACAGACAAAGAACTCCTGGCCATTAAGTCAGACTTTAAGTAATGGCGGCACTACCTCTTAGGCGCCAGACACACAATCACCATAATAACTGACCACCGGAACCTCCAGTACCTAAAAACGGCAAAGGCTCAATCCTCACGACAACTACGTTGGGCTCTTTTTTTTGATGAATATGACTATGTGATTACATTTCGACCAGGGGTGAAAAACGGAAGGCCGATGCACTTTCCCATATAGGGGTGGAAGAGCAAGGGTATCAGACCCCTGACCCAATAGCAATCATCCCGAGTGACAAGCTCCTAGGAATCACAGCAACCATAACTCAGAAAGAATTACATGAAGAAATCCAAAACCTGATGAGTCCGGAGCAATTACAAGCGTGGTGTGCACAAGGAGAACATTACATGATAAAAGATCAGTTGCCCTACTTCAGGAATCATTTATTCTTACCAAACCAAGAACTACGAGAACAAGTCATGTCCGGTTATCATGATTCCTTGATCGAGGGCCACCCCAGAATCGCTAAAACCCTAGCCAAGATAAAACAAAATTATTGGTGGCCCACGTGGCGTAAAGACATTATCCAATTCATCCTATCTTGTGGAGTGTGTGCTCAAAACAAGTCATCCAAGCAGAAACCGGCTGGGCTATTACAACCATTGGAAATCCCACCAGCACCCTGGCACACGTTGTCCCTCGATTTTATTACTGACTTACCACCCAGTCAAGGGTTTAGCACTATTCTTGTGGTTGTGGACCTATTTTCAAAAATGGCACATTTCATTCCTCTTAAGGGGCTCCCAAATGTTTCCACTCTGGCAAAGGTATTTCTTGAAGGCATCGTACGGCTCCATGGGTTTCCTTCAGTTTTAGTCTCAGACCGAGGTACTCAATTCATATCTAACATCTGGAGAAAATGCTGCTCTATGGCCCAGATCGACATCCGGCTATCCACCAGTCACCATCCCCAAACGGATTGTCAAACTGAGAGGACAAATCAGACGCTCGAGCAGTATCTGCGTTGCATGTTACACCAAGCTGAAGGAAGCTGGTTCGACCTATTATGGATAGCTGAATATGCTTATAATAATTCCCTACACACCAGCACTGGGCAGACACCCTTTTATACCATGTATGGCAGGCACCCACGTACCTCTGAGTTGGACGTTCCTACAGCCCTGGAAATGCCAGCAGTCAAAACCTTGCACATGACCATTTCTCAAACATTTAAAAGGGCAGCTGAACACCTACTTCAAGCTAAGAATCGCCAAAAGAAGTTTGCTGATCAACACCGAGCACAGGCCCCCAACTACCAAGTGGGAGACAAAGTCTGGCTGGCGTCTAAACACGTGTCCATTAAAGGAACCCTAACTTTCCGTCCAAGATACCTGAGTCCATTCACCGTCACCTCCGTGATAAATCCTGTGGCGGTCAGACTAGCTTTGCCGTCAAACATGCAGATTCATCCTGTGTTCCACTTGTCTTTCCTTAAACCTGTTCAACCTGGAACCCGGGTAGCAACGCCACCGCAGCCAGTAGTAGTCACCGGGGAGCCAGAATTCGAAGTCAAGGACATCCTGGATTCAAAGTACATCAGATCCAAATTATACTACTTAGTAGACTGGAAGGGGTATGGTCCACAAGACAGGACATGGGAGCCTTGTGAGTACATCCATGCACCTCGCTTGCTTAGACGATTTCATCAAAACCATCCAAACAAAACAGGACCATACAGAAGAGCCACCTTGAGAGGGGCCTTGGGGAGGGAGTGCTGTCATGATTCCTGCCCCTCATGACCAGCCCTCCAAGATGTCAGGCTGGAGCCAGGCCACAATCACCTACATGGCCCTCAAGGGCCTCTCCATCCCTCCAAAGACCCACTTGGAGTCAGACATGACGCTTGTGGCACCAGACTCACTCACTCCGTTAGGATAACATTGGGGATTGGACTTGTAGTGCATTGATGGGGACAAGATGGATGCCCCCACATATTTCGGTTTCCAGAACTGCATGTGCAGTCTAGTATTTTGGGTGTGGTTCAGCCCAGAGACACCTGGGATACCCAGAGACTATATAACACACGCCCAGGCTGAGAAACATGCTTTGTGTTTTCTGCCCCTGCAGCGTGACATTCACTGTGTTCGGATTGGTCTCCAGTAGGCCTGCATATTTCTGCTGCACTCAGCTCCTGCAAGAACAAGAACGCCGTCAGGAACAGCCTTACCTTGCGGCACTTCTGCCCATCATTCATCGCTTCGAGTTCATTATGAGAACTGGAAAAGAAAGTTCTAAAGTGCAGAAATTGCAGAGTAGGTGCAAATCCCAGCGTAATCTCTTAACCAATGTGAGATCGTCATTTCTTTTAATCTTGAAGTGACTAACCTGTCAACATTAGCAGTCCCTAAACCTTTCAAAATTGTCACCCTTCAGAGTGATTTAGTTCTAAGGGCATGATTTAAAAAAAGTCTCACTCATGGCAACACTACTGCTTTCAATTGGTATACATGCGTGAGCGTTTTTGCATTCTGTGAAGCATCTAATCTGAGTCATTTTGTCTATTCTGGATTATGTGCACCTTTTTCACACAATCCATGTCCTCCTTTTATACCATGGCCAGTATACCTTCCTTGTGGTTGCTATTGATAAAAGTGCCCTGTACGTATGCTAGAACACAAGTACTCTTATCGTGGACTGCTATTGTTTCCCTTGAAATGCTACTTGTTTATCATTCTGATTACAGCAAGAATGAAGAGGGAAATGGGACTGAAAGGGATTACCCATGCTTATTTTGATTGCTCCGAGGTAGAATTTCAAGCTATGGGTGGTGATCGCAATGAGGGGGGGTGCAACCAGAAATTCTGATCCCTTAATTCCTTTGGTTCGGTGGATGGGAGCCCCAAAGTGGTATCTCGGCCCCAAAAGGACTTAAAATGGCCCTTCTCATAACCCATGGAAGTCTGCAATGTGTACATTTAGAACTGGGCATAATTATCTTAACTACAGTGTCGATGTGACCTGCTGCCTGTGATACGAGATTAACAATGGCACTAAACTAGAGCAAATGATTAAAGCTGATTTACAAGGCAGTGACTGTTGCAAGAGCCAGCATAGGTGTCTCTCTCTCTCTCCTTTGCACTGACACACTCTCCCACTCTCTCTCCTTGCACTATGTGATGAATCCAATGGATTCCTCACAGGTTCCCTGCCTAAAGTCTCCTCCAAGGTGGCAGATGCTTCCCGATTCTGACCTTGGGTGTGGTGTTCTCTGGGAGGATCACCTGGGAGGAGAAAGGGGTCAGGGGAGTGGGAGGAATTCGTGGGAGAAGACACAGTATTTGTCTTCCTCTAGGGAGGATGGCTCTGCAATGTCACAGTATGTATGGCTTCTTACAATAATCATCCTGCTGTTACACAGAGGAAACATGTAAATAAGGAGGAAATTAATCATACGCTCGTAGGCCTTGGTAGAACTCAAAACTCTTCTAAAACTCTGGAGATTTATCAAACTGGAAACCGCTCCAACATCCCCCAGCAAATTGAAAACAACATTTAGCAATAACACCAGCGTAAAATAATTACCTTTCCATCTCAAACCACACAAATGACTCATTCTTATAGTGTTCCTTTCAAGAATATTATAAGGAACAAATTGGGTTTGAAAGTAGAACAACAGAAATAAGAAAACCTAATTCTTCCATTAGGGACTTCACTCCCAGAATTCTATAAGTACTGGGACAAAGAAGAGGGCTGGAGTGGCACAATGTTGGAGGAGTGGTCATCTAATTAGTGTAGATGACCCACACCTGAGGGAGACTGAGAGGCTTAAAAGGCCCCCTCGGGTGCAGGCCACAGAGTTTTAGTTGGCTTTGCTGGTAAAAAGCAGATGAAGTAAGAAGCAGAAGGCACGTAGTTCGTGTTGGCAACCCAGACATAATCTGGAAGAAATAGAGGACGCCGGGACCACTGCAGGGCAGATAACAATTGCCGGTCCTGAGAGGGTCCATATCCCCAGAAAGCTGAAGTGCAGGGTTCAGCAGCGGGAAGCAAATAGAGGAATGCTTTCCCCAATGTGACCCATTCTGCAGATGCTGCATAGTGAGAAGCGCAGAGGAGGCTAGTTTAGGTGACTGGTATGCACCAAATCCTCGGGAGCGAAGGAGGCTCGAGAAAGACAGACTTAACCAAGAGGTTTGCAGAGTCATGAAGAAACAAAGCAGCAGCAGTCCTGTGCGAGGCGAGGGGAACAGAGGCACGTGTGTAAACCAATGAGTTCACAGTGTCAGTGACCCCGGAGCACTCTGTCCACGCTCGCAGGTGGGAAGCAGGCGTGGGAGTGAGAGAAGTTTGCGTGGAAGCAGAACGAGTGCAAAGCAGCACTCACGTGAGAGCTCGAGTAGAAGCAGACTGAGTGCAAAGCAGCACTCGCGCATGAATGAAAGTAATCCAGGCATTTGTTTTTAATACCGTACAATTGTAAGACAGCAAAAGCAACACACACATAAGAGTGAAAGTGGTTCGCAAACTATTTAAAATACCGAACTGGGGAACAGGAGCAAAACTCGAAAGTTTCTAGGCCAAATGACTGTAATCTTGAAAATGGGAGTTTGAGGAAATCCCAACCAACTGTGGGGGTGACTTTATTAAGAGTTAATCAGCATTGTCCAGGCCAGGAGACACTGGAAGTAAGACAAACACAGCTTATCCAATATTGCCAACAGCAGAAGGGGGCTAATGCAAGCATTATAAACTCTGAAACTGGTTGCCCAAGTTATACACAACAACTGGTACAAGTTGGGACTCCCACACATTGTTACAACCTGGGGAGAGGTAGGAAGAAACCCTATCCCTCCCAGTCTCTGGTTGCTTGTGAAGTGGGGAAATGTGTGGCAAAAAGGCGTACTGGGAACAGATATCCAGAAGGAGAGGAGCAGCATTTGCAGACAAGTATTAAAGAGCATCAATGTGAATCTTGTCTTGCCTGAAAAGTAGTTGAAAGTTTGGAAGCCCTCTTTTTTTTAACACGTTGAAGCAGTTGTAACCTCTTGTCAGTTGACATTGACCACCAAAAGCACTTATTGTGAAACGCTGCTCGGGCAGGGAAGTATACCCGAATGATAAACCTTTGGTGATTGTAGATCTGGTAAGGAAGCGGACCAGGGTGAAGTTGGAGAAGTGCTACCAGGTGGTCCTGACAGAGACGTTTCATGTTTTTAGTAGCACTGGAGGAAGAGCCAATTAAGGCTGTTGTAGGGAAATTATATTTTCTGGAGTTGCTAAAGTGGCAAATCATCCTGACCATTATAAACATTGTTGCTATTGAGTAATTAAGAACCTGTTCCAAGAAGAATCTTATAATTTACGAGTTGGAACTTTCTGTTGACCAGTTGAAGTTTCATCAGACTGTATTGGAACTTTGTTGCGAATCAGGTTTTCCTTGCGTTCTTTTCTTGAACTGTGAAGCAGAATCACGTTTAAATCAGGGGTTGGTGTGTTCTTCCAGGTTTAGAAGGGAGACTTTAATTACTTGATGAATTCAATCATTACTGTTTTGAACAGCCATGTATTTCCTTAAGTATTTGTTATATGTTTAAGTGTGAGGGAAAGATATCCTTTGTTGGAGTGTTTTTCACATTAGGTTATTTTAGGCAGGGAAATCCTTGTCAGGGTAGGGATAGTGAGGCGTTCATCTAACCTTATGTTACAATAAAATGGAATGTGTATAGAAAACTTCACAACGTGGTCTGCTTCACATTTTTGATCCGTCACAACTATCTCTCTACCTCTCTCCTTGCACTATCTCTTTTCTTGCACTGTCTCTCCAGCTCTCTCTCCTTGCACCGTCTCTCACTCTTTCATTGCCATTTCACACTGTCCCACACTCTCTCCTTGCACTGTCTCTCAACTGTCTCTCACTCTCCTTGCACTGTCTCTCACACTTTCACACTGTTCCACACTCTCTTCTTGGCCTGTCACACTCTCCCATTCCCTCTCTTTGTGCTGTCCCTCACATCACGCTGTCACACTCTACCACACTGTTTCCTTGCACTGTCACACACTCCCACTCCCTTCACTCACACACTCTCTGCACTGTTGCACTCTGTCATCCTCTCCTTGCACTCTGTCACATTCGGAAATTCTCTCTCCTTGCACTGTCACACTCTCCTACTTTTCCCCCTTGCACTCTCCCCCTCTCGGTCCTCATACTGTCATTGTAGTGTCACCCTGTCTGTGTAGTAGCCCTTTCTCTCCTTGCATGCTTTCTCTCGCTCCTTTCATTCTCAATCCCTCACTCCTTGCACTCTGCCCTGGCACTGTCACACGCTCCCACATTGTCACTTTGCATTCTACTACACTCTCTGCTTGCGCTGAATTGAATCCTATAAACACCAAATACTCTAGCACTGGATAACGGGCAGGGGTGCTCCCTGGGCTGCTGGTGGTTTTCTTGCCCATCTATGCAACAGCAGAACTGAGCAGGGGTGCTAGTTCCACAGTACTTAGGCCGGCAGGTGCTGATGGCAAATTATCAGCACATGCAGACGACATACTGCTACATGCAGTGGATCCAGAAAATTCAGTAACCGTCATGCTAAGAATTGGGGATCATTGCTAAAGCTTATCCAGATACTCCAATAATACATTATTTCTCCTTACTCCAACTTGCAAACAAGATCCACTGTGTAACACACAATTACAATGGAACAGAGAAATGCTTAAATATTTGAGGGTGTTCTAAATCAATGCAATTGAAGGTACCATAACGGTTAATAGCACGTACCGGTTAAAAAACACACAGGTGGCTCCCTCTACATCTGCGCTAGAGGGTTTAGGATCCAGGATACAAAAATAATTCTGGCTACCAACTTAGTCACACCTGAAGTCCCCTATCACTAACTTTCTCACCTTCTTCTTTCAAGAAAGGAAAGGAATTTCTGGCAGATTTCTTTTGGAAGGGCAAGAGCCAGAGAATCGCACTGCAACAGCAAAAGGAGGGTGAAGCCACCTGGATAAGGCATGGTGCTTCACACTTGCAGGAACCTGCAGGTGCTGTTTCCCCGAGGATGGGTTTTAGCAAATCTACTATCTGCTTCTGCTCTCCTCAATGTTGTCATGAAGCCAATACTCCAAGCTACAATCAAGTATTTATTAGAAGGGAAGGCAGTGTGATTCCCTTATCACCTCCTTTTTGGGAATAAGGATTTCCCAAATGGGACTAAACCTATATTATGGAAATATTGGATCAGTTGCAATCTACACACACACTCGGAGACCATCACAGTATCGATGGGATGCGTTCATTTGATTCCCGTTGCTCTAAATTTAAGTTACCTTTGAAAGAATACTTCGACTGACAACCACTGAGATTTTGTATGTTGCCTCACGAGAACCATCTCTCCAGCGCCTTCAAGCTTGGGCGGGGCTCTAATGGTGGGGAAATGGATGATAGGAGGCCACGTGGCAGCTAACGTGTATAATAAATGAAGCCACATGAGTAATAACCCCCCAAATTGGTACAGAAGAAACGGGAAATCCCACCGTAGGCAGGCGTCATGTTTGGATGTCCGGGGGCATGAAGTCTGGTGAAGAACTGTATTTCAACCAGACCAACCACTCTATCGCAGATGGACCATGCACAGAGACCTCTGGACACCAATAGGATACCCAAAGCCAAATTGGCACAATCCCTACAAAGCTGGCACAGTAACTGGGGGTGCCCTCTCTAGCCGAATTTCTTTTTGATGGTGAGAAGATGAAGGGGTCCCGGGATAAAAATTTGGGAGTCAAAAGACATCCTCGCATTCCAGGGTAATTCCTGGTTAATATCTCACTCCCACTTATCCTTTTCGAAATCCATGCAAAATTCTACAAACTACGTGACTTCCTGCTTTCCACTACACTGAAATCATAACTGTGAAATCGAAGGCGTCAAGTCTTCATGATCACATGCGGACTCTACCATGTGGGGTAGACTCCCAGAGCTGGAGGATACAAAGGGGCCTTCCCCTCACACCCCCATTGCTTGCAATAAATACTAGCAATTAAAACACAGTTTTAAGTTTGTAGCAACTCTGGCCGATTCCTGTTCAGGGCCATTCTGCGCTATTAAATGGCTGTTTTAACAGTAGGTCTGATCTCTGGACGTTATTCTGCTTGCTTGTGTGGTCTTCCATGCTGTTCATTTATCTGGTTAGTTATTCATTTATCTATCTCTTATTTATCCATCTTTTAGGTCTGATTTTGGGAGATGGGACATAAATAAATGAAAAGCTTAGAGTTCATGCAGAATGTCAAGGTGATGATTTGGTCCTGACAATACTGCGTCTATAAACTGACAGTAACTACCTCTGCATATATTATCTCGTCTTATATACTGATGGTGACTACCTCTGCATACATTATCTCGTCTTATATACTGACGGTAACTCCATCTGCATATATTATCTGGTTTTATATACTGATGGTGACTACCTCTGCATATATTATCTTGTTTTAGATACTGAAGGTAACTACCCCTGTATATATTATCTCGTCGTATATACTGACGGTAACTCCATCTGCATATATTATCTGGTCTTATATAATGATTGTGACTACCTCTGCATATATTATCTTGTTTTAGATACTGAAGGTAACTACCTCTGCATATATTATCTCGTCTTATATACTGATGGTAACTACCTCTGAATATATTATCGTGTCTTATATACCGACAGTGACTACCTCTGCATATATTATCTCATGTTATATACTGACTTTAATTACCTCTGCATGTATTATCTCGTCTTCCATACTGACGGTAACTACCTGTGCATATATTATCTTGTCTTTTATACTGACGGTAACTACCGCCAGACCCGTAATGAGGCCCGATGTTTTTTTAACCAACTTCACAAGTTGACAACCCTCGATTGGTTTCACTCTTGTCGACACAATGTTCAATGGTGTATTACTCTTGATACACAAACAAACAAACAAACCTTCTCTCAGTGGTCTTGCTCCTTGGGCGATTGCCTTTCGCCCCTAGAATCTCTCTCTGTTGGGCTCGGATCCTCTTTGGGAAAATGTACCTTCCTCATTCGGGTTCACTACAGTCTTCTTTAACACAGTTCATGGTTTATTCAATTTCATCAGAAATTGTCAGTGCCCTTTTCCTAGCTTTCTTTTGGATCTCCCTCCGCTGGGGTCGGATCCTTAATGCACAAGTGGGCCTCCCTCCGTCGGGTTCACTACAGCCTTATTTCACAGTGTACAATCTTATTGGAAAGCGGGGTTCCCTTCCCCTAGCTTTCCTTTGGCAATGGGTCAGAGACTTTTGATTCTACAAGGGATTTGACATGACCCTTGTAAGACCACTCTGACGCCCCACGCCACCTTTCCTAGGGCCTTCTGGTTCTTTGCAGTTTCAAAAGCAGTTCCCGGTCAGAGTCTTTCAAATGAGCACCCACTTGACGCTGGACTCCTCTGCACCTGGACCTCAACTGGGCTTTCTTTAAAGTTCAAACACACATACAAGTTCTTTCTTATACAAATGCCTTACGTTCACAATGTTGCTAATCGCAATCCTGGGCTCAACACAGTTCGGTTTGCTGCTCACCGGCTGTGCTGAACCCATTGGCTTCTCTGTTCTCTGGAGTCTCCGCCTGAGTCATAAAAGTAGGAGACCCCCGTGTAACATTGACATCTCCTGTTCCGCACACCAGCTGCAACTCCCGGTCTTATGCTTTCCCTTTCAGAGGCTTCACGAGTCTGAGTTGAAAAATGCAAGGGCAATGTTTCCCCTTCATCGTCCTTCCAGGTCTCACTGCCTTTCTTCTCCATTTGAACTGCCGATTTGGTGTTGCTGTTTGCTTGTGCATTCGTCCTTGCTCGTAGTGTGCTTTCATCCTCCGCCATTTATCCCTGTGTGGAAGGGTAAAGGGCTGTCATGTGTGCGTGATTATTCTCAATTGCCTGACTCTGCCTGACCCGAGTGTTGGGACATGTCAGGTAAACGGCTCTGGTGTTAGTCTGTTGTCTGTTACAGTGTAAGAAAGTGTTTGTGTGGGAAAGGTAGGGGCGGGGGTAGAGTGTCTAAATATCCTACAGGGTAGGATGGTGAAAATGTGTGATCAGAAGGGGATACCGCATCTCAACCCTCAGTGTCCCACTTCCACTCCCCAAAGTCCCCTCGCCCAGGTGATCCTCCCCCACTGGTCCACCACCAGGAACTGGATCCAATAGCGATAGCTGTGTCCTGGCCACCTGGAAAACAGATCTCCCTGGTTTCTCACAACTACCTCTGCATATATTATCTCATCTTCTATACTGATGGTAGCTACCTCTGCATATATTATCTCGTCTTATATATTGACGGTAACTATATCTGCATAGATCAGGGGTGCACAACTGATTTTGACAGAGGGCCAAAAGTACCTTATATGAGGGCTATAGTGGGACGAAAAGTAAAAGTGGGCGGGTCGGTAGGCGGGACATGTCAGGAGGCTTTTTCAACCCCCAATTTGTATTAAACACATGGAAAAAGTATATCTTTTTGAGGGGTAACGATTTTTATTGCATTTCAAACTTACATTTTGTACTATACATTTTCCATTATTATCATTTATTTCAATGTAGTATATCGTCTGTTTAATTAAATTATATATATGTTATTGACCCTTGATTGGGCATTCTGTTATTTTGGACTGCTATAGTTTGCTGTTTGGGTTGCCCAAGAGGAGTATGGCCTTCGTTGAGTCAGGTTTCCTCAAAAATCAAAGGATGTACATCTCTCCTAACTGTGCCTGTTTTAGCTTTATTATTGGGTTCACTCTTGGAGTGCAACACTATGCCCCATGGCTCCCACCCCCAAGCAAATACTATGCCCCATGGCCCCCTCACCACCCCCAACCAAACACTATGCCCCATGGCTCCCTCAACCCCCAACCAAACACTATGCCCCATGGGCCCCTGACCCCCAACCAAACACTATGCCCCATGGCTCCCACCCCCAAGCAAACACTATGCCCCCTGTTTCTCACCCCCCCAAGCAAACACTATGCCCCATGGCCCCTCGCCCCCAAGCAAACACTATTCCCCATGGCCCCCTCACCCCAACCAAACACTATCCCCCATGGCTCCCTCAGCCCCAACCAAACACTATGCCCCATGGCCCCCTCACCCCCAACCAAACACTATGCCCATTGGCCCCCACCCCCAACCAAACACTATGCCCCCTGTCCCTCACCCACCAAGCAAACACTATGCCCCCTGTCCCTCACCCGCCAAGCAAACACTATGCCCCATGGCCCCTCACCCCCAAGCAAACACTATGCCCCATGGCCCCCTCACCCCCAACCAAACACTATGCCCCATGGCTCCCACCCCCAACCAAACACTATGCCCCCTGTCCCTCACCCCCAACCAAACACTATGCCCCATGGCCCCCTCACCCCCAAGCAAATACTATGCCCCAAACACTCAAGCATGCACCCATACAGACCCGAACCCCCCAAATCAGCACACTCTCAAACATGCACTCATACAGACACGAACCCCCCACCCCCCAACTCAGCACAAACACTCTCAAACATGCACCCATACAGACCCGAACCCCCCACCCCCCAAATCAGCACACTATCAAACATGCACCCATACAGACCCGAACCCCCAAATCAGCACACACACTCTCAAACATGCACCCATACAGACCCGAACCCCCCACCCCCCAACTTAGCACACACTCTCAAGCATACACCATGCACCCATACAGACACGAACTCCCCACCCCCCAAATCAGCACACTCTCAAACATGCACTCATACAGACCCGAACCCCCACCCCCCAAATCAACACACTCTCAAACATGCACCCATACAGACCCGAACCCCCCACCCCCCAACTCAGCACACACACTCTCAAACATGCACCCATACAGACACGAACCCCCCACCCCCCAAATCAGCACACTCTCAAACATGCACCCATACAGACCGGAACCCCCAACCCCCCAACTCAGCACACACTCTCAAGCATACACCATGAACCCATACAGACCGGAACCCCCCACACCCCAATTCAGCACACACACTCTCAAACATGCACCCATACAGACCCAAACCCCCCCAACTCTGCACACAAACTCTGAAGCATGCACCCATACATGCATCTCAACATACACAACACGAACATTCAAAAACAAACATTCATGCACATCCGACACCCCCCCACCCGCATCTCAACATACACAACACAAACACTCAAAAACAAACATTCATACACATCCAACACCTCTCCCCCCCCATCTCAACATACACAACACAAACATACAGCAGAACAGACCCGACACACAAACACAAACACACAGACCACTTCCCGGAGACGTGCTGGAAGGCAGGTAAGCTGGAACGCTGGCGAGGTAGGTGGAATCGTACTACGGCTGACGTGGCCAGTAAGGCTGAAATGCCTTCCGGCATCAAGCCTTATGGACCACGCCAGACGTAGTGCTGGCCCTCCATTGGTGCAGCACACACGCATTACGTGGCTCGTAGGAGCGACGTGGTGCGTGTGTGTGCTGAGCCAATGAGGGCCGGTGTTTTGTCCGGCCCGGAAGACAACAAAGACTTTCCTAATGGAGGGCGGCCGATGCTGCTTGCGGGCCGCCCTCCATTAGGAAAGTCTTCCTCGCAGGCCGGACAAAAGAGCATGGCGGGCCGCAACTGGCCCGCGGGCCGTATGTTGTGCACCCATGGCATAGATCATCTGGTCTTATATACTGACGGTGACTACCTCTGCATAGATCATCTGGTCTTATATACTGACGGTGACTACCTCTGCATAGATCATCTGGTCTTATATACTGACGGTGACTACCTCTGCATAGATCATCTGGTTTTATATACTGACGGCGACTACCTTTGCATATATTATCTCATCTTCTTCAGTATATGGAGGCCGCATGATTCACATGAGCGTCAACTGTTTGTATCTCAGTTCCCCTTCCTAGTTTTTCCTCTCCCTTTTGTTGGTATGTCTTGGCTTTCCTGCGCCTCCAGCCTCCTAGATTTTGTAAACGTACTATTAGAACATCATTGCTTTTGAATATTGTCTAGTTATTCATATTTACAGGAGTAGCGATGAGTTAGTTATATTCCTGTATAAATGAATAGCCAATAAAATATGTAGGAACAGAAAAAAAAGAAAAAAAAGACTGAGTTGTCTGGCAGACTTTACTTTAACTAGGGCACAATGAAAAATGACAGTGATACCGATCTTGCTTGTTATTTTGAAAATCAGCAGGATAAACCTAGTCTCATCCGACCATTCAAAAGCTGGCCCTCAACCTCAAAGCGAAAGCAACACCTGCATCGCTGCTGGATAGAAGGATGGCCTTGCGCTGCTTCCCTGCTCACACATTCTGCAGTGTTATCGCAGTCGGCAGAACCAATCAACACCTCCAATGGGGCCTCTTCCTTCAGCCTACTCCTTGCAGAGACATTACCTGCAGGCTCCTCGAGATGATCTGCTTACGATTACTCCACACTCTACGATTCCAATTCATGCTGGGTCCCCAGCTTTGACAATTTTTTTGCTGTTGACTGGATGCTCACTGCCCTGCTCCTAGATACCTCTATTTTAGCGTCTATGTTTTATTTCCTGCAATGCACATTTTTCATCCTGCACTGTTTGCAAAAACTCAGTTTGCACATACTGTAAAGCATGTTTTGTTTCCCCGCTCTGTGGTCAACTGCTGATCTTGTTGTTTGTAAATGTTGGGACATTTCCTCTGGGTACCCTGGCTGAGGACACAATACGCCATTTTCTCAGACAAGATACCAGTGCCGTAAAACCACTGCTTTGGGGATTGGCACGGTATCAAAGCTTTAAAAACATAACGTAACGACAGATGCTGAGTTCCTATTTCAAGCTTATAATTTGCCTTTATATTGTGTAACATAAATAGCCACTCTGTCCTCTATTTCCCAAGACAGAGATCGGCCGGAAAGGCTTCTAGCTGGCTTTTGGCATGGGTCTGCAACCTTTGGATCTCCATAAAAAATTCCAGGCTTCAATCCCCTTCTGCCTGAGCCTGCATAATGTATGAGGGATCATTGGAGCTGTAGTTCAAAACATCTGTAGAGCCACAGGTTGCAGACCCTTGGCTGATGGAATCAATGAATCTCTTCATGTACGTCACCAAACACTCAACGTAAGAACTAAAAAGGGGAGGCTCGAATTCAAGGATTTTTAATAGAGCATTATTAGTGTTGGCCCTCCAAATACTGACAATAATAACACAGTTATTAATGAGGATGATCTGGTCCTTATAGGATATCACTTGCGTGAACATGCCTGCTACAGCCCAGGAGAGGCTGTCTTTCCTTTTGGTACTTTGGGAAACAGCAATATAGTGCGAGGAGTCAGTTGGTGTCATCACTTCTCCACGAGGGGGAGACTAGTCACATGGGATCAGAGAGGTAAGGCTGCTAAGCGATAATCCCCTTGGGGGTGGTACTCAGCAGGAAGATTCCAAGGGAGGGCACCCCCTCTGTGGGAGAGGTGACGACTATTGAGGAAGAACGTGGTTTGTTTACCGCCATGCCACCATGTACTACTCACCCAAAAACATGGATACGGCCCAAGCACCCCCACCATATCCGTTTCCTCTTTCTTCTGCTAGTTACCTCAGACATAGCAGCCCTGTCTATCTGGTAGATGATACTGTGACTAGGAAGAGTGAGGAAAGAGTGAGTATGGATGACTCCAAAAGTACTGACACAAGGAAGAGCAGGTCAATGAAGAGCCCTACATGAAACCAAGACAAACATGCCAGCTATCCAAGACTTGAGAGTCATTCTGCCATAAAAACTGACAAAGGACTCTCCTCAGTGTCAGTCCTACACAGTGTCAGTCCTATGCAGAGTAGACGTGCTGCAGAGCTAAACGCCTGGAGCGGGAAGACATGGACTGAGAAAGCAGAGAAGAGCCAAGACTTACCCAAAGGATGGCGACTTGGACGTCCAGTGGCAAGGCAGCAGCCATCCAAGTGGTCCAAGTGGGACCCGATGTGCGGAGAGAATCCAGCATGGTGGAGCCGTGAGAGCAGACCACGAGAGCCCTGGGGAAGCCGGAGAAGCTTACCAGTGTTGCCGAGGACCAGAACCCTTTTGGACTAAATTGGAAGGTATGCAGAAGAGGAACAAGAAGGCACTGGGAGACCCTAGATGCTGTGGTTAGGAGGAAGTACAGAACCATCTTACTCTTCCCAGTGGGACCAAACAAATAGATCAAATAAGGACATATTGGGTGTGAGACTACCCCAGATAGACCCGAAGCGAG